>NC_029777.3:65445754-65449714 GCF_000817695.3 Arachis duranensis
CCAAAGAATATTAAGATTGAAGACTGAGGTGCAGACATTCACTCAAATGGAGGCTGAAAACTTATATGAAGCATGGGAAAGATATAAGGCCCTATTGAGGAAATGCCCACCAGAGATGTTCACTGAGTGGGATAAGTTGCAGAACTTCTATGAGGGACTCACTCTTAAAGCTCAAGAAGCACTTGATCATTCAGCTGGAGGCTCTTTGCAACTCATGAAAACTACAGAGGAAGCTCAAAATCTCATTGATATGGTGGCCAATAATCAATATTTCTTTGCTCATCAAAGACAACGCCAACCATCACAAAGAAGAGGAGTAATGGAGTTGGAGGGAGTGGATTCAATTCTAGCTCAGAACAAGATAATGCAGCAGCAGATTCAACAACAGTTTGAGCAAATGGCCAAAAGAATTGACAGCCTTCAAGTTGCATCAGTGAGTGCCACAAGCCAACCACCAACTACTTGGGTGCAAAGTGAAGAAACTCAAGAGGAGCAACAGCAAGAGCAAGTCCAATACATGCACAACCAAAATCCTGGAACAAATGAAGTCTATGGTGATACCTACAATCCATCTTGGAAGAACCATCCCAACCTCAGATGGGGAGACAACCATAATCAAAACCAACAACCATGGCAAAGAAACACAAGTCAGAATAATTGGAAAAGCACAAACCACAACCTAACACAAAACAATTGGAAAAACACAAACCACAATCCCCAGCCAAACACTAACCAAAATACATACAGAAAACCACAAAATAATTACCCCAACTCTAACCATTATCCACCCAATAACCACCCAACAAATCAAAACACCTATCATCATCCATCAACACCACAAAACTAACCAATTTCACAAGAATCCCAGAGGATCACTAATCTAGAGCTGCTCATGGAAAAGATGATGAAGAACCAAGAATTGACAACAAAGAACCAAGAAGCTTCCATGAAGAACTTAGAAAGGCAAATTGGGCAAATCTCCAAACAGATTTCTGTTGAAAAACCATCAAGCTCACTACCAAGTGACACCATTCCTAACCCAAAAGAAGAATGCAAGGTCGTGCAACTAAGAAGTGGAAAAGTGTTAGTGGATGGTAACCAAGGAGCAACCAAGAATAATGACAGTGAGCCAACAAAGAATGATGAAGCCATCAACAAGAACATGTTAAGCAAGAATGTCTCAGAAAAACTCATAGAGGAAAACAACGAACCACATAATCTAAAGAAAGGAAAGCAGATCATAGAAGAACCAAATCCAAAACAACATCAAGTGGAGAAGAGCTCAACACCACCACTGCCTTATCCACAGAGATTTCACAAAGAGACAAAGGATCAGCATTTTCATAAATTTCTTAAGACTTTCAAGAAGCTGAAAATCAATATACCTTTGGTCGAGGCTTTGGAGCAAATGCCTCTGTATGCCAAGTTCTTGAAAGAGCTCATCAACAAGAAAAGAAGTTGGAATGAAAAGGAAACTGTAATGCTTAGTGAAGAATGCAGTGCACTCATTAAAAAGGGACTCCCTCCCAAGCTTGAAGATCCTGGAGGTTTCTTCCTACCCTG
Organism: Arachis duranensis; assembly: GCF_000817695.3. NCBI lineage: Eukaryota > Viridiplantae > Streptophyta > Magnoliopsida > Fabales > Fabaceae > Arachis > Arachis duranensis. Next base: position 65,447,318 of record NC_029777.3, read on the forward strand.
CACTATTGGAAACCTATTCATCAACAAGGGAATGTGTGATTTAGGAGCAAGCATAAATCTAATCCCATCTTCCTTAGTGAAAAAGCTTGGCATAGAGGAGGTGAAACCAATACAGATGTCTTTGGAGTTGGTGGACCAATCAGTAATATATCCTAAAGGTTTGATTGATAACCTTTTAGTTAAGGTTGACAAGTTCATTTATCCTGCAGATTTTGTGATCCTGGATTCTTCAGAAAATGGAAATGACTCCATAATACTTGGTCGACCATTTTTGGCCACTGCTAGAGCCATTGTGGATATAGAGCAGGGAGAGTTAACCCTCAGGATGCATGAGGAGAGCATCATCTTGAAAGTCTTTCCAGAATTGTAAAGGAATGAAGAAACAAGCAGAACAAGTGATGACTTTCTTCCAAAGCAAGCAACCGACAAGGCAGTAGAACAGAAGAACAAGCAGATGCAAGAAGAAAAAGGAATTCAAAAGGAAGCAGGGGTGATAAAAAAGAAGGAAGGTATCACAACCCAAGTCACTGTCAAGAAAGAAAGATCAACAAGAAAGAAAAAGATGAAGAGCAAGAAAAAGGCTCACAAAGGGTGGAAGAACAAGAAAATCCCAACTGAAGGATTCTCTAAGGGTGATAAGGTGCAATTAATATACCAACAGCAGGGAGCAGAAGATTATTACACTGTCAACCAAGTACTGTCTCTTGAGCATATGGAAATTGAGCATCAAGGCACACAAAGAAAGCTGACAGTGAGAGGTGACAAGTTGAGACATCACCAACATCAACCACCCTAAAGGGAGTTCAATGTCAAGCTAGTGACAATAAAAGAGTGCTTCATGGGAGGCAACCCATGATTTAAGATTTCTGTCCTCTCTTTCATTTAATAAGCTATGATTCCTCTGAATATGATTTTGAACTTTCATGCCTGATAAATACATACATTGTTTTAAAGCACATGTCAAACTTCTAAGTTTGGTGTACCTTAAGGCACACCCAAGTTCATTTTTCAAAAAAAAAGGGGATTAGTCTTAGAACATATGCATAATTCTTTTGATGAAGCATATGACCAAACACTAAGTTTGGTGTCTGCATGTGTAACAATGTTCAGAAGATCATTTCCCCATCATGGACTCAAAACCATACAGAAAAGGGATCATACATCAAAATTTTTTTTTAAATGCATCAATTGTGAAGAACGGTTTGCACTGTTAAGCCGTCCCCTCAATAAAAGATAAGTTTGGTGTTCACCAACTTTTAGCATTTTTTTTATTTAGGGACACAATTGATCACAAAAAAAAATTCAAATAACTATTAAACAAACCAAAACAATTTTTTTTATTACAAATCAATTGCCAACGACTATATTAATGTTCTAAGGCTAGCTGTTTTGGTTCAGGTAGGAGAAAAAGATTAAGACAAAAGCCAGGAGGGGCCACGGCTAGGATAAGCTATGTGAATGATCACATGTGCCTAGAAGAATGCGCTCATGGGGAAGCAGAATTTGTATGCATGCATGCATCATTGAACGCCTAAATGCATGCAGCCAATGGGAGGAAGATCCTCGTCAAGCCTCAACAATGCATGCAGACCGTCCATTCCATGAATCCTTTAGATGAACAACTCAATCTCAACCCTTCATGAGCACTAACGAGTTCCTTCTTCATTCATTGTGGTTTTGTTGGAAAGCTTGAAGAATCTGCCTATTAATAGCCGTAGCACTAAACGGTTTGCACACTCATTCAAGCTACCTTCATATGAAAATTGATGAGCGGATAATTTATACGCTTTTTGGCATTGTTTTTAGGTAGTTTTTAGTAAGTTTAAGCTACTTTTAGGGATGTTTTCACTAGTTTTTATGTTAAATTCACATTTCTGGACTTTACTATGAGTTTGTGTGTTTTTCTGTGATTTCAGGTAAATTCTGGCTGAAATTGAGGGACTTGAGCAAAACTCTGAAGAAGGCTGACAAAAGGACTGCTGATGCTGTTGGAATCTGACCTCCCTGCACTCGAAATGGATTTTCTGGAGCTACAGAACTCCAATTGGCGCGCTCTCAACGGCGTTGGAAAGTAGACATCCAGAGCTTTCCAGCAATATATAATAGTCCATACTTTATTCGAAGAATAACGACGTAACTTGGCGTTGAATGCCAAGTACAAGCTGCTGTCTGGAGTTAAACGCCAGAAAAACGTCATGATCCGGAGTTGAACGCCCAAAACACGTCATAACTCGGAGTTCAACTCCAAGAGAAGCCTCAACTCGTGGATTAATCAAGCTCAGCCCAAACATACACCAAGTGGGCCTCGGAAGTGAATTATGCATCAATTACTTACTCATGTAAACCCTAGGAGCTAGTTTATTATAAATAGAACATTTATCTATTGTATTAGACATC
>NC_029777.3:65450398-65451305 GCF_000817695.3 Arachis duranensis
AATTTCGTCCACCAAGTTTTTGGCGCCGTTGCCGGGGATTGTTCGAGTATGAACAACTGACGGTTCATCTTGTTGCTCAGATTAGGTAATTTTCTTTTCAAAAAGTTTTCAAAAAAATCTTTCAAATTTTTTTTTATTTTTCGTTTTTCTAATAATGTTTTTCGAAAAAATTAATAAAAATACAAAAAAATTCATAAAATCATAAAAACCAAAAATATTTTGTGTTCTTGTTTGAGTCTTGAGTCAATTTTTAAGTTTGGTGTCAATTGCATGCTTTAAAAATTTTTCTTGCATTTTTTTTCGAAAATTCCATGCATTCATAGTGTTCTTCATGATCTTCAAGTTGTTCTTGACAAGTCTTCTTGTTTGATCTTGATGATTTCTTGTTTTGTGTCTTTTGTTGTTTTTCATGTGCATTTTTGAATTCATAATTTCCATGCATTAAAAATTTCTAAGTTTGGTGTCTTGCATGTTTTCTTTGCATCAAAATTTTTTCAAAATTATGTTCTTGATGTTCATCATGATCTTCAAAGTGTTCTTGGTGTTCATCTTGACATTCATAGTGTTCTTGCATGCATCTTGTGTTTTGATCCAAAATCTTTATGTTTTGGGTCATTTTTTGTGTTTTTCTCTCTCATAAAAAAAAATTCAAAAAAATAAAAAAATTATTTTTTCCTTATTTTCCTCCAAATTTTCGAAATTTTGGGTTGACTTGGTCAAAAATTTTTTAAAATTAGTTGTTTCTTACAAGTCAAGTCAAAATTTCAATTTTAAAAATCTTATCTTTTCAAAATCTTTTTCAAAAATCATATCTTTTTCATTTTTTTTAATTTTCGAAAATTTCAAAAATCTTTTTCAAAATATTTTCAAAATCTTTTTCTTATCTTTTATATCTAATTTTCGAAAA
>NC_029777.3:65451773-65452966 GCF_000817695.3 Arachis duranensis
TTACTAACACTTCTCTTCACTTCTCTTCATCTCAAATCACCACATCTATCCTTACGCATTCTTCTTCACTCTTCTTCCCTTTCTTCTACTACTAATATAAAGGAATCTCTATACTGTGACATAGATGATTCCTCTTTCTTTTCTTGTTCTCTTCTTCCCTATATGAGCAGGAACAAGAAAAAAGACAAAAGCTTCCACCTCTGAGTCATGGGAGATGGAAAGACTAGTATAAGCCGTCATAGCTCAGTGGTAGAACATGTGGCTGCAAATCAAAGAGATCCCTGAGATACCTCAGGGGATAAATTATCCTCCACACAACTATTGGGAGCAAATAATGATAAAAACACCAAAATCACTAGGGATCATGCAACAGAAGCAAGGAAGAGACATAAAGGAGCTCAAAAAGCACCATTGGATCTTCAAGAAGGCGCCACCCTCACTCAGGTTGACTCATTCCTTGTTCTAAAATTTTTTTTTCCTACTTTTCATTTTTTTTATATGTTTATCTACTTCATGATCATTAGTATGTAGTAACTATGCCTTAAAGATTATGAATAATTCCATGAATCCTTCACCTCTCTTAAATGAAAAATGTTTTAATTCAAAAGAATAAGAAGTACATAAATTTCGAATTTATCCTTGAATTTAATTTAATTATATTGATGTGGTGGCAATACTTTTTGTTTTCTGAATGAATGATTGAACAGTGCATATGACTTTTGATATTGTTGTTTATGAGTGTTAAAAATGTTGGTTCTTGAAAGAATGATGAACAAAGAGAAATGTTATTGATGATCTGAAAAAAAAAATCATGAAATTGATTCTTGAAGCAAGAAAAAGCAGTGAAAAAGCAAAAGCTTGTGAAAAAAAAAATGGCGAAAAATTGAGAAAGAAAAAGAAGGAGCAGTAGAAAAAGCCAATAGCCCTTAAAACCAAAAGGCAAGGGTAAAAAGGATCCAAGGCTTTGAGCATCAATGGATAGGAGGGCCCAAGGAAATTAAATCCAGGCCTAAGCGGCTAAATCAAGCTGTCCCTAACCATGTGCTTGTGTCATGAAGGTCCAAGTGAAAAGCTTGAGACTGAGTGGTTAAAGTCGTGATCCAAAGCAAAAAAGAGTGTGCTTAAGAGCTCTGGACACCACTAACTGGGGACTCTAGCAAAGCTGAGTCACAATCTGAAAAGGTTCACCCAGT
>NC_029777.3:65454891-65456928 GCF_000817695.3 Arachis duranensis
ATGCATGCATGCATCATTGAACGCCTAAATGCATGCAGCCAATGGGAGGAGGATCCTCGTCAAAGCCTTAACAATGCATGCAGACCGTCCATCCCATGAACCTCTTAGATGAACAACTCAATCTCAACCCTTCATGAGCACTAACGAGCTCCTTCTTCATTCATTGTGGTTTTGTTGGAAAGCTTGAAGAATCTGCCTATTAATAGCTGTAGCACTAAACGGTTCACACACTCATTCAAGCTACCTTCATATGAAAATCATAATCCTCTTTACTCCTAAAACCAACATAATTCCCTTGTCTCACAACAGAACCGAACCAAAACTCTTCCCAAACACAACACATACTTCTTCTTTTCTCACTTTTCCTTTCTTTTCACCTCAAATCCAATGGCTTCTTCAAGTTCAAAAAGGAGGCCGGGAAAGGAACCTATGATAGCCGAACCTCCATCATTTGATGCAACCAAATTTAGATCCGCCTCCATCATATGATACAAGAAAATTTAGGTCCCAGTTCCATGAAGGGAGATATCATAGATTCATGAAGACAAAGAATGTTATTTATGAGAAAGGCCTTGAGTTGAAGGACGGGGAATACCCCATCATGAGGCAAATCACTAAAGAAAGAAGGTGGGAACTCTTATGTGCTCCTCTCGTTGACATCAGTGCAGTCATGATCAGGGAGTTCTATGCAAATGCTGTAAAAGAAAACAAAGATAGTGCTCCTTACACAAGTTATGTTAGAGGAGTTGAAGTGAGCTTCAATCCAGCAGCCATCACTAGGGCTCTAAAGTTGAGAACCATAACTTATGCAGAGCCTAGTTATGAGACCAGGTTACAAATAGAAAACAATCCTGATGAGATCTTGCAAGGGTTATGTGTGGAAAATACAAATTGGGAACGAGATTCAAAGGGAATTCCAAGTCACTTGAGAAGGATAAATCTTACTCCTGTGGCCAAGGGATGGTATGAAATAGTGAGAAGATCTATCCTTCCTACTGGAAACGCTTCTTGGGTCACAATCAAACGAGCACTCTTGACATACTGCATCCTACATGGAGGAGAAATCAACCTCGCACAACTCATATCCGACAGTATTCAAGAGATGGCCAACAGCACAAGCAAATCAAGTGGTCTTGGGCATCCAAGTACAATTCTCAGACTGTGCAATAAAGCTGGAGTAATCTTTGAAGATGAGGACACAAAAAAAGTGAAAAAAGGGAAAGGAATCACCAAGAGGAGCATGGAAGGGTTGAATGAAGAATACCAAGAAGAGTATGGAGGGAATGAATGAAGAAGAAGATCAAGAAGGGGTGGTAGCTCTTAGACAAAGGAGATCACAAAGAGAGAAAGGACGAAATCAAGCTCATGATGCCATAGACATGAGCCAATTACAAAGATCAATTGAAGAACTATCTCAGCAACTCATGCAGGCTCAACAAGGTCAAAATCAGGGGGCCAAGAGAAATATCTAGAGCCCCATCTAGAATTTATGGAGCAATTTTTGAAAGAAAAGGAGGAACGAGAAGCTTGGCAGCACCAAATGGAGGAGAAACAAGAAAGATGGCAACAACAAATGATGACTCAGCAGTAAGAATTTCAAGCACAGATTCTTGAAGGACAAAAAGAGCAATACAAAGAATCCAAAGAATCATATGATAAGCTGTATTTTAGTCAAGCTAAAGAAGGGGAATATAGTCACAACCTGTATCAATGGAAGAATGTTCATCACACCATGGGAGAAGTTAGATATGCACAAAGAATGGAGAATGATGAAAACATGCAAGCAAGGTTGGAGTACTTGACCCACAATTTGCCAACACTCAATCCTGAGATCAAGCCATTTGAGCAATGCCCTGAATTTGTAGCCAAGCAACAGGCAAGATCTCGTCAATATACTGAGGCAAATTTTAAAAGATTGGAAGACGTTGGCCTCTCAGGACTCTTAGATTCTGTTTGGGGTAGAAGATGTCCTGGTGAAGAGATCCAAGATTATTCCAAGCTAGGGAAGAGAAAGAAGAAAAAGGGAGAATCAAGCAG
>NC_029777.3:65457007-65457676 GCF_000817695.3 Arachis duranensis
AGAAGTTAGTGGTGGTATATGTGTTTGATTAAATGCATAACTCATGAAATAATTGTTGCATAATATCATTTTCATTAAAGTGTGAGTTAGCTTGCTGTTGTAAAGACTCTCATCAATAAAGAAAAAGCCCTTGGAAACAAAAACAGAAAGAAAAGAAAGAAGAAAAAGCCAAAATGGCAAGAAAAACAAAGAATAAAGGTTGGACACCAATAGCTTAGACCCTAGGACATATGCCTGTGATGTTCTTGTACTAAGATATGCTTGGATGAGTAAATTCTAAAGGGTATTTTAAAACCCGGTCACTTAGATCAACTGATTTGGGATGGCCAATTGAAAATCCATAATAAAGAGCAACTTAGATACAGAATATTTAGTTATCCAAAGAGATGCTGGGCATCAATGATCCTAGGAAGAATTAGTGAGCAATGAGTCTGTGGTGGAAAGATGTTGAGCAAAAGAAAAGAAAATAAAGCCAAAGCCTACTACTGCAACATTTGACACCAAACCTCCAAAAGAATAATAAGCTTGTTAAGCATTATAAGCCAAGAAAAGTTAGCAAGGGAGTAATTCAAAAGTGAGTCTTATAACAGCAAGTTTAGCAAGCCTTTGAGGAAAGATGTATATTATGTAACAACAACAATAATTGAGTTATCATTGTCTGCATAAAGA
>NC_029777.3:65457915-65471076 GCF_000817695.3 Arachis duranensis
TAAGTAAGTGATTTGGAGTGAAAATGCATAATTTCTTTAAATCAAGCAACCACCATGAAATTAATGTTAACTCATGAGGTTTAAGCTAATTTTAATTGATTTATAAGCCTTATGAATTTAGTGATACTTGGAGTGGTTGTTTTGGTTTATTTTAGGTGAAGAAAAGAATAAAGGAGAAAAGCGTGGCCTAAGAAAGCGTGACCCAAGGAGAAGGAAGCGTGGTCAAAGGATGGAAAAGTGTGCCGCATGCAATGGGAGAGGCAAGCATTGCCCTCCACAAGGGCACACTGCCCTCTAGGAGGGCAACATAAGGGAACAAGGCATAAAAGGCAACTCTGCCCTGCGCACTACAAGGGCAGAGCACAAATCTGTGCCTTGGAATCAATAAGAAGAAAATGTTGCCCTGCCCTCCACAAGGGCAGTATCGGGCTCACCAACGAAAGAAAATCAAAGGAAAATGCCTATAATGCTTGCCACAAGAGTTGAACACGGGACCATGAGGAAGCAAGGAACTAAGTTCCATTACCGTGCCAAGAAAGCCAAAGAAAATGAAATAGCGTGTGTTTCTGCCAGGATTCGAACTCGGGACTTCAGTTTGGAAACACTGCCCTGCCCTCCGCGAGGGCAGGGCAGCATTTTGTGTGGCATGAATCTGGCGCACCAAGGCTCAATTCTGGCGCACCATGGCATGATTCTGGCAGCACCAGCACGCACCATCACAATTTCTGGCGCACCACCTTTTTCTGCCCTGCCCACCAAGGCACCCCTCTGGCGCACCACAGCATCATCTGGCAGCACCAGCAGCGCACCACGGCACGTTTCTGGCGCACCAATTTTTTCTGCCCTGCCCTCCGCGAGGGCAGGGTAGCGTTCTGCGCACCAAGACCGCACCAGCCCGCACCAAGCCGCACCACACATCAATTTTCAGCCCTGCCCTCCACAAGGGCAGGGCAGCCTCCTGGAAGTTACTCTTTTTGGGCCGAAAATTGAATTAAAAATCCAATTCAATTCATTTCTTCACCAAATCAAAAGCCCATCCAAATCCCAAAATCCAAGAATAGAAAGTGTATAAATAGGAGCTAGTTTGATGTAATTAAAACCTTTTGCTTTGCTTTTGAATTTTGCATTTTTTTTTGAGCTTTGAATTTTATTTTTGCACTTGGGAGCTTCTCTTGGTGACTTCACTGAGATTTCAGAGAATTGGGGAGGAGAATTGATCTCTCTTCTTCCTCGTTCTTGCTTGGGCATTTTTACTTTTCTTGTTTTGAGTTTTGGGTGTGAAGAATTGAGGAAATTCTGTCTCAATCTCCATTCAAAATCTCTTTAAACATCTTTCTGCACAATTGAGTCTCTTCTTCAATTTCTTGTCAATTGCTTTGAGAACTTGGATCTAAGAAGGCAATTGAGATCTAGGCTCTGCTACCTAGTCTCTGGAGTCCTGAGATCCCATTTTCCTTGTTGGTTCTTCTGTGAACCCTGCTGCACTTTAATTTCATTTTCTGTTTGAATTTTAGTTTATTCCAATTAATCTTCTATTCTACTAATTGTTGCAATTTACTTTCTCTTGCTGGAACTCTACAATCCCAGTCCTCAATTCCCTTTTACTTTCAAGCAATTTACATTTCTTACCATTTAAGTTTCTGCAATTTACATTTCTTGCACTTTAAGTTTCAGTTATTTAATTACTTGTTCTTTAAGATTCAACAAGTTTATTTCCCTGTCCTTTAATTTACTGCAAATTCCCCTTCTCCCTTTACTTTCCAAGCAATTTAGCTTCTGTTAAATACAACCCACTCAACCAAAACTTGATCCGCTTGACTAAATCAACCACTAAACTAAAATTGCTCAATCCTTCAATCCCTGTGGGATCGACCTCACTCATGTGAGTTATTATTACTTGATGCGACCCGGTACACTTGCCGGTGAGTTTTGTGTTGGATCGTTTTCCACACATCATCCTTGCAGCTGCTCCCAGTTCATTCCTTCAGAAAATTGTTGGTATTGTTGGTATGGTGGTGGTTGAAGTGCCAAAAATTATGGTTGCTCCTCTGCCTCCTTTTCCTCTCGTTGTTGTGGTTGTGGGACATGAGCATGAGCTCTATGCTCTCTAGCCCTTTGAAGTGGATTGACGGCCAACACCTTGGCCATCTTCTTGGCAGTTATAGGCTTATCTTGCTTCACCAACACCTCATCAATCACCTTCTCAACTCCAGCGTCATCACATTGCTCTTTTATGATACTAGGGAATGCCAATCTTGTGCTCTCGTTAGTGCTCTTTAGTATCTTATTCATGTTGTTGGCAATCAACTCCCCAACATTCATGTCCTCTCCCTTCATTATACTGTATATAAGTACAACCCTCTCCTTGGTCACCTCAGATGTGTTTGATGTACGGATCAAAGATCTTCTCACAAAGTCTAGCCACCCCTAGCTTGGGGGCTCAAGTCCCTTCTCCTCAGCTGGTTGGGTTTTCCATCTTTGTCATTGATCCACTGCACATTTAGTATACAGATTTCATTCAGGATTTCATCAAATCCTTGGTCTGGTTGTTTCATCCTCTCTTCATAACTCTGAGTGGAGTTTATCCTTTTCACCATCAGCACCCTTTCTATGTTAGAGGGACTATAGTCAATGGACTTCCCCCTCACATAGCTAATATATCCATAAGTTTGCCCTAGCTGTGGCATGACATTGGCATAAAACTCCCTTACTACTCCTTCCACCACTTTCTTTGGTGGGTTGCAGAAGAGTGCCCAGCCTCTGTTGTTGATCTCAATGTTGATCTCAAGGTGCTCATTCCATCCCAGTTGGAAGCCGACCTCTGGGATGATCTCCTTCTCACTCACCCAACCATAGAATTAGTTTTGGTTGAATGCTGAGAGGAATTTGTACTCATTGAAGTTTGAGCTTGAGGAACCGGAGGTTGGTTCTTTGGTCTTTCTTTTCTTTGAGGTTGAGGATCTTGGTGGTGCCATTGGGTAGAGAGAGATAGAGGGTGTTTGAGGGTTCTGAGATATTAATGGAGTGTTACAAAGAAACACAAGCAAAATGAAGTTTTGCCCCAACACCAAATTTAGCACTTGATTGTCCCAATCAAGTAGAAAGATAGAGAAAAAGAAGAACGAGAAAAGAAAAAGAAGGGTCTGTGTGAGTTTGTTTCGTGAATGGAATGGGTTCTGAAGTGGGAAGGAATGGGAAGGGTAGGGGATTTATAGGAGTGAAGGGTGTGGTTCGAATGGTGGTTGACAAACCCCATTCGTAGGGTTTATCTTGTATTGATTTTAGGGGATTTTATCACCTTTCACCCACATTTATTCAATGAAATAGCATGGTTTTTGTATATTCTCCTTTAATTGTGCTTAAGAGTGAAACATGCTTTTTAGATCTTAAAATAGCCAAATGTAATTTACCTTGATTCCATTAGATGCCTTGATATGTTTGCTAAGTGATTTCAGATTTAGGAGGCAAAGATTGGATCAAGGGAATGAAGAAAAAGCATGTAAAGTTGGAGAACTCATAAAGAAATGATGGAACCGGAAAGCTGTCAAGCCGACCTCTTCGCATTTAATTGACCATAACTTGAGCTACAGAGGTCCAAATAATGCGGTTCTAGTTGGGTTGGAAAGCTAACATCCGGGGCTTCGAAATGATATAAATTTTGCCATATGTTGCTTCGCGTTCAGGGGCGCGCACGCGCACTTTGCGCGCGCGCCGATTCTGTCCATGGCCACTTTAATGAAATCGTCCCCAGCGGTTTTAGGAGCCTTGTGGGCCCAATCCAACTCATTTCTGATGCTATTTAACCCAAGGAGTGAAGAGGAAAACACAAGTTAGTTACCATTAGCTTAGTTTAGTAGTTTAGAAGTAGTTTTTAGAGAGAGAAGCTCTCACTTCTCTCTAGAATTAGGATTAGGATTAGGTTTAGTTCTTAGATCTAGATTTTAGGATTAGGAATTAGGGTTAGATTAGGATCTCATAGTTCTAGGTTTAATTCAAGTCTCCTTCTACTTCTACCTTCAAGTGGTGATTGCTACGCTTTGGTTCTTCTTTCTATCCCTATCCTCTTGTTGTAATTTCTCTTATTTTGTCTCTAGGTTTTGTAATTGAGATATTCTTGTTCTTTTGTTTCCATTTAATAATGCAATTTGAGATAATTCATGTGATTGTGATGTTGTTGATTGTTGTTTTGTTAATTCTTTGTAATTGTTGGTTGTTGATTCCTTTTATTCTTACAAATAAAAATGCTTTCTTTCATTACCCTCCAAGTGTTTGATGAAATGCTTGAGAGGATGTTAGAGTAGGATTTTATGTTCTTGGCTTGAGAAGGTAACTTAGGATTTCTTGAGTCACTAGTGTCCAATTGATTGCTAGTTGATAGCCATTAACTCTAGCCTTCATTAATCCAATTAGTGGAAAGCTAGGATTTATTGACTAGGATTGATATAACTCACTTGACTTTCCTTTGTTAATTGATATAAGGATGACTAAGTGGGATTAATCCTTGCAACTACCATACTTGTGGCTAGTGATAATGATGAAGACCCTTGACAACCAAATCTTGCCAAGACCATTTTGTTAATAAAGTTTTCTTACCATTTACTATTCATTTTTCTCATCTAAAACCCCAAAATAAATAAATCCATAACCAATAACAAGAACACTACCCTGCAAGTCCTTTGAGAGACGACCCGAGGTCCAATACTTCGGTTTATAGATTTTAGGGGTTTGTACTTGTGACAAACAAATTTTTGTATGAAAGGATTATTGTTGGTTTAGAGACTATACTTTACAACGAGATTTCATTAGTGAAATTCTAAACCGTCAAAAATCCAATCGTCAGTGGGAAAAGAAGGGAATTCAATATTTTCCACTTAGGGAGTGGCGCCTAGCGTGGGAAGAGGCGCCAACCTTTATTCCACTGTGCCTTATGAATATGTTGAGTTCTAAAGTCTAAGTACACTTTGACCTCCTTGTTATCTATCAAGTGGGCCCCATTCAATCTCCTGAGAAAAAGAAACCGAAAACCCCATTAGTAATGACAAAATGATCCTCCACATTCCTTTTCAATGCTAGTGAATAGAGTTGCAACTGATGGGTGTCCCTTGGGACACCGAACATAATTCATTTGCATATCAATAAATTGGGTTCATCATTGGGTTTTTAATGTGTTCATGGGGAAGAAGTAATTCCAATCCTTTCATATTCTTTGCTTCTAATCTCCCCTAAACACATTAAAATTCTCATTCAAGCCTCCACCAATATATTAAAAGCTTCCAAATTGAGTGGTATTGGGCTTGATGATTGATTCTTGTATGGTGGTGGCCACACCAAACTTAATCTCTGGGCTTACTCTTTAAAAATTTAATTTATCCAAATGGTTGTAAGCTTAGATCAAGTTGGTGAGTGGCCACACCAAACTTAGCTTTTTAGCTAGTTCTTAGCCCAATCACTCATCATCATCAGTAAATGCTTTCATCCAGCTGCACTTCCAAAAATAGGAGACAAATTAACTCACAAAGCTATCTTAACTATCAAAACTGAAATTAACTTCCTAAGCTAATATTCACAATCTACTTCTAATAAAGCAATAAATCAAAAGGATATAAAGTGTTGGGTTTCCTCCCAACTAACGCTTCTTTATCGTCACTAGCTTGACGTTCTTCCTTTTTCAGTTGAGGTGGTAGCTGGTGCATGAAAATTGCACTCACACAATGTAATTCCGCACAACTAACCAGCAAGTGCACTGGGTCGTCCAAGTAATACCTTACGTGAGTAAGGGTCGATCCCACGGAGATTGCCGGTTTGAAGCAAGCTATGGTTATCTTATTATTCTTAGTCAGGATATCAATAGGGTTCTTTAGTTTTAATTGTAAAATGCGAAAGAGCATGAAATGAATATTTGTTACGCAGTAATGGAAAATGGGTTGGAGTTTTGGAGATGTTTTGTCCTTTGAATTTCTGCTTTCCTACTGTCTTCTTCTTCACGCATGCATGTCTCCTTCCATGGCAAGCTGTATGTTGGTGGATCATCGTTGTCAATGGCTATCAGCTGTCCTCTCAGTGAAAGGGTCCATGTACATGGCTAATCATCTATTGGTTCTCACTAATGTTGGAATAGGATCCATTGATCCTTTTACATTTGTCACCACGCCCAGCATTCATGAGTTTGAAGCTCGTCATAGGCATCCCTTCCCGGATCCTACTCAGAATACCACAGACAAGGTTTAGACTTTCCGGATCTCAAGAGTGCTGCCAATGGATTCTAGCTTATACCACAAAGACTCTGATCTCACAGATTTGAATGCTCTGTTGTCAGGAGAGGCAGTCAAACTCGTGAGTCAAGAACCCAAGAGACATCCATTCAATCTAAGGTAGAACGGAAGTGGTTGTCAGGCACGCGTTCATAGGTTGAGAATGGTGATGAGTGTCACGGATCATCACATTCATCAAGTTGAAGTACGAATGAACATCTTAGAATAGGAACAAGCGAGATTAAATAGAAAATAGAAATACTTGCATTAATTCATCGAGACGCTACAGAGCTCCTCACCCCCAACCATGGAGTTTAGAGACTCATGCCGTCAAAGGTACAATTTCAGATGTAAAAATGTCATAAGGTACAAAATAAATCTCTAAAAGTAGTTTTTATACTCAACTAGTAACCTATGTTTACAGAAAATGGGTAAACTAAGATAGATAGTGCAGAAATCCACTCCTGGGGCCCACTTCGTGTGTGCTGGGGCTGAGCATTGAAGCTTTCATGTGCATAGGCTATTCTTGGAGTCAAATGCCAGTTTGTAACCTATTTTTGGCGTTTAACTCTGGTTTGTAACTTGTTTCTGGCGTTTGATGCCAGAATAGAGCAGAAAGATGGCATTAAATGCCAGTTTACGTCATGTAAACTTTGGCAAAGTATGGACTATTATATATTGCCAGAAAGCCCTGGATGTTTAATTTCCAACGCAATTGAGAGCGCGCCATTTGGACTCTTGTAGCTCCAAAAATTCCATTTCGAGTGCAGGGAGGTCAGAATCCAACAGCATCTGCCGTCCTTTTTCAGCCTCGAATCAGATTTTTGCTCAAGTCCCTCAATTTCAGCCAGAAAATACCTGAAATCACAGAAAAACACACAAACTAATAGTAAAGTCCAAAAATGTGATTTTTGCATAAAAACTAATAAAAATGTACTAAAACTATTGCTTGCCCCCAAAAAGCACCCCCAAGAAACTAGATAAGTAAAATATGTGAAATTAGATAAATATTCGCTAATAGATCCTACTAAAAACTATGTGAAAACACCACCAAAAAGCGTATAAAATATCCGCTCATCACAACACCAAACTTAAACTGTTGCTTGCCCCCAAGAAACTAGATAAATAAAATCGAATAGTACGAGGATCAAGAGGCAATCTCAAAGTTTTACATGAAGCTCAATTCTAATTAGATGAGCGGGACTAGTAGCTTTTTGCTTCTGAACAGTTTTGGCATCTCATTTCATCCGTTGAGTTTTGAATGATTGGCATCCATAGGAACTCAGAATTTAGATAGTGTTATTGATTCTCCTAGTTTAGTATGTTGATTCTTGAACACAGCTACTTTATGAGTCTTGGTCGTGGCCCTAAGCACTTTGTCTTCCAGTATTACCACCGGATACATAAATGCCACAGACACATAATGGACTTGCATGCTACAAGCACATGGTTAGGGACAGCTAGGTTCAGCCGCTTAGGCCAGGATTTTATTCCTTTAGGCCCTCCTATCCATTGATGCTCAAATCCTTGGATCCTTTTTACCTTTGCCTTTTGGTTTTAAGGGCTATTGGCTTTTTCTTTTTCTTTTTCTCTTCTTCTCTCTCTCTTTTTTTACTACTTTTTCTTGCTTCAAGAATCAATTTTATGATTTTTCAGATTATCAATAACATTTCTCTTTTTCATTATTCTTTCAAGAGCCAACAATTTTAACATTCATAAACAACAAGATAAAAAATATGCACTGTTTAAGCATTCATTTAGAAGACAGAAAGTGTTGCCACCACATATAAATAATTTGAATTTTTTTATTAAGAACTCGAAAAAAAATTGCCTCCTTATTCTAAAAATATCTGCTATTTTATTCATGTTTAATGATGATGAGAAAAATAAATTATAGCTTACTTGGAGATGATAAAAATAAAAATAAAAATACTAATTACTACTATTCATATGACTCCTAAGATAGATTTCTAATAGCAGAAGTTATCACAGAATTAAGATTAGGACTCAACAACCTTTATTTTGGGAGATGGATGCTCCTTCAATTTGTGGGTTGTCTGGACCTTCAAGAAAAAGCTTCTGGCGCTTCAGCTCTTGTAGTTCACGCCCTTGCTTCTCCTGTTCCTTAAGCAGTTTGCATATCATAAAGTTTTGATTCTGTTGTTCTTCCTTGAGTTGATCCATAGTTTCTTGCAGCTTGGTGACAGATGCTTCTAGGCGGGTCCAGTAGTCAATCTGAGGGATTTCTGGGAGGAACTCCTATGCCCTCCTTTTGGTAGAGTTTTCTTATACTTGTTATCCCTCCATTGACTTCTTGGTGATTGGATGTTCGACTGGGATGAACTCATCTACTCCCATCTTCACCCCAACCTCTTTACATAGTAGAGAAATCAAGTTTGGATAAGCTAACTTGGCATCCTTGGAGTTCTTATTTATAATTGTGTAGAGCTCACAAGAAATCAGTTGATGAACTTCCACTTCGTTTTCTTGCATAAGCAATGCATCATCACTGCTCTCTTGATAGTGACTTCGGAGCGGTTGCTGGTAGGCAGTATGGAACGCCCATTGAAATCCAGCAAGCCCCTAGCAATTGGTTTGAGATCCCCTCTCTTGAGTTGATTTGGAACACCTTTTGTGCTGGTTGTCCACTTGGTTCCAGGGATGCATATGTCCTCTAGAATTTGGTCCAAGCGCTTATCATCATATAACATTCTCCTATTAAAGGATTCTGGATCATCTTTTAGTTGAGGTAGCTTGAAGACCTCTCTTATTTTGTCAAGGTGGAAGTAAATCATCTTCTCTCTGACCATGGTTCGAAAGGTATAGAAAGCAGTTCCAGTCATTCTCTGCCTCTCTGTTTGCCACAAATTTGAATAGAATTCCTGAACCATGTCTACCCACTTTTGTCTCAGGATTAGCTAGAATTTCCCAGTCTCTATTTCAAATTTGCTCTTGGATCTCTGGATATTCGTCTTCTTTCAGATCGAATTTTACTTCCGGGATCACTGACCTTAGACCCATTATTTTGTGGTAATAGTCTGAATGTTCCTTGGTTAAGAACCTCTCTTGATTTCAAAGTGGTCTTGGATTATTCTCTTTCTTGTCTTTTGAAGTGGTTTGTTTTCCCTTAAGAGCCATGATCTTAGTGAGTCTTTAGCTCAGTGATCAGGCAAAACACACCAAACTTAGAGGTTTGCTTGTCCTCAAGCAAAAGAAAGGAAAGGAGAGGAGAAGGAGGAGAGCCAAATTCGAATTGTGGATGAGAGGGGGTTTCCAAATGGCAATTTAAAAGGGAGGGGTAGGTTCGAAATTTTTCTGAAAAAGATATGATAGAAGATACGATTTATAAAAAGATAATTATGATATGCCAAAGATATAATTTTAAAATTGAAAAGATAGGAGAGAGTTTTGAAAAAGATAAATCTAGATTTGAAAAGATATTAACAAGATATATAAATTTTGAAAAAGATTTGAGGAGAAATTAAAAAGATATATGAATTTTGAAAAAGGTTTGAAAATAAGAAAAGAATTTCAGGATTAAGAGTTATAATTTTTTTTGAAATTTGAAATTGAAAAGATGAGGATTTGAAATATGTTTATGTAAGAAATTATGGATAAAAATGTAAAAATTAAAAAAAAATTGGGCTGGAAAACAATATCACCTCCCCTCCACATCCCTGGCGTTAAATGCCCAACGCTGCTTGTTTTGGGAGTTTAACGCCTGTTTGCTGCTTGTTTTGGGCATTGAACGCTAGAAAGTCTTTATCACTGGGCATTTTTCTAAACGCCCAGGATGCTGTAGTTCTGGCGTTAAACGCCCAGAATGGCACCTATTCTGGCGTTTAACACCCAGAAGTTGCTTGTTTTGGGCATTTAACGCCCAGCCAGGTACCCTGACTGGCGTTAAACGCCAGAAAGTGCCTCTTACTGGAGTTTTCATGTCAGTGAGCTTCTTTTCTCTGCTATGAATCCTTTTGTGACTCTGTGAACTCCTGTAAATGAGAATTAGTTCTGATGATAACTTATTAAACTCCTATAATTATTATTAAAATAATAAATAAACTACAGTAATGGCTAGGTTGCCTCCCAGCAAGCACTTCTTTATTGTCTTTAGCTGGACCTTACTGAGCTTTAATCTAGTCTCAGTTTTGAGCATTCTTGCTCAAAATTGCTTTCAAGATAATGTTTGACTCTCTGTCCATTAACAATAAACTTTTTGTCAGAATTAATATCCTGAAGCTCTACATATCCATATGGTGACAGGCTTGTAATCACATATGGTCCTCTCTACCGGGATTTTAGTTTCCTAGGGAATAGCCTGAGCCTAGAGTTAAACAGCAGAACCTTTTATCCTGGCTCAAAGACTCTGGATGACAGGTTCTTATCATGCCATCTCTTTGCTTTCTCCTTGTAAATTTTGGCATTTTCAAAAGCATTGAGTCTGAATTCCTTTAGCTCATTCAGCTGGAGCAATCTTTTCTCTCCAGCTAATTTGGCATCAAGGTTTAGAAATCTGGTTTCCCAGTAGGCTTTATGCTCCAGTTCCACGAGCAGGTGACAGGCCTTCCCATACCCAAGCTGGTATAGAGAGGTTCCTATAGGAGTCTTGAATGCTGTTCTGTATGCCCATAGAGCATCATCCAAGTTCTTTGCCCAATCCTTTCTACGGGCAATTACTGTCCATTTCAGGATTCTTTTTAGTTCTCTATTAGAGACTTCAGCTTGCCCATTGGTCTGTGGATGATATGGAGTTACTACCTTGTGGCTAATTCCATATCAGACCATGGCATTATAAAGCTATTTATTGTAGAAATGAGTGTCTCCATCATTGATTAGTGCTCTAGGGACACTAAATCTGCTAAAGATATGTTTCTAGAGGAACTTCAGTACTGTCTTAGTATCGTTAGTGGGTGTTGCAATTGCCTCCACCCATTTAGATACATAGTCTACTGCCACCAGAATGTAAGTGTTTGAGTATGATGGTGGGAAAGGACCCACGAAGTCAATACCCCATACATCAAACAACTCAATCTCTAGGATCCCTTGTTGAGGCATGGCGTAACCATGAGGCAGATTACTGATAAACCCCATTTGTAGGGTTTATCTTGTATTGATTTTAGGGGATTTTATCACCTTTTACCCGCATTTATTCAATGAAATAACATGGTTTTGTATATTCTCCTTTAACTGTGCTTAAGAGTGAAAACATGCTTTTTAGGTCTTAAAATAGATAAATGTAATTTACCTTAATTCCATTAGATGCCTTGATATGTTTGTTAAGTGATTTCAGATTTAGGAAGCAAAGATTGGATTAAGGGAATGAAGAAAAAGCATGTAAAGTTGGAGAACTCATGAAGAAATAAAAGAATCACAAAAGCTGTCAAGCCGGCCTCTTTGCACTTAATTGATCATAACTTGAGCTACAGAGATTCAATTGATGCGGTTCTAGTTGGGTTGGAAAGCTAACATCCAGGGCTTCGAAACGATATAAGATTTGTGATAGTTTCATCGCGCATAGGGGCGCGCATGCGCACGGTACGCGGACGTGCCGATGGTGGCACATAACCCACTTAATGCAACTGGTGGCCAGTGATTTTAGAAGCCTTGTGGGCCCAATCCAACTCATTTCTGATGCTATTTAGGCCAAGGATTGAAGAGGAATCAACTTACTTTTAATCATTAGTCATAGTTTAGTTTTAGAAGTATTTTCTAGAGAAAGAAGCTCTCACTTCTCTCTAGAATTAGGATTAGGAATTAGGGTTAGATTAGGATCTCATAGTTCTAGGTTTAATTCAAGTCTCCTTCTACTTCTACCTCCAATTGATGATTGCTACACTTTGGTTCTTCTTTCTATCCCTATCCTCTTATTGTAATTTCTCTTATTTTGTTTCTAGGTTTTGTAATTGAGATACTCTTGTTCTCTTTATTTTCTTTTAATAATGCAATTTGAGGTAATTCATGATAATTGTGATTTCCTTGATTGTTGTTGTTAATTCTTTGTATTCAATTGTAGTTAGAATTCATTCTTGTTGTGATTTACTATACTTTTCTTTTGTGCCTTTCAAGTGTTTGATTAAATGCTTGGAAGAATGTTAGACTAGAATTTTATGTTCTTGGCTTGAGAAGGTAACTTAGGATTTCTTGAGTCACTAGTGCCCAATTGATTGATAGTTGATAGCCATTAACTCTAGCCCTCATTAATCCAATTAGTGGAAAGCTAGGATTTATGGACTAGGATTGATATAACTCACTTGACTTTCCTTTGTTAATTGATTTAAGGATGACTAAGTGGGATTAATCCTTGCAACTACCATACTTGTGGCTAGTGATAATGATGAAGACCCTTGACAACCAAACCTTGCCAAGATCATTTTGTTAATAAAGTTTTCTTACCATTTACTATTCATATATCTCATCTGAAACCCCAAAATAAACAAGTCCATAACCAATAACAAGAACACTACCCTGCAAGTCCTTTGAGAGACGACCCGAGGTTTAAATACTTCGATTTATAGATTTTAGGGGTTTGTACTTGTGACAAACAAATTTTTGCATGAGAAGATTATTGTTGGTTTAGAGACTATACTTCAATGAGATTTCATTTGTGAAATTCTAAACCGTCAAAAATCCAATCATCAATTACCAGCTCGCTGGCAACTGTCACAATTACGTACAAACTCTCGGGAGTCCCTATAGATTGTAAGCCAGTAAAAGCCACATTGGAGGACTTTGGTGGCTGTTCGCTCACCTCCGAAATGTCCTCCATATTGTGATTCATGGCAATGCCATAGGATTTTCTGCGCCCTTCTCTAGGCACGCACCTACGAATTAATCCGTCTACGCATATCTTGAAGAGATATGGTTCATCCCACAAGTAGTACTTCACATCAAAAAGTAGTTTTTTTTCTTT
>NC_029777.3:65471320-65473209 GCF_000817695.3 Arachis duranensis
GAAGCAACACCTATCTTATGAGCCTGGGTTTTGAATCCTGCTTTGTAAGTAGATATTTAAGAGTAGCATGGTCAGTGTACACAATCACTTTTGATCCTACCAAATAGGATCTGAACTTGTCAATGGCATAAACCACTACAAGCAATTCATTTTCTGTGGTTGTGTAATTTTTCTGCGCATCATTTAGAACACTGCTAGCGTAGTAAATGACGTGCAGGAGCTTGTCATGCCTCTGTCCCAATACTGCACTAATATAATGGTCACTGGCATCACACATTAGTTCAAATGGTAATGTACAGTCCGGTGCAGAAATGACAGGCACTGTGACCAGCTTAGCCTTCAGAGTCTCAAAGGCCTGCAAACACTCTGTGTCAAAGACAAATGGTGTATCAGCAGCTAGCAGGTTACTCAGAGGTTTTGCGATTTTTGAAATATCCTTTATAAACCTCCTGTAGAATCTTACATGTCCCAAAAAACTTCTGATTGCCTTAACATTAGTGGAGGGTGGTAATTTTTCGATTACCTCCACCTTAGCTCGATCCACTTCTATGCCTTTGTTCAAAATTTTGTGCCCAAGGACAATTCCTTCAGTCACCATAAAGTGACATTTCTCCCAGTTTAAAACTAGGTTGGTCTCTTGGCATCTTTTCAGAACAAGTGCTAGATGGTCAAGACAGGAGTTGAATAAATCTCCGAATACTGAGAAGTCATCCATGAAGACTTCCAAAAATTTTTCCACCATATCAGAGAAAATAGAGAGCATGCATCTCTACATAGACCAAATGGCATCCTTCTGTAAGCAAATACTCCAAATGCAAATACTCCTGGGAATCTACTGCAATCTGGTTGTAGCCTGAGTAGCCGTCCAGAAAGCAGTAATAGTCATGACCTGCTAGCCTTTCTAGCATTTGGTCTATGAAGGGTAAAGGAAAATGATCCTTTCTGGTGGTTGTATTGAGTCTTCTGTAGTCAACACACATACGCCACCCTGTAACTATTCTTGTATGAACAAGTTCTTTTTTTTCATTATGAACCACTGTCATGCCTCCCTTTTTGGGTACAACTTGGACAGGGCTCACCCAGGGGCTATCAGAAATGGGATAAATAATCCCAGCCTCTAGTAATTTAGTGACCTCTTTCTGCACCACCTCCTTCATGGCTGGATTAAGCCGCCTTTGTGGTTGAACCACTTGATGGTGTTTTTGTGGAAAAACGAATTTCCAACACACAAATCTAACCGGCAAGTATACCGGGTCGCATCAAGTAATAATAACTCACTTAGAGTGAGGTCGATCCCATAGGGATTGATGGATCAAGCAACTTTAGTGGGTGATTAGTTTAGTCAAGCTAACATTGAAGTGAATTATGTGAAGTTGATCAACATAAAGTAAATTTGTAGGAATTATAAAGTGCAGAAAGTAAATTGCATTGAAACTTAAATAAAAAGAAAGTAAAATAACTGAAACTTAAATTGCAAGAAAAGTAAATTGCATGAAAAGTAATGGGGCTGGGGTGCTGGAAATTAAAATTCAACAAGAAAATGTAAAGAGCATTCAAGCAGAGAGCTAGAATATGAAATGGGATGCAGCAGATTTCAAACAGAAAAGTAATAATGCTTGAAGAATTAAAAATAGAAAGTGATGCTTAATTTGCAGCAATTTAAAAGAATGTTGAAGATCTCAGGGAATCAATGAGACTAGAGAACAAGTCTAGATCTCAAGCCCTTCCTTGATTCAACAGAAAATAAGTTTGCAGAAGAAAGAAGAAATGAAGCAGCAAATGAAAACTCAAATTCAACTATCAATTCTCTGAAATTATGCAGAAGAACAACCAAGAGAGATCTTAGACCAAGAAGGAAACAGAATTCCTTCACTTCTCAATCCAAGATT
>NC_029777.3:65473317-65474555 GCF_000817695.3 Arachis duranensis
AAGCCTCCTCCTTCCGAGCTCTAATTGATGCCTTTATATAGGCTTTACAAAATAAAAATGAAAATGAAATTAAAACAAATTACAAAAATGAAA
This sequence comes from Arachis duranensis, assembly GCF_000817695.3. NCBI lineage: Eukaryota > Viridiplantae > Streptophyta > Magnoliopsida > Fabales > Fabaceae > Arachis > Arachis duranensis. The sequence goes on from NC_029777.3 coordinate 65,473,411, forward strand.
ATCCTAATTTAATTGATCCATGTGCCTTTGAGTGATGATGTGGGCTTTGCTTGCTTTGGATTTGAGGAGAAATGGGTTTGGTTGGCTTTGATTCAATTTGGTGAGGAATTGAATTAAATTGAACTTTGGCCCATATGTTGCTCCCAGGAGGCTGCCCTGCCCTTGTGGAGGGTAGGGCAGAAAATGGTGCATGCGTCCCTTGGTGCGTGCGTGTTGGTGCTGCAGGATGCTGCCCTGCCCTTGTGGAGGGCAGGGTAGAGTTTTTTGGTGCGCCAGATTCTACTGCCCGTGCGTGCTGATGCTGCCGAGACCCCCTTGGTGCGCCAGATTCTGCCCGCTGGCCGTGCACAGAAAATGCTGCCCTGCCCTCGCGGAGGGCAGGGCAGTGTTTCCAAAAGTGAAGTTCCAAGTTCGAAACTTGGTGGATGCACACGCTACTTCTTTTCCTTGGTTTTCTTGGCACCAAATTAAGGCCTAGTTTCTTGCTTCCTCATGGTGCCGTGTTCGATTCTTGTGGCATGCAATTGGGGGAGCAATTTTCCTTTATTTTCCATGAAGAGCACGACATTTCCCTGCTCTCCAAGAGGGCAGAGAAGAAAAATGAGCGCTACTTTGCTTTGGGGTGAGGCTCCAGCTTCGAACCTTGGTGGAAGCACATTGGTTTATTTTCGCTTATTTTTTGCCCTTAAAGATGCCTTTCGTTCCTGCCTCAATTGTACGCCAAATATGGATTGCTATATATCGTTGGAAAGCTCTGAATGTCGGCTTTCCAACGCAACTAGAAGCACATCAATTGGACGTCTGTAGCTCAAGTTATAGCCCTTTGAAGGAGGCATGGTCATGCTGTGAGCGCCCAGATTTTACCTTAGCGAAAATTTGCTTCCAACCTCACTTTGCATCACAATATTGCCCTGCTCTTGGCAAGGGCAAAGCAGTGTGCGTGCTGGTTGCTTTCTCCTTTAATTTGGTCATGGGCCACGCTTTTAAAAGCGTGGCCTAAGGCTCCAAAGTGTGCTCCAACTTCAAAGTGTGCTCCAAAGCTCTTTTTTCCTCTTTTTTTGTGCTTCTTTGCTTCTTTTTCTTCTTATTTCCTACAAGATTTATAAAATTAAAATATCAAGAAAATATATCATTTAAGTACAAAA
>NC_029777.3:65474615-65475273 GCF_000817695.3 Arachis duranensis
GGTATATGATGACATGTCATCACAACACCAAACTTAAATCTTGCTTGTCCCCAAGCAAGAAAAGAATTATGCAATAAAGATTGACAATCCAAGGTAAGAAGAATAGCAACTCAATGTTCATGGTAAGCTAGTTTTCTAAGCATGCTTCAATCACAAAAGAAATGTAAATGATTGATGCTTCTATCTAGCTCAATTTATGAAATCTTTTCTTTATAATTTTTCCTTGAAACAAGCATTTTTTTTAGCTTCTCCTTTTGGGTGCTTTGCCCCATGAGTTAATAACAAAGCTATGACTTCTAAATGCTTTGTTTTCAAGTATTACCACTTGATACATAAGCACCACAAGCATTTAATTAGAGGACTTCATTAAGCTCATTTTTCTTTTCTTTTCTTGACTCTCTAATCATTGATGCTCAGAGCCTTGAGCTTTGAGAGAGTGCTTTTGCACTTGAGCCTAGCCTTGACTTCTAAGTGTTTTGTTTTCAAGCATTTGGCTTGATACATAAACACCACAAGCACTTAGCAAATAAATTGCCATTGGTACTCAGAGCCTTCAGCTTTCTCATTCTTTCCCTTTTTCTTTTCTTGCTTTAATTGTATTTGCTTCTTCAAGGTTTTCATGATTTCAAAAGATTTCACAAAATATACTAGATGAAAA
>NC_029777.3:65475403-65486372 GCF_000817695.3 Arachis duranensis
CCTTGTTTGTTTATGATCATGATACTTTATTGCTTTTGAACTCACAGAATTCAAGTTGGTAGTCATAATGGTATAGCACCATGTTACAAATCAAGATTCAACCTATGCTTTATTCATACACACATGTAAACATAGAAGATAAAGACAATCATGAAATTTAAGTGCTGGAAACAAATGAGAAGAAAAAGAACTCTACAACCTTGTAGTTCATCTTTACTATTGTTGTCATTTTCCTCCCATTATTCTCCTCCCCATACCAACTCATAATGCTTGCTCATCCTCAAGCAACAATTAGAACAATGGCTATGGGGCTAAGATGGATCATGAATGTCTTGCACAATGATATGTTAGTAGCACATGTGTTTTAAGCAAACAAAATTAAAGATAACAATCAAGGCACGGAGAAATAAAAACACTATGATTGCAAACATAAGATGGTGTGCATGACACATTGCATAAAAAAAGATATAAGTGGCACACCAAACTTAGTGTGACACTTTCACTTGGAATTGATGCCAGTATCTTGTAAGGATTGGATCCAAATTTTGTTGCATAGCAACACCAAACTTAGAATACGATCATATGTCAATTTATTTGAATTAAAACTAAACAAAAGAAACTGTTATATGTTAAATACAATCACCAAGCCAAGAATATGTCATGAATAAGGATCTCTTGGTGATGTATTAACAAAAATAGTTAAGAAGCAAAATAAGTGGAAGTATTAAAAATAAAGAAATAACTAAAGTAAACAGAATAATAAAGTGTCAAACCAAAAGAAAAACAACACTGCAAAGGCCTTATGATTATGCAGACAAGTGGTGTTGCTTAATGAATTGCATAGAGAATTAAGTGGCACACCAAACTTAGAATCTTGGTGTGTCACTTTCATTTTTGATTTGATGCAATCATCCAAAAAGATTGAAAACAAGTTGTTGCAAGACAACACCAAACTTAGAATGTAACCATATGCCCATTTATTGAATTTAAACAAAGTAAAGAACGAAAACAAAGCAGAGAAGAAATGTTACCTACGGTTGGGTTACCTCCCAACAAGTGCTCTTTTAGTGTCATTAGCTTGACATGTTGTTCTTCACTTTCTTCCTCTTCTTCCAGTTTGTTAAGAGGAATGACCTCAAAGGAGGGAAAGATTCAGCTAGTGTCCCTTGTCTTGACCTTTCCTTAGCAAGCTTCCTTTTGCAAATGGTTTGATTGATCTTGCTTGCTGGATTAGGGACAGAATTGGTGTTCTTGCTAGTTGCCTTCACTTCTTTGGATTCAAGACTTGGTTGCTGTGTGATTTTTGGAGTTTGATCTTCATCCAAAGCCTTTTGAATTGGTGGTTCAATGAGCTTGTCCTTCATGTACCCATTTTTCAAGCTAATTTCACTTGTTTTGTTAGCATTTATGCACTTTCTTGCATCCTAAGTAAAGGATTTGGAGTAAAAATGCACAACTTTTCTAAATCAAGCAACCACCATTTCAACATTTGACTTAATAGTTCTTTTATGGAGGAGGTTTCTTGTTCTTCCCAAGATTTCTTCATCTCCTCCTCATATTTTTCGATCACAGATTCAAGGGAAGTTTGTGAGGGTTGTGAGTGTTCATGTTTCTTTGTCACCTCAAGTGGCTTTTGTGAATATAAAATCCTTGTCTCATGTTCCTCATCTTTCATTGTAGTTTCACTTGACACAAGGACCTTTTGTTCTTGTTTTTCCACTTCCTCTCTCACAAATTGATTTTTACTGTTTGATGGTTCTAAGTGTTTCCTTATGTTCTCCAGGTGCTCATTTGTCCTCTGACGGAGGATTTCTTTCCTTTTCCAGGCTTGTTCTTGTCTTTCAAAAAAATTCTCTGGACTTTTAAAGGAGATCCTCTGAATCACAATTTGAAGAATTATTGAACTCATCATAGTATGGATTACCAAGATTTCTTTGATTTTGACTTTCCCAGCCACAATATGAGTAGTTGTTAGACTCATCAGAATCTGGATCATATTGTGTCTCTCGAAGGTGTCCCATTTTAACTGATTGTTCACATTCTTCTTGATATGTCTAGACACCATGAGGATAATGATATAAGTCATTCTGTGGTTCTGGACAGTATCTCATGTGCTCAGCTTGATCAATTTGTGACTCTGGAGCAAGTCTCCATTGATTGAAGTGCTCAGAATTTGTATCTTCTTGGTGATATTCCCAACCATCATTAGAATAATGACTTGAATCATATTGTGATGGTGGGCAATATCCCATGAAGTTTGTTTGATTAAGATGAGTTGAACTCCATTTGTATTTTGTAAACATCAATGAAATTTGAAATTCATGTCACAGAGAAAGAATTTCTTAGTGAGGCAATAACTTAAACACCTTGGTTTCACTTTAAAGTAGAGAATAAAAATAAAAAAATGCTTAATCTAGACTTCTCACCCACTTAATCATTGTTGATCAAAATCAATCCCCGGCAACGGCGCCAAAAACTTGATGGTGTTTTTGCGGAAAACGAATTTCCAACACACAAATCCAACCGGCAAGTATACCGGGTCGCATCAAGTAGTAATAACTCACAAGAGTGAGGTCGATCCCACAGGGATTGATGGATCAAGAAACTTTAGTGGGTGATTAAATTTGTCAAGCTAACATTGAAGTGAATTTTGTGAAGTTGATCAACAGAAAGTAAATAGCAAGGAAAATTAAAGTGCAGAAAGTAAAATTGCAAGTAACTTAAAGAACAAGAAAGTAAAATTGCAAGAATCTTAAATGACAAGAAATGTAAATTGCATGAAAAGTAAAGGGGCTGGGGTGCTGGAAATTAAAATTCAACAAGAAAATGTAAAGAGCATTCAAGCAGAGAGCTAGAATATGAAATGAGATGCAGCAGATTTCAAGCAGAAAAGTAGAAATGCTTGAAGAATTAAAAATAGAAAGCGATGCTTAATTTGCAGCAATTTAAAAGAATGTTGAAGATCTCAGGGAATCAATGAGACTAGAGAACAAGTCTAGATCTCAAGCCCTTCCTTGATTCAACAGAAAATAAGTTTGCAGAAGAAAGAAGAAATGAAGCAGCAAATGAAAACTCAAATTCAACTATCAATTCTCTGAAATTATGCAGAAGAACAACCAAGAGAGATCTTAGACCAAGAAGGAAACAGAATTCCTTCACTTCTCAATCCAAGATTCAGATTTAACAAGGAAAATTAAAAGAGAGAGAGCTATCTACTACTACTACTCCTTAATGGAGCAAGCCTCCTCTTTCCAAGCTCTAATTGATGCCTTTATATAGGCTTTACAAAATAAAAATGAAAATGAAATTAAAACAAATTACAAAAATGAAAATCCTAATTTAATTGATCCATGTGCCTTTGAGTGATGATGTGGGCTTTGCTTGCTTTGGATTTGAGGAGAAATGGGTTTGGTTGGCCTTGATTCAATTTGGAGAGGAATTGAATTTAAATGAAATTTTAGTTGAATTTTGGCCCATGTTGCTCCTAGGAGGCTGCCCTGCCCTTGTGGAGGGCAGGGCAGAAAATGGTGCATGCGTCCCTTGGTGCGTGCGTGTTGGTGCTGCAGGATGCTGCCCTGCCCTTGTGGAGGGCAGGGCAGAAAATGGTGCATGCGTCCCTTGGTGCGTGCGTGTTGGTGCTGCAGGATGCTGCCCTGCCCTTGTGGAGGGCAGGGCAGTGTTTTTTGGTGCGCCAGATTCTGCTGCCCGTGTGTGCTGATGCTGCCGAGACCCCCTTGGTGCGCCAGATTCTGCCCACTGGCCGTGCACCAGAAAATGCTGCCCTGCCCTCGCGGAGGGCAGGGCAGTGTTTCCAAAAGTGAAGTTCCAAGTTCGAAACTTGGTGGATGCACACGCTGCTTCTTTTCCTTGGTTTTCTTGGCACCAAAGTAAGGCCTAGTTTCTTGCTTCCTCATGGTGCCGTGTTCGATTCTTGTGGCAAGCAATTGGGGGAGTAATTTTCCTTGATTTTTCATGAAGAGCACGACATTGCCCCGCTCTCCAAGAGGGCAGAGCAGAAAAATGAGCGCTACTTTGCTTTGGGGTGAGGCTCCAGCTTCGAACCTTGGTGGAAGCACATTGGTTTATTTTCGCTTATTTTTGGCCCTTAAAAATGCCTTTCGTTCTTGCCTCAATTGTACGCCAAATATGGATTGCTATATATCGTTGGAAAGCTCTAAATGTCAGCTTTCCAAAGCAACTGGAAGCACATCAATTCGACGTCTGTAGCTCAAGTTATAGCCCTTTGAAGAAGGCATGGTCATGTTGTGAGCGCCCAGATTTTACCTTAGCGAAAATTTGCTTCCAACCTCACTTTGCATCACAATATTGCCCTGATCTTGGCAAGGGCAGAGCAGTGTGCGTGCTGGTTGCTTTCTCCTTTGATTTGGTCATGGGCCACGCTTTTAAAAGCGTGGCTAAAAGCGTGGCCTAAGGCTCCAAAGTGTGCTCCAACTTCAAAGTGTGTCCCAAAGCTCTTTTTTTCTCCTTTTTTTGTGCTTCTTTGCTTCTTTTTCTTCTTATTTCCTACAAGATTTATAAAATTAAAATATCAAGAAAATATATCATTTAAGTACAAAAAGCATTCAATATTTAAGCACAAATCATCAATTTCTTGTATGAAAAGCATAGAAAAATAGGTATATGATGACATGTCATCACCACTGGTTTGGCATTATCCTCCAGTAGGATCTTGTGCATGCATCTGGCTGGGCTAATGCCCTTGAGATCACTAATGGACCACCCAAGAGCTGTCTTGTGTGTCCTTAGCACCTGAATTAGTGCTTTCTCTTCCTGTGGCTCTAAGGTAGAGCTTATGATTACAGGAAACGTTTCACCTTCCCCCCAAAAATGCATATTTTAGGGATGGTGGTAGTGGTTTGAGCTTGGGTTTAGGAGGTTTCTCCTCTTCCTGAGGAATTTTTAGAGGCTCTTGTATTTCCTCTGGTTCCTCCAGATCAGGCTGAACATCTTTAAAGATATCCTCTAGCTCTGATTCGAGACTCTCAGCCATATTGATCTCCTGTACCAGGGAATCAATAATATCAACACGCATGTAGTTTTTTGATGTGTCTGGGTGCTTCATTGCTTTAATAACATTCAGCCTAAACTCATCCTCATTGACTCTCATGGTTACTTCCCCTTTTTGGACATCAATGAGGGTTCGTCCAGTTGCTAGGAAAGGTCTTCCTAGAATGAGAGTTGCACTCTTATGCTCCTCCTTTTCCAGCACTACAAATCAGTGGGAAAGGCGAATGGCCCAACTGTGACAATCATATCTTCAATCACGCCTGATGGGTATTTAATAGAGCCATCAGCAAGTTCAAGTTGGTTTGACCTCTTCAGTCAAGCCAAGCTTTCTCATAGTGGATGCAGGGATTAGATTGATACTTGCCCCAAGATCACATAGAGCTGTCTTGGTATAGGTTCCCTCTAATGTGCATGGTATCATAAAGCTTCCAGGATCCTTAATCTTCTCTGGTGAGCTCTTTAAAATGATTGCACTGATCTTCAGTGAGAAAAACTTTTTCAATTTCTCTCCAATTCTTCTTATGACTTAAGATCTCTTTCATGAACTTAGCATAAGAGGGTATTTGCTCAAGTGCCTCTGCAAACGGAATATTGAGTTTAAGAGTTCTGAGATAGTCTACAAAGCGGGCAAATTGTTTATCCTGTTCCGCTTGGCAGAGTTTTTAAGGATAAGGTATTTTGGCTTGTATTCTTTAACCTTGGTTGCTGCAGGTTTATTTCCCAGAGAGGTAGGTTGAGAAGCCTTCTTGAGGGAGTTATTATTAGCACTTTCAAGTGTCTGACCCCTCATAGCCGTTTGAACGCCAGGATTGGCCTTTAACGCCAGATTCCCTCCCTTTTCTGGCATTTGAATGCCAGAACTGAACATGGTTTGGGCGTTTAACGCCACTTTTTCTCCCTTTTTTGGCATTTGAATGCCAGAACTGGGCGTCCACTAGGTGTTTAACGCCAGTTTTTCACCCCTTTCTGGTGTTTGAACACCAGAATCATTCCTCTCTGGGCTCTTACTGTCCTCAGAGGGATTTTCGGTAGCAGTCTGCTCATCCTCTATTATTTTTTCTTTTCTTGGCTTTCTGCTGCTTTGAATTGAGGTATTCAATGTTTTCCACTCCTTAATTAAACTGCTTAGCACTCTTCTGTTATCTGTTTTGATAACTGTCGTCTTGTTTGGTCAAGTTGTGCTTCCATGTTCCTGTTAGCATCCTTAGTGTCTTGTAACATCTCTTTAAATTCTGCCAATTGTTCTGTCAAATAACATAAATGCTGATTGATTTCAGCAACTTGTTCTAGAGGACTAAGTTCAGTGGATACTGCCTTAGCCCTTTCTTTTATGGAGGACTCACTACTTAAGTACAGATGCTGATTTCTAGCAACTGTATCAATGAGCTCTTGAGCCTCTTCAACTGTTTTTCTCATGTGTATAGATCCACCAGCTGAGTGGTCTAGAAATATCTGAGCTTTTGCTGTAAGCCCGTAGTAGAAGATGTCTAACTGCACCCATTCTGAAAACATTTCAAAGGGGCATTTCCTTAGCATCTCTCTATACCTCTCCCAGGCATTGTAAAGGGATTCATTATCCTCTTGTTTAAAGCCTTAGATGTCCAGCCTTAGCTGTGTCATCCTCTTGAGAGGGAAATATTGATTCAGGAATTTGTCTGACAACTGTTTCCATGTACTTATGCTAGCTTTAGGTTGGTTATTTAACCGCCTTTTAGCTTGGTCTTTTATAGCAAATGGAAACAGTAATAATCTGTAGACATCCTGATCTACTTCCTTATCATGTACTGTGTCAACAATTTGTAAGAATTGTGCCAGAAACTCAGTTGGTTCTTCCCGTGAAAGACTGGAATATTGGCAATTTTGCTGCACCATGATAATGAGCTGAGGATTCAGCTCAAAATTACTGACTCCGATGGAGGCTATACAGATACTACTCCCATATGAAGTAGTAGTGGGGTTGGCATATGACCCCAGAGTCCTTTTGGACTGTTCATTTCCACTTAGGTCCATAATGGAGAAAGGGAGATGATGTGGATTTGTTTTATTTATTTTATTATATTTATTTAAAAAAAATTGAAAAAAATAAAACAAAATAAATAAAAAAACTAAAATAAATAAAAAAAAGATTTGAAAATATTTTATGAGGATTTTTTAAAAAGTGGGGAGAGAGAAAGTGGCTAGAATGTTTTTGAAAAAGATATGATTTTTTTTAAAAATCTTAAATGGATATGATTTGAAAATTTTTGACCAAGTCAACCCAAGGGATTCGAAAATTATGAGAAATTCAAGGAAAAGATATTTTTTTAATTTTTGAATTTTATTATGAAAGAAAAAAACACACAAAAGACACAAGACTTAAAAATTTTGGATCCAATGCTCCTTGTTTTCGAAAATTTTGGAGGAAAAATACCAAGGCACACCAAACTTAAAAATTTTAAGATTAAGAAGACTCAAGAACACCTTGAAGACCCACAAGAACAACAAGAACAAAAGAAAGGACACCAAACTTAAAATTTCTTTAGAAAACCAAAATAAAATTTTAAAAAACTAAAGAAAAATTAACAAGAAAACACCAAACTTAAAGTTTTAAAAGTTTTAAAAGAAAAATACCCAATTACCAAGAACACAAGCACAATGCTCTAGCCAACTGAGCTATAAATTTAACGTGTTTTAAAAATGTATTTTTAAAGGAAAATAAAAACATGCAATTGACACCAAACTTAAGATATGAAACTAAACTCAAACAAAAGACTCCACGAAAAATTAAAACTAATAAAGAAAAAGAATATTTTTTAAAATTTTTTTAAAAGGAATAATAAAAGATGCAATCCTAGTGACTCTAAACCAAAAAGGCAAATTTTTACTAATCTAAGTAACAAGATAAACCGTCAGTTGTTCAAACTCGAACAATCTCCGGCAACGGCGCCAAAAACTTGGTGCATGAAAATTACACTCACCCTATGTAATTCCGCATAACTAACCAACAAGTGCACTGGGTCGTCCAAGTAATACCTTACGTGAGTAAGGGTCGATCCCACGGAGATTGCTGGCATGAAGCAAGCTATGGTTATCTTATTATTCTTAGTCAGGATATCAATAGGGTTCTTTAGTTTTAATTGTAAAAAGCGAAAGAGCATGAAATGAATATTTGTTACGCAGTAATGGAGAATGGGTTAGAGTTTTGGAGATGCTTTGTCCTTTGAATGTCTACTTTCCTACTGTCTTCTTCTTCACGCTCGCAGGTCTCCTTCCATGCCAAGCTGTATGTTAGTGGATCACCGTTGTCAATGGCTACTGATAAACCCCATTTGTAGGGTTTATCTTGTGCTTGATTTAGGGGATTTTATAATCTTTTACCCACATTTATCCACTGAAATAGCATGGTTTTATAACTTCTCCTTTAATTGTGCTTAAGAGTGAAAACATGCTTTTTAGGTCTTAAAATAAATAAATTTAATTCACCTTGATTCCATTAGATGCCTTGATATGTTTGTTAAGTGATTTAAGGTTTAGGAGGCAAATATTGGATCAAGGGAATGAAGAAAGAAAGCATGAAAAGTTGGAGAACTCATGAAGAAATGAAAGAACCGGAAAGCTGTCAAGCCGACCTCTTCGCACTTAAATGACCATAACTTGAGCTACAGAAGTCCAAATGATGCGGTTCTAGTTAACATGCGGGGCTTCGAAACGATATGAGATTTGCTATAGTTGAACTGCGCATGGTGACGCGTATGCGCATAGTACGCGCACGTGCCGTTGCTGCCACATGGTTCAGTTGAAGCAAAACGTGGCCAGCGAATTCTAAAGCCTTGTAGGCCTAATCCAACTCATTTCTAATGCTATTTAACCCAAGGAATGAAGAGGAAAACACATGTTAGTTACCATTAGTCATAATTTAGTTTTAGAAGTAGTTTCTAGAGAGAGAAGCTCTCACTTCTCTCTAGGATTAGGATTAGGATTAGGTTTAGTTCTTAGATCTAGATTTTAATACATCTTCTTCTACTTCTATCTTCTCAATTACTTGTTGTTACATTCATTCTCCTTCCATTCTTTTGTTGTAATTTCCTTTATGTTGTTCTTGTGTTTTGTTGTAGATCTACTTTTGTTTCTTCTACTCTCTTTCAATTCAATCAAGGTAATTCATAATAAATGTGTTTCTTTTGATTGTTGTTATTAATTTCTTTCAATAATTATTGTTAGATTTCATTCTTTTTGTCAAATTACTATGCTTTTCTTTTGTGCCTTCCAAGTGTCTGAGAAAATGCTTGGTTGGATTCTAGAGTAGAGTTTTATGTTCTTGGCTTGGAAAAGGTAACTTAGGAACTCTTGAGTTACTAATGTCCAAGTAATTGATGATTGGGATCCATTGACTCTAGTTCTCACTAATTGAATTAGTGGAGAGTTAGGACTTATGGAATAGGATTGATATAGCTCATTTGACTTTCTTTTACGACTAAGTTAGAGGATGATTTAATGAGATTAATCCTTGCCAATTCTCATATTGTGGTTAGTGATTAGGATAGAGATCCTTGACCACCAATCCTTGCCAAGGCCTTTTTGTTAATTGAATTTCCTTATCATTTACTTTCATGTCTATTATCGCCATTTATCTTTCATGCTTCTTATCAAAACCCCAAAATAACTCACAACCAATAACAAGACACTTTATTGTAATTCCTAGGGAGAACGACCCGGGATTTGAATACTTCGGTTTATAAATTTTAGGGGTTTGTACTAGTGACAAACAACTTTTTGTATGAAAGGATTATTGATTGGTTTAGAAACTATACTTGCAACGAGAATTCATTTGTGAAATTCTATACCATCAAAAATCTAATCATCAAAAATGGTGCCGTTGCCGGGGAGTCGCAATGGTGTTGTGTTATTGGTTATTGTATATATGTGAATATGTTTGCTTTTTGCTTCTTTGTTAGTTTTTAGTTTGTTCTCTTTATTTGTTACTATTTTTTTGTTTTTGCCCTCTCTTACTATCATGAATTCCCACTTTAGCTATGAGTGTAGTTACAATTATGTTGTAGGTGATGAGAACTATAATGAGAATGTGTATCAAGGATGGGATAACCAAAGGTGGGAGGAGCCATATGCATATGATCAATCCTCTTGGCAACAACCTCCACCAATGCACTACAATCTTCATGGCAACAACCTCCACCAATGCACTATGAAGAAGAGCCATTCTATGATGCATATCAATCCAATGGCTATGGTGAATCTCTTTGTGACTTTCAAGAACTACCACCATATGCCTATGATCCATATCCTCAATATAACTATCAACCATACTCACAAGCCCCTTCTTATCAACCACCTTCATATGACCCTAATCCATATCCATCCTACCAACAACCATATGACCAACAACCATAAGAGCCATATGAACCACATATAGAGCCACCACCATTCCAACATCAACATTTTCAAGAGCCACCCCTCCATATTATTACCAAGATGAACCACCCCCAATATATGAAAGTTTTCAACCACAAGATGAATTCTACCTTTCACCACAACCTCCCATGGAAGAATACTCATGTCTTTCAATCCAAGAGCCTCATGGTCCACTCATGATATCCAAGAGGAACAAGAGTCAAGGGATCATCTCAAAGAAGCATTGGATCGATTTCAAACAACCATGGAGTGTGTTGTGCAACAAGTGGAAAGAGAGGAGAATATTGAACCACCACAACTCTACCAAGAAGAACCATCTTCATACTATGAACCCTTCCCCCACAATGATGAATCCTTCCACCCACCCCAACCTCTAATGGATGAAACCCTTGGTGTTCTTGTTCAAGGGCAAGAAGAGATGAAAAGGGATGTGCAAAATTTCATGGCCACCTTGGATGCGGTAACAAATCAATTAGCATCCCAATGCTTGAACACTCAAGAAACTCCCATGGCTACATGTGGAGAATTAAAT
>NC_029777.3:65486392-65489102 GCF_000817695.3 Arachis duranensis
TAATCGAATGAAGAACATAGCATGAAGGAGAGATTGGAAACCCCGGTGGGAAATGAAGGAAGTTGCTTTGTATTGGAACAATTGGAGGAAGCTTTAATTGTTGAAGACAAGGAAGAAGTGGTAGAAGACTTGGGAGATGCGGAGCCTCCATGGGAACATAGAGTTGAAGAAAACCCCTCCGAGATGATTGAAATTGATGCTAGGGAGGAAAGTGCACACCTTCCAAGGCATATTCCATATGAAGACTTGGATAGAATAGAGCATGAATTGAGTTCCCATGACAATGAAGAGCAAGCATCAAGTCCTAGTGGTGGAGAATCCTTTGAACTTGAAGAACCTTCTCCCGGTGCATTTGAAAATATTGTGGAGGTAAACTTCTTTCACCCTCCCAATTATAGTTTGATTAAGGGAAAAGGCTTAGATAGTATTAATGAACAAAGGATTGAATTAGAGACATCTTGTGAAGAGGTGGAAGCCCTTAGAAATAGAAGGATGGGAGTGGAATACGCTTTGTCAAGATCGTTGGAAGCATCTTTGCCTAGGTTGTCATCTACTCCTTCACTTGAGTTGGTAAAATTCATTTCTATTAGCTTTATTGTCCCACTTGAGTATGGCTTGCTTGAAACGGATGGTCAACTTAGGATGCTTTGTGGGATGAAGCGTAAGCGAAAGATGTTTTGTGGTTGGCATTGCAAATCAAGGCTCATTATGGTTGATGCATCAAACATGAGATATAAAGGTTGGAGTAGTGCTCAAATAGATGGGTCTAGGAGGATTATTGGACACTATATAGAGAATTCACCTTACTCACCACCCGAATGGACTAATAATGATAATCAACTTCAAGACGGGTGTGAAAATAAAGTGTGGGATCCCGGATTACAAGAAGAGGATCAACTTTGGGAGCCCCAAGCTTGTGATGAACTCCATCAACACTTGGCTCAATCCATAAGAAATCTTGGGGCACAATGGAGAACCAGGCATTGGTGGGAGTTCCAAGATGAATTCAAGCACAAACCACCTTGATGAGGAGCTCCCTATAAGTCCAACTTAAGGACAATAAACAAAAGTGCTAGGTGGGAGACACCCCACCATGGTAAAATCCTTTCATTTTCTCTTTTGTACATATTAGTAGAACTACTTTAATTTCATGTTTAGATTAGTTGGTTGAGTTTAATTAGTATTTTATCATGTTAAATAAGGTTTTAGGGTGTTTTGGTAGTTGCTTGGAGGTTTAGAATGCTTGGATTGGTGCCAAAACATAGAGAAAAATTTAGAAAAAAAAAAGAGAGAGCACCATCCATGCGTACGCGCACTTCACGCGTACGCGTGCATCAAGCACTTTCGACAATCCACGTGCGCGCGCCATGCGTGCGTACGCATGGATTGAGAAGTTCCACATTCCCTACATTTTCCAGAGTGTTATGCCTACGCCACGCCAACGTTGTGCCTTTGGCACAACCCCACTCGCACGCAGGCGCACATGACGCGTACGCACAACTCTCGAAATAAGCCATCGACGCGCGCGCGCCATGCGTGCGTACGCGTGGATGCCCTTCCTTCAATCCACTTCTTTTCCTCTCATCTTTCCATTTCTTTCCTCCTCCTTTCTTCTTTCCCTCTCCTACTCTTAATCTAACACTCCCAAACACCATCGATAACCATTTATTTTAGTTAGTTATTAGTTAGTTAGTTAGTTATTAGCTAGTTAGTTAGTTAATTAGTTAGTTAGTTAGTTGATTAGTTAGTCTTAGTTTTGTTTTCATTTTATTTTCTCTCTTTTCATCATAAGTGTTGGATTATTGACTTTGTTTACTATACATTGCTGCCCCTTATTGCCTAAATGCTATTTTAGCATGAATATTTTAGATAATCTTTGGTGGATTCTATGATTGAGGTTATATTTTGCTACTTGGTTTTGAGTTCTTCATGCTTACCTTTTAAGAATACCAAGTGATGAGAATTGCCTTCGAGCTTGTAACTCTTCTTGAATTACATGATTTGGCCACCATGTAGTTTGAGCCTTATTCTGTGATTAGGCAACCTCTTCATGGATGATGTTGTGCATTCACCTTAGTGCATGGTGTTTCATGATCATATGCATCCAGAAAGCTTTATCTTGAATGCTTTCATACTTCTTTAGTGCTTGTTTTACCGTACAAGTTTACTTAAAGCATTTCAAGCACACTAGGATAAGTAAAGTGCATACTTCTTTTGTGACATAGCTCTTTTATGCTAATGTGTGTTCTAAACCGCGCAATTTAGATTTCACACACTTATTTGTCATTAATGTCACATTAATCCACTCACTCATTTCTAGTGATTAGTTCCTCATTCCAACAATGTATGCTTCCTTGCTTTTATATCTTCTCATCTTATGGTGTTATATTTTTGTTTTTCATGAACAATGCACCACAAACAAACATGGAAGCAATACTAAGAACACACGGAGAGTCGCCGTACCCGCTTGCTCATCTTTGAGTGCACCGAGGACGGTGCAAACTTTTAAGTGTGGGGAGGTTGTCCGACCGATCGGTGATTTTGGGTAACAAATTTCTAATCCCAACACTTTTGCATTTCATTCTAGGATTTTAGGATTTTTACTTGCATTTTCTTAATTTTTGCATATGTATACACAATAAGCTTAGTCAAAATAATGAAAATTTTCAAGGATTTCTATCTATAGGGCACCAATTGATTTGAGTGAAAA
>NC_029777.3:65489268-65490019 GCF_000817695.3 Arachis duranensis
GTCCTTATTTGGATCTTTGATTAGCTTAGGCTAGTGTGTGTGAGTATCATTCAAGTGTGGGAACCTTGGGATATTGGGTGAATAAAAGGGTAGTTTTGTATTATTATTAGAAATATTGGAAATTGGGTACATACTCATGTATTGATCAAATGTAAAACCTTATGCATTGAGGTTCTTGTATATAGAAAGAAAAAAATGAGAAAAACAAAAGAAAAAGAAAAGAAAAATAATATGGAAAAGAAAAGAGAAAAAAAATAGAAAAAGAAAGAAAAAGAAGAAAAAGAAAGAAATAAAAAGGGGACAAAATGCCCCAAAGCAAAGTGTAGCTCAATAAAATCAATGCATGAGTGTTGTGAAATGAAAAGGGAAACATGAGTATGTGAAAAAGTGAAAAATGGGTAGTTAGGTTAGAACTTAATTGTATAGGATGTCATAGGTTAGGTGGAAAGTTTAAGCTTATCAAATATTCAAATTTCAAGCTCACTTAACCATATATGCATCATACCTTGACCCTAGCCCCATTACAACCAAAGAAAAGACCTCATGATACTTGTATGCATGCATGAAATATATGTTGATTGCTAGAAGAAGAACAAATCTTGGAAAACATGATTAGGGGAGAATTGAGAGAATCAACCCTAAACACTTGAGTGAATAGAGTGCAAACACATCCGGTGAGGGTTTGATGCTCAATTACATGTTTCCACCAATGATCATCTCCTTCCATGCAAGTTTGTAAAAATATTTAATA
>NC_029777.3:65490742-65495257 GCF_000817695.3 Arachis duranensis
GTTACATTCATTCTTCTTCCATTCTTTTGTTGTAATTTCCTTTATGTTGTTCTTGTGTTTTGTTGTAGATCTACTTTTGTTTCTTCTACTCTCTTTCAATTCAATCAAGGTAATTCATAATAAATGTGTTTCTTTTGATTGTTGTTATTAATTCCTTTCAATAATTATTGTTATATTTTATTCTTGTTGTCAAATTACTATGCTTTTCTTTTGTGCCTTCCAAGTGTTTGAGAAAATGCTTGGTTGGATTCTAGAGTAGAGTTTTATGTTCTTGGCTTGGAAAAGGTAACTTAGGAACTCTTGAGTTACTAATGTCCAAGTAATTGAAGATTGGGATCCATTGACTCTAGTTCTCACTAATTGAATTAGTGGAGAGTTAGGACTTATGGAATAGGATTGATATAGGACTTATGGAATAGGATTGATATAGCTCATTTGACTTTCCTTTACTACTAAGTTAGAGGATGATTTAATGAGATTAATCCTTGCCAATTCTCATATTGTGGTTAGTGATTAGGATAGAGATCCTTGACCACCAACCCTTGCCAAGACCTTTTTAGGCCTTAGTTTACTTTCTCGCCATTTATCTTTCATGCTTCTTATCAAAACCCCAAAATAACTCACAACCAATAACAAGACACTTTATTGTAATTCCTAGGGAGAACGACCCGGGGTTTGAATACTTCGGTTTATAAATTTTAGGGGTTTGTACTAGTGACAAACAACTTTTTGTATGAAAGGATTATTGATTGGTTTAGAAACTATACTTGCAACGAGAATTCATTTGTGAAATTCTATACAATCAAAAATCTAATCATCAAAAATGGCGCCGTTGCCGGGGAGTCGCAATGGTGTTGTGTTATTGGTTATTGTATATGTGTGAATATGTTTGCTTTTTACTTCTTTGTTAGTTTTTAGTTTGTTCTCTTTATTTGTTACTATTTTTTTGTTTTTGCCCTCTCTTGCTATCATGAATTCTCACTTTGGCTATGAGTTTGGTTCTAATTATGTTGTAGGAAATGAGAGCTTTAATGAGAATGCGTATCAAGGATGGGACAATCAAAGGTGGGAGGAGCCATATGCATATGATCAATTTTCATGGCAACAACCTCCACCAATGCACTATGAAGAAGAGCCAATCTATGATGCATATCAATCCAATGGCTATGGTGAATCTCTTTGTGACTTTCAAGAACCACCACTATATGCCTATGATCCATATCCTCAACATAACTATCAACCATACTCACAAGCCCCTTCTTATGAACCACCTTCATATGACCCTAATCTATATCCATCCTACCATCAACCATATGAGCAATATGAACCACACATAGAGCCACCACCATTCCAACATCAACATTTTCAAGAGCCACCCCTCCATATTATTACCAAGATGAACCACCCCCAATATATGAAAATTTTCAGCCACAAGATGAATTCTACCTTTCACCACAACTTCCCATGGAAGAATACTCATGTCATTCAATCCAAGAGCCTCATGGTCCTACTCATGATATCCAAGAGGAACAAGAGTCAAGGGATCATCTCAAATAAGCATTGGATCGATTTCAAACAACCATGGAGTGTGTTGTGCAACAAGTGGAAAGAGAGGAGAATATTGAACCACCACAACTCTACCAAGAAGAACCATCTTCACCACAACTCTACCAAGAAGAACCACCTTCCTACTATGAACCCTTTTCCCAAAATGAGGAATCCTTCCACCCACCCCAATCTCTAATGGATGAAACCCTTGGTGTTCTTGTTCAAGGGCAAGAAGAGATGAAAAGGGATGTGCAAAATTTCATGGCCACCTTAGATGCGGTAACAAATCAATTAGCCTCCCAATGCTTGAACACTCAAGGAACTACCATGGCTACATGTGGAGAATCGAATGAAGAACATAGCATGAAGGAGAGATTGGAAACCCCGGTGGGAAATGAAGGAAGTTGCTTTGTATTGGAACAATTGGAGGAAGCTTTAATTGTTGAAGAGTGGTAGAAGACTTGGGAGATGCGGAGCCTCCATGGGAACATAGAGTTGAAGAAAACCCCTCCGAGATGATTAAAATTGATGCTAGGGAGGAAAGTGCACACCTTCCAAGGCATATTCCATATGAAGACTTGGATAGAATAGAGCAAGAATTGAGTTCCCATGGCAATGAAGAGCAAGCATCAAGTCCTAGTGGTGGAGAATCCTTTGAACTTGAAGAACCTTCTCCCGGTGCATTTGAAAATATTGTGGAGGTAAACTTCTTTCACCCTCCCAATTATAGTTTGATTAAGGGAAAAGGCTTAGATAATATTAATGAACAAAGGATTGAATTAGAGACATCTTGTGAAGAGGTGGAAGCCCTTAGAAATAGAAGGATGGGAGTGGAATACGCTTTGTCAAGATCGTTGGAAGCATCTTTGCCTAGGTTGTCATCTACTCCTTCACCTGAGTGGGTGAAATTCATTTCTATTAGCTTTATTGTCCCACTTGAGTATGGCTTGCTTGAAATGGATGGTCAACTTAGAATGCTTTATGGGATGAAGTGTAAGCGAAAGATGTTTCATGGTTGGCGTTGCAAATCAAGGCTCATTATGGTTGATGCATCAAACATGAGATATAAAGGTTAGAGTAGTGCTCAAATAGATGGGTCTAGGAGGATTGTTGGACACTATATAGAGAATTCACCTTACTCACCACCCGGATGGACTAATAATGATAATCAACTTCAAGACGGGTGTGAAAATAAAGTGTGGGATCCCGGATTATAAGAAGAGGATCAACTTTGGGAGCCCCAAGCTTGTGATGAACTCCACCAACACTTGGCTCAATCCATAAGAAATCTTGGGGCACAATGGAGAACCAGGCATTGGTGGGAGTTCCAAGATGAATTCAGGCACAAGCCACCTTGATGAGGAGCTCCCCATAAGTCCAACTTAAGGACAATAAACAAAAGTGCTAGGTGGGAGACACCCCACCATGGTAAAATCCTTTCATTTTCTCTTTTGTACATATTGGTAGAACTACTTTAATTTCATGTTTAGATTAGTTGGTTGAGTTTAATTAGTATTTTATCATGTTAAATAAGGTTTTAGGGTGTTTTGGTAGTTGCTTGGAGGTTTAGAATGCTTGGATTGGTGCCAAAACATAGAGAAAAATTTAGAAAAAAAAAAAGAGAGAGCACCATCCATGCGTACGCGCACTTCACGCGTACGCGTGCATCAAGCACTTTCGACCATCCACGCGCGCGCCATGCGTGCGTACACGTGGATTGAGAAGTTCCACATTCCCTACATTTTCCAGAGAGTTATGCCTACGCCACGCCAACGTTGTGCCTTTGGCACAACCCCACTCGCACGCACGCGCACATGACGCGTACGCACAACTCTCGAAATAAGCCATCGACGCGCGCGCCATGCGTGCATACGCGTGGATGCCCTTCCTTCAATCCACTTCTTTTCCTCTCCTCTTTCCATTTCTTTCCTTCTCCTTTCTTCTTTCCCTCTCCTACTCTTAATCTAACACTCCCAAACACCATCGATAACCATTTATTTTAGTTAGTTATTAGTTAGTTAGTTAGTTATTAGCTAGTTAGTTAGTTAATTAGTTAGTTAGTTGATTAGTTAGTCTTAGTTTTGTTTTCATTTTATTTTCTCTCTTTTCATCATAAGTGTTGGATTATTGACTTTGTTTACTATACATTGCTGCCCCTTATTGCCTAAATGCTATTTTAGCATGAATATTTTAGATAATCTTTGGTGGATTCTATGATTGAGGTTATATTTTGCTACTTGGTTTTGAGTTCTTCATGCTTACCTTTTAAGAATACCAAGTGATGAGAAATGCCTTCAAGCATGTTTAATCTTTTTGAATTGCATGATTTGGCCACCATGTGATTTGAATCTATGTAGTTTGAGCCTTATTCTATGATTAGGCAACCTCTTCATGGATGATGTTGTGCATTCACCTTAGTGCATGGTGTTTCATGATCATATGCATCCAGAAAGCTTTAGCTTGAATGCTTTCATACTTCTTTAGTGCTTGTTTTACCGTACAAGTTTACTTAAAGCATCTCAAGCACACTAGGATAAGTAAAGTGCATACTTCTTTTGTGACATAGCTCTTTTATGCTAATGTGTGTTCTAAACCGCGCAATTTAGATTTCACACACTTATTTGTCATTAATGTCACATTAATCCACTCACTCATTTCTAGTGATTAGTTCCTCATTCCAACAATGTATGCTTCCTTGCTTTTATATCTTCTCATCTTATGGTGTTATATTTTTGTTTTTTATGATGAATGCACCACAACCAAACATGGAAGCAAGACTAAGAACACGCAGCAATCTGGAGAGTCGCCGTACCCCCTTGCTCATCTTTGAGTGCACCAAGGACGGTGCAAACTTTTAAGTGCGGGGAGGTTGTCCGACCGATCGGCGATTTTGGGTAACAAATTTCTAATCCCAACACTTTTGCATTTCATTCTAGGATTTTAGGATTTTTACTTGCATTTTCTTAA
>NC_029777.3:65495367-65496038 GCF_000817695.3 Arachis duranensis
ATAGGGCACCAATTGATTTGAGTGAAAACTTTTCATTAAACTTGCTTGAATTATATATCTTGTGGAACATGAATTTTTGAGCTAAGAACACAAGCTTGTGAGTTTTGAGTCTAATAGTGTGATTACATCTTATAACCACTTATTTTTCCTTCTTGTGTGCATTATTCTTTTTCTATGATTGTAATCTTTGATTTGTTTGATTCTTTATGTCCATTATTTTGTGTATTCATGCATTTATACGATTGAGGCCATCATTTCATTAGCTCACTTAGCCAAATAGCCTTACCTTTTATCTTCCATTGTTAGCCAATTTGAGCCTACGCTTAACCCACTTGTTCTTATTTTAGCACATTACAAGCCTAAAGCGGAAAACAATAAATGTCCTTATTTGGATCTTTGATTAGCTTAGGCTAGTGTGTGAGAGTATCATTCAACTGTGGGAACTTTGGGACATTGGGTGAATAAAAGGGTAGTTTTGTATTATTATTGGAAATATTGGAAATTGGGTACATACTCATGTATTGATCAAATGTAAAACCTTATGCATTGAGGTTCTTGTATATAGAAAGAAAAAAATGAGAAAAACAAAGGAAAAAGAAAAGAAAAATAATATGGAAAAGAAAAAAGAAAAAAATAGAAAAAGAAAGAAAAAGAAGAAAAAGAAAGAAATA
>NC_029777.3:65496189-65496949 GCF_000817695.3 Arachis duranensis
AGTTAGAACTTAATTGTATAGGATGTCATAGGTTAGGTGGAAAGTTTAAGCTTATCAAAGATTCAAATTTCAGGCTCACTTAACCATATATGCATCATACCTTGACCCTAGCCCCATTACAACCAAAGAAAAGACCTCATGATACTTGTATGAATGCATGAAATATATGTTGATTGTTAGAAGAAGAACAAATCTTGGAAAACATGATTAGGAGAGAATTGAGAGAATCAATCCTAAACACTTGAGTGAATAGAGTGCAAACACATCCGGTGAGGGTTTGATGCTCAATTACATGTTTCCACCTATGATCATCTCTTCTCATGCAAGTTTGTAAAAATATTTAATAACTCAATTCAATTGTGCATTAGACTTGCTAGTCCTTAGCCCTTGTGCATATATGCTTCTTGGGAATTGATTTATTTTGACCAAGCAATTGCATTCATTTAGATAGTTGCATATAGGTAGATTGCATGGCGCATTTAGTTAGCTCCCATTGAATAAATGCCATACCCTTACTTCATTCTTGGTTTAAGCATGAGGACATGCTTGGTTTAAGTATGCGGAGGTTGATAAACCCCATTTGTAGGGTTTATCTTGTGCTTGATTTAGGGGATTTTATAACCTTTTACCCACATTTATCCATTGAAATAGCATGGTTTTATAACTTCTCTTTTAATTGTGCTTAAGAGTGAAAACATGCTTTTTAGGTCTTAAAATAAATAAATTTAATTCACCTTGATTCCATTAGATGCCTTGATAT
>NC_029777.3:65497091-65497956 GCF_000817695.3 Arachis duranensis
AAAGCTGTCAAGCCGACCTCTTTGCACTTAAACGACCATAACTTGAGCTACAGAGGTCCAAATGATGCGGTTCCAGTTGGGTTGGAAAGCTAACATCCGGGGCTTCAAAACGATATAAGATTTGCTATAGTTGAACCGCGCATGGTGACGCGTACGGGCATAGTATGTGCACCTGCCGTTGCTGCCACCTGGTTCAGTTGAAGCAAAACGCGGCCAGCGAATTCTAAAGCCTTGTAGGCCTAATCCAACTCATTTCTGATGCTATTTAACCCAAGAAATGAAGAGGAAAACACATGTTAGTTACCATTAGTCATAGTTTAGTTTTAGAAGTAGTTTCTAGAGAGAGAAGCTTTCACTTCTCTCTAGGATTAGGATTAGGATTAGGTTTAGTTCTTAGATCTAGATTTTAATACATCTTCTTCTACTTCTATCTTCTCAATTCCTTGTTGTTACATTCATTCTCCTTCCATTATTTTGTTGTAATTTCCTTTATGTTGTTCTTGTGTTTTGTTGTAGATCTGCTTTTGTTTCTTCTACTCTCTTTCATTTCAATCAAGGTAATTCATAATAAATGTGTTTCTTTGATTGTTGTTATTAATTCCTTTCAATAATTATTGTTAGATTTCATTCTTGTTGTCAAATTACTATGCTTTTCTTTTGTGCCTTCCAAGTGTTTGAGAAAATGCTTGGTTGGATTCTAGAGTAGAGTTTTATGTTCTTGGCTTGGAAAGGTAACTTAGGAACTCTTGAGTTACTAATGTCCAAGTAATTGATGATTGGGATCCATTGACTCTAGTTCTCACTAATTGAATTAGTGGAGAGTTAGGACTTATGGACTAGGATTGATATAGCTCATTTGACTTTC
>NC_029777.3:65498020-65498689 GCF_000817695.3 Arachis duranensis
GGGTTTGAATACTTCGGTTTATAAATTTTAGGGGTTTGTACTAGTGACAAACAACTTTTTGTATGAAAGGATTATTGATTGGTTTAGAAACTATACTTGCAACAAGAATTCATTTGTGAAATTTTATACCATCAAAAATCTAATCATCAGCTACCAGCCGTCCTCTCAGTGAAAAGGGTCCATGTATATGGCTAATCATCTGTTGGTTTGTGATGACAGGTCATCATATACCCATTTTTCAAGCTAATTTCACTTATTTTATTAGTCTTTATGCACTTTCTTGCATCTTAAGTAAGTGATTTGGAATGAAAATGCATAACTTCTTTAAATCAAGCAACCACCATTAAATTGATGCTAAATCATGAGGTTTAAGTAAGAATTAATTGATTTTTTATGAATTATAAACCTTATGAGTTTAGAGATACTTTGAGTGGTTGTTTTGGTTTCTTATAGGTGAAGAAAGGAAGAAAAGAGGAAAAACGTGGCTTAAGAAAGCGTGGCCCAAGGAAAGAAGGAATGTGGCGCATAGAAGGAGGAAGCAAACATTGCCCTCCACAAGGGCACACTGCCCTCCAGGAGAGCAATATAATGAACCAAGCCTTGAAAAGCAACATTGCCCTGCCCATAACAAGGGCGGAGCACAATTTGATGCCAAGGACCAAAGGGAGC
>NC_029777.3:65498919-65501008 GCF_000817695.3 Arachis duranensis
TTGGCAACATTGCCCTGCCCTCCACAAGGGCAGGACAGCATTTTGTGGTGCACGGCCAGCGCACAAGATTGGGCGCACCAAGGGAGTCTCGGCCAGCAAGCACGCACGCACAGGCAGCATCTGGCGCACCATGGCAACTCTGCCCTGCCCTCCACAAGGGCAGGGCAGCATTTTGATGCATCACACACACCAAGCACGCACGCAACAAGGGCCACATGCATTATTTCTTGCTCTGCCCTCCACAAGGGCAGGGCAGCCTCCTGGAAGCCATTTTCTCATGGGCTGAAAATTGGATTAAAAATCCAATTTAATTCATTTCTTCACCAAATCAAAAGCCCATCAAAATTCCAAAATCCAAGAATAGAAAGTGTATAAATAGGAGATAGTTTGATGTAATTAGGACTTTTACTTTCACTTTGGATTTTTGAACCTTCTTTTAATTTTTGAACTCGGAAACTTCATTTTCTCTGAGAGCGAGGAACTGAGATTTTGGAGAATTGGGGAGGAGAATTGATCTCTCTTCTTCCTCGTTCTTGCTTGAGTATTGTTTACTTTTCTTGTTTGAGTCTTGGGTGTGAAGAATTGAGGAATTTCTGTCTCAATCTCCATTCAGGATCTCTTTAATGTTCCTTCTGCATAATTGAGTTCAATTACATTTCCTTTAATGCTTCTTCTTTAATTTCTTGTTAATTGCTTTGTGAGTTTGGATCTGGGAAGGCAATTGAGATCTAGACTTTGCTATCTAGTCTCTGGAGTCCTGAGATCCCATTTCCCCTTTTGTTTCTTCTGTGAACCCCTGCTGCAAGTTAATTTTCATTTCTGTTTGAGATCTAGTCTATTTCAATTCATCTCTTATTTAGTTAATTGTTGCAATTTAATTTCCCTTGTTTGAATTCTGAATTCCCAGTCCTCAACTCCCTTTTTCCATTCAAGCAATTTATATTTCTTGCATTTTAAGTTACTGCAATTTATATTTCTTGCACTTTAAGTTTCAGTCATTTAATTTCTTGTTCTGTAAGATTCAGCTCTTTTACTTTCAGTTCTCTTTAATTTCTGCAATTCATCCCTCTCCCTTTACATTTCCTATTATTTACTTACTGTTGGCTACAAAATCACTTAACCAATACTTGATTTGCTTGACTAAATCAACCACTAAACTAAAATTGCTCAATCCTTCAATCCCTGTGGGATCGACCTCACTCCCGTGAGTTTTATTACTTGATGCGACCCGATACACTTGCCGGTGAGTTTTGTGTTGGATTGTTTTCCACACATCAAGTTTTTGGCGCCGTTGCCGGGGAGTGAAATAGATTGACAATGATTAAGTGAAGTGGAGGTCTAGATTAAGCACTTTTTCTTTTCTGTTTCTTTAATTTTGACTAACACACTAACTGTTTGAATTTTTGCTTAAAATAACTAAAACTTCATTCTAGCAATAGATTGAAGTTTCACTGGTTTTCTGGATCTGTGTGTTTATTGTTGTGTGTTTGTATGTCAGGTACAGGAAGATCTTCCCCTATCCTCTCTGAAGTTGACCAAAGAACTCTTCAAAGAATAAGAAGAGCTGAAAGAGGGAAGAACATCATTGGAGAGGAAGAATCTGAGGAGGAATTTCAAGAGATGGAAGGAGATCCATCAAATCCCAATCAACCAGAAGGAGGAGCTAACAATAACCCACAACAAAGAAGAGTACTGGCTTCCTACACATTTGCAAATGCTAGACACTGTGGGAGTAGCATTCTTACTCCTAATGTCAATGCAAACAACTTTGAACTAAAGCCACAACTCATCACTTTAGTCCAAAACAACTGCTCTTTTGGAGGAGGGCCATTGGAAGACCCAAATCAACACTTATCTATCTTCTTGAGGATTTGTGACACTGTCAAAACCAATGGTGTGCCTCCTGACAGCTACAAGTTACTTCTCTTTCCATTCTCTCTCAGGGACAAAGCCACTCAATGGCTAGAAACATTTCCAAAGGAGAGCATCAACACTTGGGAGGATTTGGTGAGCAAGTTTCTTGCCAAATGTTATCCCCCTCAAAGGATCATAAGATTAAAGACTGAGGTGCAGACATTCACTCAAATGG
>NC_029777.3:65501618-65502622 GCF_000817695.3 Arachis duranensis
GGAATCAAAGAGACTAGAAAACAAGTCTAGATCTCAATTCCTTCCTTGATCCAACAGAGAAGCAATTTGAAAAAGAAAATGAGATGGAAGCAGTAAAGAAAACTCAGATTCAATGCAGAAGAAGAACAAAGAGATTTCAGATCAAGTGAAACAGAATTCCTTCAATTCTTGATCCAAAATTCAAACAGAAATGAAAACTAAGACGAGAGAACTCTCAATTCCTAATACTCCCTAATGTACTAGCCTCTTTCTAATGGAGCTCCTCTTTTGAAATGAGAGTGATGCCTTTATATAGGCTTTTCAAAGTGAAAATGAAATTAAAACAAATTACAATTAAAATAAAAATCCTAATCTAATTTATCCATGTGCCTTTGAGTGATGATGTGGGCTTTGCTTGCTTTGGATTTGAGGAGAGATGGGTCTTGGATGGCCTTGGTTCAATTGGTGAAGATTTGGGTTCAAAGGGAATTTGAGTTGAATTTTGACCCATGGGTTCCCAGGAGGCTGCCCTGCCCTTGTGGAGGGCAGGGCAGGATTTGGTGCGTGCGTCCTTGGTGCGAGCGTGGTGTGGGCTTGGAGTGTGAAGATGCTGCCCTGCCCTTGCGGAGGGCAGGGCAGAAAAATCTATTGCGCCAATTTGGTGCTTGTGCGTGCTGCTGGTGCTGCCGAAGCCTTCCTTGGTGCGCCAATCTGGTGCGTGTGTGTGCACCACAAAATGCTGCCCTGCTCTCGCGGAGGGCAGGGCAGTGTTTCCAAAAGATGAAGTTCCAAGTTCGAAACTTGGTGGATGCACACGCTACTCCTTTTCCTTGGTTTATTTTTGCTTATTTTTACCCCTTAAAGATGCCTTTCGTTCCTGCCTCAATTGTACACCAAATATGGATTGCTATATATCGTTGGAAAGCTCTGAACGTCATCTTTCCAACGCAACTGGAAGCACATCAATCGGACGTCTGTAGCTCAAGTTATAGCCCTTTGAAGTAGGCATGGTCATGCTGTGAGCG
>NC_029777.3:65506329-65510041 GCF_000817695.3 Arachis duranensis
GGAATCAAAGAGACTAGAAAACAAGTCTAGATCTCAATTCCTTTCTTGATCAAAGTAGAAAATAATCAGCAGAAGAGAAGTAGTGAAATGTAGATCCAATTCTCAATTATGCAAAAGAACAAAGCAGAGATGTTGCAGATGGAGAATGAAAATAGAATTCCTTCCAATCTCCACCCAAGATTCAAAACAGAATGCAAAACTAATAGAGAGAGCTCTCAAATCCTAATATTCCCTAGTGTGCTAGCTTCTTTCTAATGGAGCTCCCCTTTTGAAATGAGAGTGATGCCTTTATATAGGCTTTTCAAAGTGAAAATGAAATTAAAACAAATTACAATTAAAATAAAAATCCTAATCTGATTTATTCATGTGCCTTTGAGTGATGATGTGGGCTTTGCTTGCTTTGGATTTGAGGAGAGATGGGTCTTGGATGGCCTTAGTTCAATTGGTGAAGATTTGGGTTCAAAGGGAATTTGAGTTGAATTTTGACCCATGGGTTCCCAGGAGGCTGCCCTGCCCTTGTGGAGGGCAGGGCAGGATTTGGTGCGTGCGTCCTTGGTGCGAGCGTGGTGTGGGCTTGGAGTGTGAAGATGCTGCCCTGCCCTTGCGGAGGGCAGGGCAGAAAAATTTGGTGCGCCAATTTGGTGCTTGTGCGTGCTGCTGGTGCTGCCGAAGCCTTCCTTGGTGCGCCAATCTGGTGCGTGTGTGTGCACCACAAAATGCTGCCCTGCCCTCGCAGAGAGTAGGGCAGTGTTTCCAAAAGATGAAGTTCCAAGTTCGAAACTTGGTGGATGCACACGCTACTCCTTTTCCTTGGTTTATTTTTGCTTATTTTTGCTCCTTAAAGATGCCTTTCGTTCCTGCCCCAATTTTACACCAAATATGGATTGCTATATATCGTTGGAAAGCTCTGAATGTAAGCTTTCCAACGCAACTGGAAGCACATCAATCGGACGTCTGTAGCTCAAGTTATAGCCCTTTGAAGTAGGCATGGTCATGCTGTGAGCGGCCAGATTTTAACTTAGCGAAAATCTTGCTTCCAACCTCAATGTGCATCACGATTCTGCCCTGCCCTTGGCAAGAGCAGGGCAGTGTGCGTGCTGGCTGCTTCCTTCCTTGATTTGGTCATGGGCCACGCTTTTAAAAGCGTGGCCTAAGGCTCCAAAGTGTACCCCAACTTCAAAGTGTACCCCGAAGCTCTTTTTTTTCTCCTTTTTTTGTGCTTCTTTGCTTCTTTTTCTTCTTATTTCCTACAAGATTTATAAAATTAAAATATCAAGAAAATATATCATTTAAGTACAAAAAGCATTCAATATTTATGCATAAATCATCAATTTCTTGTATGAAAAAGCATAGAAAATGGGTATATGATGACATGTCATCAGGAAGGAGTGGATTCAATCCTAGCTCAAAACAAGATGATGCAGCAGCAAATTCAACAACAGTTTGAGTAGATGGCCAAGAGAATTGATAGCCTTCAAGTTGCATCAGTGAGTGCCACAAGTCAACCATCAACTACTTGGGGGCAAAATGAAGAAATTCAAGAGGAGCAACAGCAAAAGCAAGTCCAATACATGCACAACCAAAATCCTGGAACAAATGAAGTCTATGGTGATACTTACAATCCCTCTTGGAAAAACCATCCCAACCTCAGATGGGGAGACAACCACAATCAAACTCAGCAGCCATGGCAAAGGAACTCAACTCAAAACAATTGGAAAAACACAAACCACAACAACCAGCCAAACACTAACCAAAACACATACAGAAAATCACAAAACACTTATCCCAACTCTAACCATTATCCACCCAATAACCACCCAACTAACCAAAACACCTACCATCATCCATCAACACCCCAAAACCAACCAATCTCACAAGACTCTCAAAGGATTACTAATCTGGAGATGCTCATGGAAAAGATGATGAAGAACCAAGAATTGACAACAAAGAACCAAGAAGCCTCCATGAAGAACCTAGAAAGGCAGATTGGACAAATCTCCAAGCAAATTTCTGTTGAGAGACCATCAAGCTCACTACCAAGTGACACCATTCCTAATCCAAAAGAGGAGTGCAAGGCAATACAGTTAAGGAGTGGAAAAATTCTGCTGAAAGATGAAGAAGCCACCATTAAGGAGTGGAAAAATCCTGTTGAAAGATGAAGAAGCCACAAAGAAGCCCAAGGAAAGTGACAAGAAACAAGTTGAAAAAGAGGCAGCCAATGATGAAGATGCAACAGCAAGCAATCACCCTCAGAATCAACCTCAATAAAAAGAGGATAGACCACAAAATTTGAAGAAGGGAAAGCAGATCAAGGAAGAACCAAATCCAAGACAACATCAAGTGGAGAAAAGCTTGACACCTCCACTACCTTATCCCCAAAGATTCCACAAAGAGACTAAGGACCAACACTTTTCTAAATTCCTTGAGACTTTCAAGAAGCTAGAAATTAACATACCCTTGGCTGAGGCATTGGAGCAAATGCCTCTATATGCCAAGTTCTTAAAGGAGCTCATCAACAAGAAAAGAGACTGGAATGAGAAGGAGACGGTAATGCTCAGTGAGGAATGTAGCGCTGTGTTACAAAAAGGAATTCCACCAAAGCTTAAAGATCCAGGGAGTTTTGTAGTATCATGCACCATAGGCAAATTAACCTTGGACAAAGCTCTCTGTGATCTTGGAGCTAGTATCAACTTAATGCCCCTGTCCACAATGAGGAAGCTTGCTATAGAAGAACTCAAACCCACCAGGATGTCACTAGTCATGGCCGACAGATCAATCAAGACACCCAATGGAATTGTGGAAAATCTGTTAGTGAAGGTTGGGAAGTTTATCTTTCCTGCGGATTTTGTGATCTTGGACACCGACGAGGAAGGAAACAATTCAATCATCTTGGGAAGACCATTTCTAGCAACTGCAAGAGCCATTATAGATGTGGAAAAAGGAGAAATGATCTTCAGAGTACACAATGAGCAAATGATCATAAATGTTTTCAAGTCAATGCAACACCTTCCTGAGCAAGAAGATTACCTAAGGGTGGATATGATAGAGAGTCTGGTGGAAGAAATATTAGACACTAATCAGCATGAGCAAGAAGAAGAAATTAATCAAGAGACAGTAGAGGAACACGCAGCTGAGATATCTATTGACAAGGAAGTGAAACCAAGCAAGAAAGAAGAGATGCATAAACAAGAACTGAAGCCATTACCCACCCATCTCAAATATGCATTCCTTGGCACATTGATGCCAAGGCATCTTAGGCTAGTTTCACTAGCATTTTTCTGTTAGTTTTAGTTGTTTTATGCATTTTCTTGAGCTTAAAGTAACCAAGAATGGTTAAATGTATAACAAAGCAATGAACCATCCAAACAGTATGATTTTGATGCAAATTCCATGAGTTTTTAGTTATATTACTTGAATGCTATGAATGGAAGATTTCTCATGAAATTTTGCAAGACTTTGATGCAGTTGTTTGGATGATTTCAGGGAAGAAGAGGCTAGGCAAGGAAGCAACAAAATCAATAAAGGAAGCTTGAATATCACATGTGGAGTTTAAGTTCCAGTTTAAGCTTAAACTGGAACTTAAACTCCACATGTGATATTCAAGCTTCCTTTATTGATTTTGTTGCTTCCTTGCCTAGCCTCTTCTTCCCTGAAATCATCCAAACAACTGCATCAAAGTCTTGCAAAATTTCATGAGAATTCTTCCATGCAT
>NC_029777.3:65510071-65512053 GCF_000817695.3 Arachis duranensis
TCACAGCCTCATCAGGATTATGGATCATAAACCCAAAGCAAAAGGAAATCAAGGAAAGGCCTCAAAGCCCAAGAAACACAACAGAAGCTCAATTTAGAAAATGTATAAATAGGATAGAATTTAAGTTAGAAAGGACTTTTACCTTTGGATCATTTTTCGAGTTTTCATACTTTTTGTAATTGAATTCAGAGCTATGACTCACTAAACCCCCTTTCATTGGGTTAGGGAGCTCTATTGTAATTCAATGAATCAATAATAGTTTTTATCTTCTTCTTCAATATTTTCTCTTGAATTTTTGTTAGAAAGCTTCTCGATCTAATTCCATTGGTTAGTTGTCTTGGGAAAGAAACTATCCATAATTGGAATCCTTCGGAACCTTGGGAAAGGAATGGAGGATTCATGCTAGAGAAGCTTTCTCACAGTGAATTGGATTGGGGTTTGGATGGATATTGTGACATGTAATCCTACCAAATTGTGGTTCATGAAACTGTGTGGTATAATCAGTGATCGAGCATCATCTCTTCTTATGAACATTTAAACCAAGGGATTGGGAATTTGTTTGTTTTTAGAGAGAATTGGTGAGCCATGGGATTGGGATCCAATCATATAAGATTGCCAAGCAAATTTCAATGAACGCATTGGTTGAGGAAGGGATAAAAATGTTTTGATTCGGAGATCTCAATATCTCCTGAAACCCAATGAATTCCCCATTTCTGATCTACACTTTCTCTTTACATTCTGCAATTAATTTCATGCAATCACCCCGATCCCTTTTTAATTTCAGCACTTTAACTTCTCGCTCTTTAATTCATGCAATTTAAAATCTTGATTCCGCTAAACTAGAGCAAACTTCTAATCCAAATTGCTCATTCAACCAATCCTTGTGGGATTCGACCTCACTCTATTGT
Source organism: Arachis duranensis (assembly GCF_000817695.3). Lineage (NCBI taxonomy): Eukaryota > Viridiplantae > Streptophyta > Magnoliopsida > Fabales > Fabaceae > Arachis > Arachis duranensis. The sequence continues at coordinate 65,510,980 of NC_029777.3, forward strand.
GAGTTTTTACTTGACGATAACCGGTGCACTTGCCGGAAGGAATTTTTGCGCGAAGTTGTGTAATGCCATGGTATTGAGCCACCAAGTTTTTGGGGTTCATGTCCGGGGATTATGAGAGTTGTGAAAAGTATTGTTCACAATTTCGCGCACCACCTACCCATCTCAAATATGTGTAGCATCACACATCAGAAAGTTTCCCAGTGATCATCAATTCATCCCTGACAAAAAAAGAAGAAGGAGAGCTTCTTGATGTACTCAGAGCCCACAAGGATACTTTAGGATAGACCATTGATGATCTGAAAGGCATTAGCCCTGCATTATGTATGCATAAAATTCTCTTGGAGGACAATTTCAAAGGAGTAGTTCAACCTCAGAGAAGGTTAAATCCTGCAATGAAGGAAGTTGTCCAGAAAGAAGTAATGAAATTGTGGAATGCAGGGATGTCTAGAAGGAAGTAATGAAATTGTGGAATGCAGGGATAATATATCCTATCTCTGATAGCTCATGGATAAGCCCAGTCCAAGTGGTACCAAAGAAGGGTGGAATGACAGTCATTGTCAATGAGAAGAATGAACTCATTCCCACAAGAACTGTGACAGGATGGAGGATGTGTATTGATTATAGGAGGCTGAATGATGGCACACGCAAAGATCATTTCCCACTTCCTTTCATTGATCAGATGCGTGAAAGATTGGCCGGCCATGCTTACTATTGCTTCCTGGATGGCTATTCTGGGTATAATCAGATAGTGGTAGATCCAAAGGACCAAGAAAAGACTTCATTCACATGTCCATTTGGAGTTTTCGCTTATAGAAGAATGCCATTTGGACTATGCAATGCCCCAGCCACTTTTCAAAAGTGTATGCTCTCCATTTTTTCAGATATGGTCAAAAGGTTTTTAGAGGTTTTCATGGATGACTTTTTTGTTTTTGGTGACAATTTCAATACTTGCCTGAAACATCTAACTCTTGTTTTGAAACGGTGCCAAGAAACTAATTTGGTTTTAAACTGGGAAAAGTGCCATTTCATGGTACCTGAGGGGATTGTTCTTGGTCACAAAGTTTCAAGAAAAGG
>NC_029777.3:65512132-65515581 GCF_000817695.3 Arachis duranensis
CGTTTCTTGGGACATGCAGGATTTTATAGAAGGTTTATCAATGATTTTTCTAAAATAGCTAAACCTTTGAGTAATCTGTTAATGATTGATAATCCTTTTGTTTTTGATGAAAACTGCCAGCACGCCTTTGAAACTTTAAAACACAAACTCACAACAGCACCAATTATCACACCCCCGGATTGGGAATTACCCTTTGAACTCATGTGTGATGCAAGTGATATTGCAATTGGTGCTGTACTTGGACAAAAAAGAGGAAACTTGCACATGTCATATATTATGCAAGTAAGGTGTTGAATGAGGCTCAAAAAAATTACACCACAACAGAGAAGGAATTGTTAGCTGTAGTTTATGCGTTTGATAAGTTTAGATCACACTTGATAGGATCTAAAATTGTGGTTTATACTGACCATGCTGCCCTCAAGTATTTGATGTCAAAGTAGGATGCTAAACCAAGACTTATTAGGTGGATACTACTTCTACAGGAGTTTGACATTGAGGTAAGGGACAGGAAAGGTACTGAAAACCGAGTTGCTGACCATTTGTCAAGGTTGCCACAAGAAACAATTCAAGAAGCTTCACATCCAGTGAATGAAAGCTTTCCAGATGAACACCCCTTACAGATTCAACAAGCCCCTTGGTTTGCAGACATTGCAAACTATAAGGTTGGAAGAAAGATTCCCAAGGAATTCACTAAGCAACAAGTGAAAAAGCTAATCAATGAAGCAAGAAAGTTCTTGTGGGATGAACCTTATTTGTTCAAAAGATGTTCTGATGGAATAATTATTCAAAAGATGTTCTGATGGAATAATTAGGAGATGTGTTCCTGAGAGTGAAATAAGATATATATTGTGGCATTGCCATGGCTCAGCTTATGGTGGACATTTTGGCCCAGAAAGAACAGCTGCAAAGATATTGCAAAGTGGTTTCTATTGGCCAACTATCTTCAAAGATGCCAGAGAGTTTGTCCACCAATGTAATGAATGCCAGAGAGTAGGAGGATTGACAAGAAGGAATGAGATGCCGCAGAATTTCATTTTGGAATTAGAATTATTTGATCTATGGGGCATTGATTTCATGGGACCCTTTCCCCCTTCCTATTCTTTCAGATATATCTTGGTAGCAGTGGAGTATGTTTCAAAGTGGGTGGAAGCCATAGCCACAACTACCTGTGATGCACAAATTGTCCTTCAATTCCTCAAGAAGCACATTTTTACTAGATATGGAGTACCCAAGGGTCTTATCAGTGATGGTGGTGGTCATTTTTGTAACAAACAAATGGAGAAACTTCTTCATAAATATGGAGTTATTCATAAAGTAGCCACACCATATTACCCTCAAACTAATGGGCAGGCTAAATTAGCAAACAGAGAATTGAAGAAAATCCTAGAAAAAACAGTAGGTAGCACAAGAAAGGATTGGACTAGGAAGTTGGAAGATGCACTCTGGGCGTACAGGACAGCTTTCAAAACTCCCATTGGGAAGTCCCCCTTTCAGCTATTATACGGAAAATCTTGTCATCTCCCTGTAGAGCTTGAACACAAAGCCTTTTGAGCTACTAAACTTCTAAACCTTGACTCTGAAGCAGTAGGGGAGACAAGGTTGTTGTAGCTAAATGAGCTGGATGAATTCAGGCTAGAAGCCTATGAAAACACCAAGATATACAAGGAAAAAGCCAAGAGGTGGCATGACAGGAAGATTTTGAAGAAAGAATTCAAACCTGGACAACAAGTACTCTTGTACATATGGTTAACTTGTTGCATCAGAGGCAGTGGCAAGCAATTAAGTTTGGTGTTTCCACACCAAAATAAATCCAAAAGACACACTCACTTCATGCATACTAACCATTCATCTAAGGGCTTGAGAAGCAAGCAACTTTTGAGAATTATGCAGGAAAGTAGTCAACAATTGAAGATATTGTGCATCTTAACTCAAAGAAAACACAACAGAAGGAAGAATCAAAGGGCTGCAACTTCAAAGGTTGTATCTAAACTTAATCCTTGCTGCTGTGAATTGTTTTGAACATGGAAACCATTATATATCCTGCTAAAGTGTTTATCTAGTTGCAAGTGAAGTTGTTTGATTAAGTATGTTAATCTGCATAATGCTTGTCATCCATCACCTAGCTAAATTTTGTTTTGTTTCCCATATGCTTGAATAAAAGAGAATTTTTGAATTGGAAAGTAAATATCCAATGTTGCATAAGTAGAATGGAAGTTAATGGTGGTGTATGTGTTTGATTAAATGCATAACTCATGAAATAATTGCTGCATAATGTCATTTTCATTGAAGTATGAGCTAGCTTGCTGTCATAAAGGTTCCTATCAGTAAAGAAAAAAATCCCTTGAACAAAAATAAAACAGAAAGAAAAGGAAGACAAAAAAGCCAATGTGGCAAGAAAAACAAAGAATAAAGGTTGGACACCAATAGCTTGGACCCTAGGACATATGCCTGTGGTGTTCTTGTATTAGGATATGCTTGGACAAGTAAATTCTGAGGGGTATTTCAAAACCCGGTCACTTAGATCAACTGATTTGGGATGGCCAATTGAAAGTCCACAATAAAGAGCAACTTAGATACAGAACATTTAGTTATCCAAAGAGATACTGGGCATCAATGATCCTAGGAGGAAATAGTGAGCCATGTGTCTGTGGTGGAAAGATGTTAAGTAAATATAAAGCCAAAGGCTACTACTGCAACATTAGACACCAAGCCTTCAAAGAATAATAAGCTTGTTAAGCAACATGAGAAAAGAAAAGAATAATAAGCTTGTTAAGCAAAATAAAACAAGAAAAGTTAGCAAGGGAGCAAGTAAAAAGTAAACCTTATAACAGCAAGCTTAGTAACCCTTTGAGGAAAAGTGTACATTATGTAACAGGAAACAATAACTGAGTCATCATTTTCTGCATAAAAACTCCATAAATCAAGTTCTGCTATATGCCTAATAAGGATATGTTTTCTCTTCTTGTTCATTTCATTTTCTCTTAGTTTTGATGCTTTCTTGGGGACAAGCAAGAGTTAAGTTTGGTGTTGTGATGACAGGTCATCATATACCCATTTTTCAAGCTAATTTCACTTGTTTTATTAGTCTTTATGCACTTTCTTGCATCTTAAGTAAGTGATTTGGAATGAAAATGCATAACTTCTTTAAATCAAGCAACCACCATTAAATTGATGCTAAATCATGAGGTTTAAGCAGGAATTAATTGATTTTTTATGAATTATAAACCTTATGAGTTTAGAGATACTTTGAGTGGTTGTTTTGATTTCTTATAGGTGAAGAAAGGAAGAAAAGAGGAAAAATGTGGCTTAAGAAAGCGTGGCCCAAGGAAGAAGGAGGAAGCAAACATTGCCCTCCACAAGGGCACACTGCCCTCCAGGAGAGCAACATAATGAACCAAGCCTTGAAAAGCATCACTGCCCTGCCCACAACAAGGGCGGAGCACAAATTG
>NC_029777.3:65515865-65564219 GCF_000817695.3 Arachis duranensis
TGAGTTTCGAACATGGAACTTCACTTTTGGAAACATTGCCCTGCCCTCCACAAGGGCAGGGCAGCATTTTGTGGTGCACGGCCAGCGCACAAGATTGGGCGCACCAAGGGAGTCTCGGCCAGCAAGCACGCACGCACAGGCAGCATCTGGCGCACCATGGCAACTCTGCCCTGCCTTCCACAAGGGCAGGGCAGCATTCTGATGCATCACACGCACCAAGCACGCACGCAACAAGGGCCGCACGCACCATTTCCTGCTCTGCCCTCCACAAGGGCAGGGCAGCCTCCTGGAAGCCATTTTCTCATAGGCTGAAAATTGGATTAAAAATCCAATTTAATTCATTTCTTCACCAAATCAAAAGCCCATCCAAATTCTAAAATCCAAGAATAGAAAGTGTATAAATAGGAGATAGTTTGATGTAATTAGGACTTTTACTTTCACTTTGGATTTTTGAACCTTCTTTTAATTTTTGAATTCGGAAACTTCATTTTCTCTGAGAGCGAGGAACTGAGATTTTGGAGAATTGGGGAGAAGAATTGATCTCTCTTCTTTCTCGTTCTTGCTTGAGCATTGTTTACTTTTCTTGTTTGAGTCTTGGGTGTGAAGAATTGAGGAATTTCTGTCTCAATCTCCATTCAGGATCTCTTTAATGTTCCTTCTACATAATTGAGTTCAATTACATTTCCTTTACTGCTTCTTCTTTAATTTCTTGTTAATTTCTTTGTGAGTTTGGATCTGGGAAGGCAATTGAGATCTAGACTTTGCTATCTAGTCTTTGGAGTCCTGAGATCCCATTTCCTCTTTTGTTTCTTCTGTGAACCCCTGCTGCAAGTTAATTTCCATTTCTGTTTGAGATCTAGTCTATTTCAATTCATCTCTAGTTTAGTTAATTGTTGCAATTTAATTTCCCTTGTTTGAATTCTGAATTCCCAGTCCTCAACTCCATTTTTCCATTCAAGCAATTTATATTTCTTGCATTTTAAGTTACTGCAATTTATATTTCTTGCACTTTAAGTTTCAGTCATTTAATTTCTTGTTCTTTAAGATTCAACTCTTTTACTTTCAGTTCTCTTTAATTTCTGCAATTCATCCATCTCCCTTTATATTTCCTGTTATTTACTTACTGTTGGCTACAAAATCACTCAACCAATACTTGATTCGCTTGACTAAATCAACCACTAAACTAAAATTGCTCAATCCTTCAATCCCTGTGGGATCGACCTCACTCCCGTGAGTTTTATTACTTGATGCGACCCGGTACACTTGCCGGTGAGTTTTGTGTTGGATCGTTTTCCACACATCAGTTCTCACTAATGTTGGAATAGATTTCATTGATCCTTTTGCGTCTGTCACCACGCCCAGCATTCATGAGTTTGAAGCTCATCACAGTCATCCCTTCCTGGATCCTACTCGGAATACCACAGACAAGGTTTAGACTTTTCGGATCTCAGGAATGCTGCCAATGGATTCTAGCTTATACCACGAAGACTCTAATCTCTCGGATTTGAATGCTCTGTTGTTAGGAGAGGCAGTCAAACTCGTGAGCTAGGAACCCAAGAGACATCCATTCAATCAAAGGTAGAACGGAAGTGGTTGTCAGGCACGCGTTTATAGGTTGAGAATGGTGATGAATGTCCCGGATCATCACATTCATCATGTTGAAGTGCGAATGATCATCTTAGAATAGGAACAAGCGAGATTGAATAGAAAACAGAAATACTTGCATTAATTCATCGAGACGCTGCAGAGCTCCTCACCCCCAACCATGGGGTTAGAGACTCATGCCATCAAAGGTACAATTTCAGATGTAAAAATGTCATAAGTTATAAAATAAATCTCTAAAAGTAGTTTTTATACTCAACTAGTAACCTAGGTTTACAGAAAGTGAGTAAACTAAGATAGATAGTGCAGAAATACACTCCTGGGGCCCACTTGGTGTGTGCTGGGGCTGAGCATTAAAGCTTTCACGTGCATAGGCTATTCTTGGAGTCAAATGCCAGTTTGTAACCTGTTTTTGGCGTTTAACTCTGGTTTGTAACTTGTTTTTGGCGTTTGACGCTAGAATAGGACAGAAAGCTGGCGTTAAACGCTAGTTTATGTCATCTAAACTTGAGAAAAGTATGAACATTATATATTGATGGAAAGCCCTGGATGTCTACTTTCCAATGCAATTGAGAGCGCGCCATTTGGACTTCTGTAGCTCCAAAAATTCCATTTTGAGTGTAGGGAGGTCAGAATCCAACAGCATCTGCAGTCCTTTGTCAGCCTCTGAATCATATTTTTGCTCTAATAAAAATGTACTAAAAAGTAGCTAGATCCTACTAAAAACTATGTGAAAACACCCCCAAAAAGCGTATAAAATTTCCGCTCATTAGTAGCTCACTCTCCTTTCATCCAGTGAGTCCCCCAGGTAATGCTTGAGTCTATGGCCATTTGCAGTGAAGTTTCTCTGTGTTTTGTCCTCCATGAGCTTCACTTGACCATAGGGGTACACTTTGATGATGGTGAAGGGTCCAGACCATCTAGACTTAAGCTTCCCAGGGAAGAACCAAAGTCTAGAATTGTACAATAACTCCTTTTGTCCTTCAGTGAACTCCCTCCTTGCTATCATTTGATCATGCCATCTTTTTGTATTCTCTTTGTAGATCTTTGCATTCTCATATGCTTGGTTCCTAAATTTTTCCAGCTCGTTGAGTTGCCTTAGCCTCTTTTCTCCAGCAGCTTGCTCATCAAAGTTCAGTAGTTTTAGAGCCCAGAAGGCTCTATGCTCCAGTTCAACTGGCAAGTGGCAAGCATTGCCAAATACCAGTTGGTATGGTGACATCCCAATGGGGGTCTTGAAGGCTGTCCTGTAGGCCCATAAAGCATCGTCTAGCTTCTTAGACCAGTCCTTCCTTGAGCTTCCAACAATTTTTTCAAGAATCCTTTTTAGCTCCCTGTTGGAAATCTCTGCTTGCCCGTTGGTCTGCGGATGATAAGGGGTTGCCACCTTGTGTTTGACTCCATATCTGAGAAGGAGTGCTTCCAGTTGTTTATTGCAGAAATGTGTTCCTCCTTCACTAATGAGTGCCTTGGGAGCTCCAAACCTGCTGAAAATATTCTTTCTTAAGAAGCTCATTACGACCTTGTTGTCATTTGTGGCGGTGGGAAAGGCCCCATGAAGTCAATTCCCCATACATCGAATAGTTCTAGCTCCATTATAAATCTCTATGGCATCTCATTATTCTTGGGTAGATTGCCAGCCCTTTGGCATTCATCACACCTTGACACCAAGTCCTTTGCATCCTTGAAAATGCTTGTCCAGTAGAATCCACATTAGAGCACCTTGGCTGCTATTCTTTCTCCACTAAAGTGGCCTCCATATGTAGATCCATGACATTGCCAAAGCACCTCTTGTCCTTCTTCATGGGATATACACCTCCTCAAGATCCCATCAGCACACTTTTTGAAGAAATATGGCTCATCCCAGATATAGTATTTGGCATTTTTGATGAGCTTTCTCCTCATGTGTTTGTTGATGTTGGTTAGTAGTTCCCCAATGGTCTTGAAATTGGCTATGTCAGCAAACCAAGGGGTCTCTTGTATCATCATCAATTGCTCATCTGGGAAGCTTTTATTCACTGCAAGATGGTGTGCTCCTTCTTCTTCTTGTAGGATCCTTGAGAGGTGGTCAGCAACTTTGTTCTCTGCTCCATTCCTATCCTTAATTTTGATGTCAAACTCTTGGAGTAGCAGGATCCATCTTATTAGCCTTGGCTTGTACTCTTGTTTGGTAAGCAAGTATTTGAGTGCTGCATGATCAGTGAATACAATTACTTTAGAACCAATGAGATATGATCTAAATTTATCAAAAGTAAAGACAATGGCAAGTAATTCCTTCTCTATAGTGGTGTAGTTCCTTTGATTCTCATTAAGGACTTTACTGGCATAAAAAATGACATGCACCAATTTATCCTTCCTCTGTCCTAAAATAGCACCCACAGCAAAATCTGATGCATCACACATCAACTCAAAGGGTAGATCCCAACATGGTGGTGCTATGATAGGTGCAGAGGAAAGTTTGTTCTTAAGTTCCTCAAAGGCTAACATGCATTCATTATCAAAAACAAAAGGCACATTAGAGACAAGTAGGTTGCTCAATGGCTTGGCAACCTTAGAAAAGTCTCTAATAAACCTCCTATAGAAACCAGCATGTCCCAAAAAGCTTCTAATTTCTTTGACATTGCAAGGTGGGGGTAACTTTTCAATCACCTCTACTTTTGCCATGTCCATTTCTATGCCCTTTTTTGAGATTTTATGACTAAGGACCACTCCTTATGTAACCATGAAATGGCATTTTTCCCAGTTTAAAACAAGGTTGGTCTCTTGGCATCTCTTTAGCACCAAGGCTAAGTGATGCAAGCAATCAGAATATGTGTTACCAAATACAGAGAAGTCATCCAAAAACACCTCAATAAACCTTTCAATCATGTCTGAAAATATGGAGAGCATGCACCTTTGGAATGTTGCAAGTGCATTGCACAGTCCAAAGGGAATCCTCCTGTAAGCAAAGACACCATATGGACAAGTAAATGAAGTTTTCTCCTGGTCCTTGGGGTCCACAACAATTTGGTTGTAACCTGAATAACCGTCAAGAAAGCAGTAGTATTCATGTCCAGCCAGCCTCTCAAGCATTTGGTCCATGAATAGTAGGGGGAAGTGGTCCTTCCTAGTGGCATCATTAAGCTTCCTGTAGTCGATGCACATGCGCCAACCAGTCACTATTCTTGTTGGTAACAGCTCATTCTTCTCATTTGGTACAATAGTGACTCCTCCTTTCTTTGGAACTACTTGTACCGGGCTCACCCAAGGGTTGTCTGAGATGGAGTAGATCACCCCAGCTTGCCACAAATTCAACAGTTCCTTCTGGACTACCTCAATCATGGTTGGATTCAACCTTCTTTGTTGTTGCCTTGAGGGCTTAGCACCCTCCTCAAGTAGGATCTTGTGCACACACATTGAAGGGCTGATCCCTTTTAAGTATGTGAGTGTCCAGCCTATAGCATCCTTGTGTTGTTTCAGCATTTGGATGAGCTCCTCTTCTTGCTCCTTACTCAAGCTTGAGTTAATTATCACTGGGTAGGTGTTGTTGTCACCTAGATAGGCATATTTCAAGCTTGGAGGTAGGGTTTTTAGCTCTAGTTTTGGTGCCTCTTCTCCATTGATGTCTCTGTGGTTTGTCATGATTAAACTTTCCATGGTTCCTTGTGGTGGTTCTTCACGTGGTGCTTGTTGCTCCAATTCCATACTTCATTCATGTTGCTCTTCTTCCAAAACTCCTTGGACTATTTGTTCTATGGTGTCCACCATCATGCATTCTCCCATTGCTTCCTTGGGATAACTCATTGCCTTGAAGACGTTGAAGACCATCTTCTCCTCATGTAGTCTCAAGACTAGTTCTCCTTTTTACACATCAATGATGGCTCCAGCAGTAGCTAGGAATAGCCTTCATAGGATAATTGAAGTGTTTGCCTCTTTTTGCATATCCAGCACAACAAAGTCAGCTGGGAAGATGAATTCTCCCACCTTCACCAATAAATCTTCCACCACTCCATGTGGAAACTTGAATGTCCTGTCAGCTAGTTAGAGTGCCATTCTTATTGGTTTGGCTTCCTCAATTATCATCCTTCTCATCATGTTCAAGGACATAAGATTGATGCTAGCCCTCAAGTCACATAAAGACTTTTCAATAGTGATATCCCCTATGTGGGGATTTGAAAATTTCCTGGGTCCTTCATTTTCTAGGGGAGTTTCTTTTGTATGATGGCACTACAATCCTCAGTTAGGACTATAGTCTCCTTTTCTCCCCAGTTTCTTTTTCTTATCATAAGCTCCTTCAGGAACTTTGCGTAGAAGGGCATTTGCTCCAGTGCTTCAGCAAATGGTATGTTGATTTGGAGCTTTTTGAAGATTTCCAAAAATCTGGAAAACTGGTTGTCCTTCCCATCCTTCCTTAGCCTTTGTTGGTATGGTGCCTTTGGCACATAAGGCTTCAAGATTGGCTTTGGTGAAGATAGGCTAGGGACTTCTTCTTTCTTCCTATTTTCAGGCTTTTCTGCAGCTTCTTCTTCGTGGTTCTCCTAGTTTGGGGTGGCCTTTTCTACCACTTTTCCACTTCTATGTGTGATGGCCTTGCACTCCCCTCTTGGGTTGGCCATGGTGTCACTTGGAAATGTATGTGTAGGCATTGGGATTTGCTTGGATAAGAACCCTACTTGTGCTTCTCTTCTAGTTTTGAGATTGATGCACCTTGGTTCTTCAAATTCGACCTGTATTCTTCTTGGTTGTCATCTATCTTCTTTTCAGCTTGTGCTTGCCTTTCCAAAAGGGTGGAAATAGCCCCTGTGAGCTGTGATGATAGCTGTACTATTGCGGCCTTTACTCTCTCAAAGTTACCCTTGATTTTACATGGTTGTGTGGTTGGGGTTAGTGTGTCTTGATGGTGGTGTGTTTGCTGGTTGGAAGGATATGATGTGTGAGGTGGATTGTGGTAAGTTTTTCTGTTATTTGACTGGTGGTTGGAGTTGTGATTCTGGTATTAATTAGCTTGGTATGGTTTGTTGTGAACTTGGTTGTGATTTTGTTGGTACCCCCACCCAAAATTTGGGTGGTTCTCTATCTTGGGTTATATGTCTTGGAGTTAGGGTCATATGGTGGTCGAGAGGGGTTATGCACATAGTTTGCTTGCTCACATTCAACTTCTGGTTCATTTTCTTCTTGGGGTGGTGCTTGAGCGAGCTTGGACAACTGCAACTTGATTGTTTTCCATTTTCTTGGTTAAGGCTGTCAATTGTGTTGCAATTGCCTTGTTTTGTGCCAATAGGGCATCCATATAATTGAGTTCCAGCACCCCCTTCTTTTGACCTCTTTCTGAAGCATAGAAGTAGTCATTCTCATCTACAGTTTCAATGACATCTATGGCTTCCTCAATGGTCTTCTTCTTGTTGAGTGAACCCCCTAAAGAGTGGTTCACAGCCTTCTTCGATTCATAGGTTAATCCTTCATAGAAAATGTGGAGCTGTACTCACTCATTAAACATATCTGGTGGACATTTTCTTGTTAGATCTTTGAACCTTTCCCAGGCCTCATAGAGTGTTTTACCATCTAGCTGTCTGAAGGTTTGCACCTCAACTCTTAGCCTGTTGATCCTCTGTGGAGGGTAAAATCTTGCTAGAAATTTGTTCACAACATCCTCCCATGTGGTTAGGCTCTCCTTGGGGAATGATTCTAACCACTTTGTTGCCTTATCTCTAAGCGAGAAAGGGAACAGAAGTAGTTTGTAGGTGTCAGGGTGTACACCATTGGACTTTACAGTATCGCATATCCTCAAGAATGTGTTGAGATGTTGATTTGGATCTTCTTGAGCACCTCCTCCATATTAGTAGCTATTCTAGACTAGTGTGATGAGTTGAGGTTTCAACTCAAAATTGTTGGCATGGATTGTTGGCTTGAGGATGTTGTTGCCATAGTTTCCTGGATTTTGGTTGATGTAGGAGCCCAAGACTCTCCTCTCTTTCCCAGCTTGATTTCCAGCTCCTCCTCCAATATCTTCGTGCACTTCGTCTTCTATGGTGGTTGTTAGATCTTCTTCTATTGGTTCTTCTCCAACTATACCCTTGCCTCTAGCCTCCCTCCTCAATCTAAGGAAGGTTCTCTCAGGTTTGCTATCAAAAGAGGATGAAGTCTCTCCTCTTCTACCTGTCATACAGTCAACACACAACAAAAAAAGGGCAAGTGAAGAAATCTCCTCAGTTAAAATTAGTGGTTAGCTTGAGTGATGCAATTAATCAAACAGTTAGAAGAGTGAAAGTATAAAGAATGAATAGCTAAAGAAATCTCAGAAAGGCAAGAAAGAAAAATAGAGATTAGAAAGAAATTTAAAGGTTACACTAGGAAATGAATAAGAAAACAATTAAGGAAAAATAAAAATAAAAAAATGCTTAATATAGCTCTCCAATCAATTTAATCATTGTCAAATTCAAACCAATCCCCGGCAATGGCTCCATAAAACTTGATGGGCAGAATTCACTACCCTTTCCCAATAATATTGATGAATCTGCTCTTGGCAAGCGCACCAAAATTATCGTCAAGTATTAACCCACAGTAGAGTGGGATCGTATCCACAGAGATTGGTAGACTTGAGCAATTTTAATCAATTGGTGAATTAGTCAAGCTCAACAGAATAAGTTGTAAGTGCAGAATTATAAATGGCAGAAACATAAATGGCAAAGGAATAAAAGAAAGCAATAAAATGCAGAAATGGAAATAACAGGAATGTAAAGGGGAATAGGATTTTACAGAATGTAAGTAAAGCTATAAAAGAATGGGAGAGATAAGAATGGGGGAATTTATTGAGATCAGGAGATATTGTCTCTTTGGATTAAATCCAGCTCATATCCTCTTCAATCATGCAACTCATTGACCTCTTGGCAATCATGATTGATTGAGCCCCAATCCCTTGGTGACTCAATCTCTTAGATCTTAATCAATAGCCAATTCCTTAGTCTAATTGTTCATGAAGAGAGATATGCTTGGTCCCTGATTATACCACATATCATCATAGGTCCAAGTAGAGGGAGGATTGTATGTCACCATATCCAAACACCAAAACCCAGATTCTACTCAAGTGTGAGAAGGGATTTCTATCATGGTTTCATGTTTCCTTTTCCAAGGTTCCCATGAAACCCATTTTGCATTCAATCTCTTTTCCAAGTTAATTGAACAATAAGCATGAAAATCGAAATTCCTTCTAGCAAATCAAAGAGAAGATGAAGAGAAGAAGAAATTCACTATCATTAATCCATCAAGTACAATAGAGCTCCCTCTCTCAATGAGAGGGAATTTAGCTACTGATAGCTCAGAGAGAAAGTATAAAAGATGGAAAAGATGAAGTGTGAAAAGTAAAAAATGAAATCCAAAACTAAACTCTGTGACTTGCTTCCTCTTTTTCAATACTTCCAAGGGTATTTATACGACTCCTAGATCTAGAAAATAAAGGAAAATTACAAAAGTGAAAAGAAAATTACAATTTGGAGGGAAAAGAAACTCAACAAACGTGATCTTCCAGCTGGCGTGTGACTGGCACTTCTTTGGCGTGTCACGCCCCCTCTATTTCTGATTTGGCGTGCCACGCCTCTCCATTCAAGTGGCACGCCATCCTCTGTTTAACCCCTGGCATGCCATGCCTTCGAGCCAAAGTGGCACGCCCAGGACATTTTAATTGGCCATGTAACCTGGCGTGCCACGCCTTCCAACCCAGGTGCTCGATCTCTCCCCCGGATGAACCATAGAGCCAAGAGAAACCATGAACCAGAATAGAAGAGCTTGCCCCACCCATGAGTAAATATTTCGTAGTAGCCTCATTAGACCGTACATCTTTCTTGGTATATCCAGAAAGTAGATAGGAGCATAGACTGAAACATTCTGGAGCTACAAAGATAGTTATTAAATCGTTAGCGCCGCATAAAAACATTCCTCGCACCCCCAAGGTCATCTTCCTCATCTCCATGCTTCTGGAAATTTGTACCAGCGTGGCATGCCTAGGGTCTGGTGTGCCACGCCCTTCTTAAAGCTTCACCCTCTTGCTGGCGTGCCACGCCTCGTCATCCAAGTGGCACATCTGGGTTTATTGGCTCCTCTTCTTCCTCTCAGGAAAATACTACCAGCATGCCACGCCATGAGACTGGAATGTCACGCCCTTCATTTGCTTCATCTTCTTGCTGGCGTGCCACGCCTCATCTCCCAGGTGACACGCCTGAGTTCACTGGCCCTTTAATTCCTCCTCTAGAAAACACTACCAGCATGCCTCGCCATGAGACTGGCGTGTCACGCCTTTCATTTGCCATGGTCCTAGAGGTTGGCGTGCCACGCCTGGATGTTCAAGTGGCACGCCAAAGTGGGATGATTGAGCTGGCGTGCCACGCCTTTGATACCAAGTGGCATGCCCAGCTTTATTTGGCCTCCTTAGGTACTGGCGTGCCACACCTCGTCAGTCAAGTAGCACGCCTTAATGGGACTTCTTGAGCTGGCGTGCCATGCCTTCGATACCAAGTGGCACGCCCAGCTTTTGCATTGTCTCCTTATTCACTGGCGTGCCACGCCTTGTTGCTCAAGTGGCACGCCCATTCAATTGTGGGTCTTATAGGCTTGGCGTGCCACACCTTGGTCCTCAAGTGGCACACCCAAGTGAACTCTGGGTCTGACGTGCCACGCCTTTGACACAAAGTGGCACGTCATAGTGATGGTTCTTCTAGTAACAAATTAGCGTGCCACGCCCCTTTGATGGTCTTCATTTTTACTCTCTGGAATGTTGTACCAGCGTGCCACGCCCAGCTTCTAGCGTGCCATGCCAATACATTTTTGTGGCGTTTGTTCCAAGTGGCACGCCTGCTTCACACGCCCCACTTGTTTTGTTGTTTTCTTTCCTATTTTTGATGTCTTCTCCACCTGAAATCCAGCACAAACTTATTTCAAAGCAATATACTATGATATTCATCAATTAAGGCATGAATTGCAATGATTAAATGAGATTATGCTTCTTTTATGGTCTTTTTTATGCAAGAAAAAGGGTAGATGATATAAGTCATCAACAGTTCTCAATAAGATCAGAGAAAAGACTCATCATACACCTTTGGAAAGTAGTTGGTGCATTGCAGAAGCCAGAGGGCATTCTCTTATAAGCATAAGTCCCAAAAGGACATGTAAAATTAGTCTTTTCCTGATCTTCATGAGCTATATGGATTTAAAAATAGCCTGTATAACCATCTAAAAAGCAGTAATGAGATTTACCTGATAGGCAATCAAGCATCTGATCAATGAATGGCAAGGGGTAATGATCCTTGCGAGTGGCTTGGTTTAGACGCCTATAGTCATTGCAAACTCTCCATGAATTCTGCACTCTAGTTGTCAAAAGCTCTCCATGCTCATTCTTCACTATTGTGACTCCAGACTTCTTGGGTACCACTTGTACTGGACTGACCCATTCGCTATCTCAAATGGGGTAAATGATATCTGCTTCAAGTAGTTTGGTTACTTCTTTCTTGACAACTTCTAAGATGGTGGGATTCAATCTTCTTTGAGGATGACGGACAGGCTTTGCTCCTTCTTCTAGGAATATTCTGTGTTCACAAACTAGAGGGCTGATGCCTACTATATCTGCCAAGCTCCACTCAATTGCTTTCTTATGCTTCCTCAATACACTAAGCAGTTGTTCTTCCTGTTGGAAAGTGAGCTCCCGTGCAATGATAACTGGGAACTTTTGCTTATCCTCAAGGTAAGCATACTTGAGGTGTGAATGAAGGGGCTTTAATTCCAATTTCTGCTCATGGCTAGGCTCTGGACCTTCTGGAGCTAGTGATAATTGCAAGGCATCCTCATTTTGTTCAGAGGATGTCCCCACACTTGGACCTTGCTCTATGTGCTTCTCTTCTATTTCCTTCTAGTGAACTGCAGCGACAGTTTCATCAATAATGTCACACTGAATATAGAATGATCTTCTGGAGGATGCTTCATAGCTTTATTCAGATTGAAGCTCACTGCTCGGCCCAAAAACTTGATACGTAAAAATGAGATTTCACGTACAACCGGCAAGTATACCGGGTCGTATCAAGTAATAAAACTCACAAAGAGTGAGGTCGATCCCACGGAGATTGGTAGATTAAGCAACTTTAGTTAAATGGTAGATTTAGTCAAGCAAACATAGTTTTGATTTCATGAGCATTTTGATTTTTGAACATAATTGCAAGAATTTAAATAGCAAAGAATGTAAAGAATTAAAAGAGAGAAATAAAGTGAAAGTAAATAACGGAAACTTAAATTGCAAGAAACTTAAATGACATCAAAGGTAAATTGCAAGGAATTAAAGGTTGCAGAAATTTAAAGAACATAAGAGTAAATAGCAAGGAATAAAGAAACAGAATAGTTTTCATGAATTGATGTTAGTCAAAATCCTCCTCAATCATGGGTATAGATCCATGGCAAGTGGGTGATTGAATCCCAATCTCTTGGTGATTCAATCTCTCTCAACATAACCAATTGCCACTCTCGTGATCTAATTGTTCATGAGAAGAGATGAGGCTCAATTTTAATCCAGCCACACAATTCCCTTAGTCTCAACCAAGGAGAGTTACATCTCACATACTAACCAAGGTGTGTTGATCAAGGAAATCATGAAAGGATGAACTCTAAACTGAATTATGTGGCTCATTCCTCAAATTCACCACACAATTCACATAGATTAACCCCTCTCTCGATGGTGGTTGAATCTATGAAGAACAAGAGTTCCCTCTTTAGATCAATCACTAGAATTGAGGAGGAGAAGATGAGTTCACCAATACATTTCAACTAGCAGAGCTCTTCCCCCTAATGAAAGTGGGGTTTAGTGAGTCATTGCTCCAATTGAAAACTAAATTGCATGAAACTAAAGTGCATGAAAATAAAGAGTGAGACTTCAAAACAGAAATTGAGAATTCAAGAATTCATAGATGAAAACTACAAATTAAACTACACTACTACTAAGGAAGAAGAGAAGGGGAAGTGAAGAAGAGTGTATGAAGGGGAGGGGTCCGAAGACCCACTCTCAATGGAGTGTGCCAATTCACAGAATTCCAAATTGGTCTCCTCCGTATCCCCCCCATCCAACCTCCCAATGCTATGAGGCTATGGCCTTTATATAGGCTTTTCTAAATTACAAATTGAAATGAAATTAAAAGCAAATTACAAACAAAATAAAAATTAACTATTCTAGATGATTCTTGTGGCCTTGATTGGTTGAGATTTATGGGCTTTGCTTGCTTGATTTGGATTAGCTTCATGTAGGAATTCTTGTCAAACAAAGGAAGAAGAGCTCATTCACATTGCTTCTGGCCCAATGGCCTGGCGTTATTGGCAAACACGCCAGTTCAAAGGACGTTGGCAACGTGCCAATAACACTTCCTGGGCTGGTAGCTTGGTGCTTGGGCGTTACTAGCCCAAGTTGTTGCTAACAACTTGCTTTTCTTCTTCTTGACTTTACTTTCATGCTTAATGTTGCCCAGAATTTGAGTGTCAATCCTTTGCCTAAATATGAACTATGATATATCATTGGAAAGCTCTTGATGTCTACTTTCCAATGCCACTGAAATCACCTCATTTGGACTTTCCTAGCTCAAGTTATGCTCCATTGAAGAGGACAAGGTCAGGCTGCCCTGGTTGGGCGTTTTTGTGGATAACGCCACCAATAACGTGCTCAACAACGCCCCTAGCCCAAATTTCTTGGCCTGGGCGTTGTTGCTGGAGTTGCCAAGGAACACGCCAGTTCATTTTGGCCCTGGCAACGTGTTCGACTCCCCCTCCTTGGCCTACTCATGCTTCCTTGAATTTCAACCTCATTTCCTTGTTTTTGGGGCCTAAAGATGACTCTGATTCGAGCTTCCATTTCATGCTCCACTATAGACTATTATATATGGTTGGAAAGCTCTAAATGTCAGCTTTCCAATGCAATTGGAAGCACTCAATTTGGACCTCTATAACTCAAGATATCTTCCATTGAAGGAGGTAAGGTCAGGCTGCCTTGTTGGAGTTGTTGTGGATAACGCCCCTATATTCCAAGTTAGCAACGTGCTACCTCCATTCTTCACCATCCAAAGCTTCCTGGCGTTGTTACCAAACACGCCAATGCTTTCTTGAGTTGGCAACGTGGTTGGCACCAAGACTTGGCGTTGGCAACTTGATTGGCACCAAGACTTGGCGTTGGCAACTTGATTGGCACCAAGACTTGGCGTTGGCAACTTGATTGGCACCAAGACTTGGCGTTGGCAACTTGGTTGGTGCCTTGATTGGCGTTGGCAACTTGGTTGGTGCCTTGATTGGCGTTGGCAACTTGGTTGGTGCTCCTCTCTGGCGTTAGCAACGTGAATGGCACTCCTTTCTTCATTTTGGGCGTTGGCAACTTGGTTGGGCGTTGCCAACTTGGTGAGCAAGCCAGAAACAATACTTTCCATGTTTGAGGCTCTAAATGAAGCCAACATTTGAACCTTCAAATGAACTCCAATTTCATATTGTGATATATGGTTGAAAAGCTCTTGATGTCTACTTTCCAATGCCACTGATTTCACCTCAATTGGAGTTTTTTAGCTCAAGATATACGTTCTTGAAGAGAGCATCCTCAAGCTGCCTGGGCGTTGTTGCCCAAGTTGTTGGCAAACACGCCAGTAACAACGCCAGGCTCTTCTTCAACTTGGCTTGGGCGTTGCCAACTTGGTTTTGGCGTTGGCAACGTGCTACTCTTCCCCTGGTGGCTTCCCCTGATGGCTCCTGGCGTTGCCAACTTGCTGCTCAAGTTGGCAACTAGCAATGCTTCATTTCCTTGCTCTTGGGGCTTGAGTTTCCCTCTGATTTGAGCTTCCATTCCTCGCCACATTATGGACTATTATATATCGTTGGAAAGCTCTTGATGTCAGCTTCTCAACGAAATTGGAATCATGCCAATTGGATCCTTGTGGCTCAAGATATTCATCCTTGAAGACGGGGAGGTCAAGCTGCCAACTCTGCTGGACACACACTAGCAAGTTGCCAACTTGATTTCCAAGTTGCCAACTTGCTTGTTCTTCCTTTCTCCAATATTTTCTTACTCCATTGTCTTCTTGCTTCATCATCTAACATAAACCAAAGAACTTTCCTCAAAGTTTTGCCATCTTATGCAATAATTTTCAAGGGAATCATTCACATCAACTTGTATATAAACTCCTTGATTTATTTGCATGAATTATGCCAAATTTCACTTAATTCTTGGTTCATGGATGCATGGAGGAAAACTCACAAAATTGCTCATTTATTTCAAAGAAAGTGAATGAACCTAAGCTAAAACTAACTAAACTAACTAGTTAAAATGGCAAATATGCGAATGCATCAGCCGTCTATCTCAAAGGAATAGGTTCCTGAAAAGGCATCCAGCTTGAACTTCGAAGTCTTCAAGAATGGTCTTCCAAGTAGGATGGATGACGGCTTTCCCGAGTCATTTTGGGGCATCTCCAAGATATAGAAGTCAATGGAAAATGTGATCCCCTTAATGCTCACTAACACATCTTCATCAATTTCAACCACTGTAATAATGCTTTTATTTACTAACACAAAATGAGCTGCCGACCTTTTTAAGGGAAGGAGCCTCAAAGCATCATAAATAGACAAAGGCATAGTACTCACGCACGCTCCTAAATCACACATGCAATCAGAAAAATATTACACCCCCAATGGTACAGTTAACCATACATGGACCTGGATCACTACATTTTTCAGGTATACCTCCCATTAAAGCAGATATAGAGCTACCTAAAGGAATAGTTTCTAATTTATTAATTTTATCTTTATGTATGCACAAATCTTTTAGAAACTTTGCATATTTAGGTACCTGCTGAATAACATCAAAAAGGGGGACAGTTACCTCAACCTTTTTGAATATTTCTACCATTTTGGGATCAAGTTCCATCTGCTTTCTGGGCTTCCTTGCAAGGTGTGGGAATGGAATAGGGAGGGCGTTGCTTGCAGCTTCTGCATCCTTTGGTGTTTCATTCTGTGGTTGAGCTGCTTCTTCTTCAACTATGTTTTGTACGTCCTCTTCCTCTTCAGCATCTTTCACTTCCACCACATCCTCATCTGGGACGTGTACTGTTGGGCTTGGTTCCTCCTGGTTCCTCTCCTGTAATGTGGTTTCAGACCTCAAGGTGATGGAATTGATGCCACCCTTGGGATTAGGTAAGGGTTGAGAAGGAATTCCACTGGAGCTTGAGGGTTGATTGGTGGAATTAGGTGATGAATCTAACTGGGAGACGAGAGCTTGTAAAGTGGCAGTCAGACCATTTAAAGTAGAGTTCAGCTGCGCCTGCATGTCTTGTTGCCCTTGTTCAAAAGAACGGAGCATCTCATCATTTGATGAGGAATTGGAGTAAGTGATCTGAAGAACCTGTTGTTGGTTGTGCTGGGGTCCTTGAGACTGTCTTAGGTGAAGGGCTCTGTAAGGTTGGTTCTGATTCTGCTGTCTATTGTTGTTATTGTTATTCCACCTCTGGTTTCTATTGTTACCCCTGCCTCATCTGTTATAGTTGTCCCTCCAACCATGGTTAGAATTGTCTCTCCAACTTTGGTTGGAATTGTCCTGCCATCCAT
Source organism: Arachis duranensis (assembly GCF_000817695.3). Classification (NCBI taxonomy): domain Eukaryota; kingdom Viridiplantae; phylum Streptophyta; class Magnoliopsida; order Fabales; family Fabaceae; genus Arachis; species Arachis duranensis. Next base: position 65,532,045 of record NC_029777.3, read on the forward strand.
GGTTATAGTTGCCACCTTGTTGATTGTATCCTTGATTTGGGCGGTCATAGAAGTTATGAGTGGCTGCCACAGTGTTGTCTTCCTATTGGAGCTACGGACATTCATCAGTATCATGATTATGATCAGCACAGATCCTGCATACTCTTTGTAGAACCAACTGTTGGCTTTGTTGTGGTGGGGGAGGCTGAGCTTATTGTGCTCGTTGTTGATTCAAATGCATCTGTTTCAGTAGGTTGGTCATTTCACATATACTATGGGTCAAAGCAGTAGTCTCTCTGCTAGAGGACACCTCTGCAACAGCTTTTGAGTGGTTGTGCCTATGCCTGTGATTCCTAGTGGATTCAGCTAAGTCGCTGATCAATTGCCATGCTTCATCTGTAGTCTTGTACTTTTTCATAGAACTATTACTAGAACCTTCTAATATGGTCTTATCCTGAGGCTTCATGCCTTATGTGAAGTAGCTGATCAACACCAACTTGTCAATCATGTGATGGGGGCATGCGTTCAGGAGATTGTTGAAGCGCTCCCAATATTCGTAGAGAGTCTCGGATTCACTTTGAATAATCATAGAAATTTCTTTCCTCAATCTATTAGTAACTTCAGCTGGAAAGTATTTTTCCAAAAATTCTCTTCTAAGCGTATCCCAGTTAGTAACAGTCGCTTCAGGTTGAGTGTAGTACCATTCCCTCACCTTTCCCTCAAGAGAAAACGGGAAGGCGGTTAACAGAATAGAAGTTTCATCTGCACCATGACACCTAACAGTAGAACAGGCTGTCTGAAAATCCCTAAGGTGCTTGATAGGCTCTTGAGCAGGTAAGCCATGAAACTTGGGCAACAAGTTGATTAGTGTAGTTTTTAGTTCAAAATCTGTAGCCACCGTTGGGTGATGCACTTGAAACAGCTACAGTGTAAAATCTAGGGCTCCAACTTCCTGGAGAGTAATCCTCTTAGGTGCTGCCATATTACCTGCTCGTGAATCAACTGAATCAGTAGTAGAGGAGCTTGTTTCTTCCTTAAATGGCGGTTCAGATTCACCCTCAGATGAGAGTGGGGAATTGATAATAGTCACTTCACCACCCTTAGAGGCTAACCGACGTCGAGCTCGACTAATGCGTGAAAGAGTTCTCTCAATTTTAGGATCAAAAGTAGCTAAGCTCGGATCAGGCAGTGAACACATCATTTAACGAAAGAAACATACAGCTCATGGTAATAAAACAAAATAAAATAAAATGCAAATAAATAAATTCCAACCAATAATTTAGCATACTATTGCAACTTCCCGGCAACGGTGCCAAAAACTGACGTGGTGGAAATTGGCCGATTAAAAAATTAATGTAAGAAGAACGTTGCAAGTACAGTTTTTAACCAGCAAAGATCCGCTTATCAATTTAGAAGGGTTGTCACAAAATTAGAATAAAAATACTGGGGGTATGAATCACAGGTCGTCTCTCAATGAGTTGACAAAAAGAGTGCAGCTTATTGGTCAGAGGTTTTCCAAGAAATTTTTGAGATTGAGAAATAGAAAAATAAATAAGAGAATTTATGTAATTCAAATAAAAATCTTGACCAGGAGAAGATTAATTGAAAGTTCTATCCTTGTTGGATTTTAACTTAGTGTAATTCTAAAGGATTGTTGTTCTACTTTGTCATCCCTTAATTAATAAGGGAAAGTCAAGTAGCTAACTAACCAACTATACCCTCAGTTCCTAATCCTCTCCTAAGGAAGGATTAGAGTTAGAGACTAGAATTGTTAGTCATTAACTATCCATTAGGATTATCACTTGAGTATTCCAACTCAAGGTTCTCCTTTTAATCAACTCCCAATCAAGTTAGGGAACTACTCCATTATCATGAATGTAAACTTCACAGAATTAAAAAGGGAGTAAAAGGAAGACATGATAGACAATAATAAAAAAGATCAATTAAAAATAAAAATGGTTCTTGTATTAGTAAATTCTAAAAATAACCCAATTGTAACTCTGAACAAGGATTAAGGATATGAAAGAGTAAGGGACAAGAGAAACAAACTAGAATGATGAAGTCTTGGCGGAGGTAACAACTCTTCTCAATATCCAAATCAAAAGCAACCAGCAAATAAAAATTCTAAGAACTATGAATGTGAAGAAAAGCCTAGAGGAGGAGTAAAATCAGATCTAAAAACTAAAAAGTATCCTAATGAGAATCTGTGTTGAGTCTCTGCATGTTCCCTGGCTCTAATCTGTGTTTTTAGGCCGAAAATTGGGTCAAAATTCGGCCTAAAAATGCCTCCAGCGATTTTTATGAATTCTGCAGATCGCGCATGTCACGCGTGCGCGTCATTCAGAATTTTCCTTGCCATGCATACGCATCGTCCACGCGTTCGCGTCATCCACGCGTTCGCGTCATTCGTGGAGATTCCAATCCATGCGTTCGTGTCAGGCAAGCGAACGCGTCACTGCAATTTTCTCCATTCCGCGTCGGTGTCCGCTGGTCATGTCCTTGGTTTCTTGCGTTCCTTCCATTTTTGCAAGCTTCCTCTCCATTTTCTAAGCCATTCCTGCCCTATGAAGCCTGAAACACTTAACACACAGATCACGGCATCGAATTGTATAAAGGAGGATTAAAATACACAATAAAAAGATCTCTATGATGCAAGTTTTCAACCATAGAGCAACTTTGGGAAGGAATTATAATATCATGCTAATCATATAAATAAGTGGGTAAAGACTTGATAAAACCACTCAATTAAACACAATATAAATCATAAAATAATGGTTTATCAACCTTCCCACACTTAAACATTAGCATGTCCTCATGCTTAGCTTTAAGGAGATAAAATGAGTGAGTAGGGAAATGTAAGACTCATGTAATGCAATGCAACCTATATATATGAATGTAACTATATGATTTTGTTACTTGGTTAAGAAAAAATAAGTTCTCTAAGACAAACATAAATCAAACTCCACTAATTCAAACTATACAGTAAAAACAAGTAAACTTGTAAGAAGACAGCTCATGAAAGCAGGGAACATAGCATTAAGCATTGAACCCTCACTGATGATGTATATACACTCTAGTCACTCTAGTGTATAGGGTAATCACTCTATCCTTCTCTAATCATGCTTTCTAAACTATGTTCTTCTTCTAACCAATCAACAATATTTAATGTACCAATACAAACATCATGAGATCTTTTCAAGGTTGTAATGGGGTCAAGGTAAAGGTGAGGATATATATATATATATATGGCTAAGTGAGCTAAAATATGAATCTTTGACTAACCTAAGCTCTCGCTTAGTATACATACACTCTCTATAACTTTAGAATCATGCCTAGCTACCCAAAATTTCTCACTTTTGCATTACATACTCATGCATCAACTTCTCTTTTAATTTTTATCACATATGCATTGATCTTGGAGCTTAACTTGACTTAGAATTGGGGTAAATTTTGTCCCCCTTATTTATTTATTTATCTATTGAATACTTTTGGATTTTTTTTCAATAAAGACATAAAAGCTAAAATAACATATCAATGCATTTGGATTTTTAATTTTTTTGTTTTACATGAGTAGGCACCCAAATTCCCAATATTTTATTAAAGTAAGAACATAACACATTCCCTTATTAACCCATGCTCCCACAGTTTTCCCATACTTAATTAACACACAATCTCTATCTTAAGCTAACCAAAGATTCTATTTGGGATAATTAATTTGTTTTTTCTGCTTAAGGCTAGTGATGTGTAAAATATAGAACAAATGGGATTTAAAAGGCTCAAAGTGGCTGACAAGGATGATTTAAAGGGTAGGCTTATTTGGGATAAGTGAGCTAAACAAGTAATGGTCTCAATCATATGCATGCATATAACACATTAAACATTGGACATATAGGATGAAACAAAATAAAGATTACAATCATAGAGAAGTAGACACACTAGAATAAAATATTTATGGTTAGATAGTTTAAACATGTAATTAGGCTCAAAATCTCACGGGTTGTGTGCTCTTAGCTCAAAAATCATGTTCCAAATACAACTTCAAACAAATTTAACACAAAAGTTTTTATTTAAATTAGTGAATTTTTTCAAAAATCAGGTCTTACAAAGAAACTTATTATTTTTCAACCAAATAGAACATGCATGCAAATAACCTATTTCTATGCAATCTATCCTATTCTAATCAAAAGAAAAATAACTAAATATCCTACTTTATTGGTGTTAGGAAAGAGAAATTATCTCCGGAAGTCAGGTACTGACCGACCTCCCCACAATTAAGGTTTTGCACCGTCTTCGGTGCCATCTGTCAGGAAGAAAGTGGGGTTGGTAGCAGTATCTCCACAATCGGGGCCATCATGGCTCCCTGTGCTGGTAAATGAAGTGGAGTCCGGGGTGTCTGGGTCTTTGTCATGTCTGTGGTTTCCTGTGAGTAGCGCCTTGAGGTATGTGAATCGGCGCTGGTTAGGCGCTCTCTAGCTTCGCTTTCTGTTCTTGCCGGTCCAACCTCTCAAGTATCTAATGGAGAAGCTGATTTGTTGAAGGTGCTTGTGGTGTGGAAGGAGGAATGTCGTCATTCGATTCTGTAGGCTGGCTGGTAGTGGCTACTGGAGGTCTGATATATTTCGTGTTAGGGACATACTCATCACTCCGTGGAAGCATGGCTCTGGTGTCCCCATTCCTATAGGAGACTCCGGCTGCTGAGACGAGATCTGAGACCAAGGCGGGAAAAGGTAAGTTACCCACAATTTGTACGTGTCCAATGGCATTCCGGATGTGTCTTGGTAGGTTTAGAGGCTGGTATGTAATGATACACCAGAGTAGAACAGCCATGTCTGCAGTGAAGGAGGACTCATGAGTGCTCGAAAAGACGTAATGGAACATAATTGCAGATTTTTTTGGGATACATTAGCATATTTCCTATCTTTTCCTAGTGAATTTGCATCTAAATTGTTGAGTTTAATAAAGAATTAATTATCTTTTTGCAATTTTGTTTATTTTAGGTAGCATTCAGCTGGATTTGGTGGAGTTTCTGTAGCACAAGAATCAAAGGAGATGGCAGCAAAGAGCGACGCGTACGTGTGACTGATGCGTGCGCGTGATTTGGAGCTTCCCATGGCGACGTGTGTGCATGATTGACGCGTATGTGTGATTTGAAGAATTGTACAGCGACGCGTGCGCGTGACCGACGCATCCGCGTGACTTACGAAGAAGACTAGTGACGCGTACGCATGACATGCGCCACGTGCAGAAAATGCAGAAACCGCTGGGGGTGATTTCTGGGCCCCATTTTAGCACCCAAGTTAGGCACGGATCCAGTGAAGCCAAGTGGTCCCACGTTACAAGACGCGGAGTAGTTAGTTAATTCTGATTTAAATTCAAATTTGATTTTTAAATAGGAAAAGATATTATTTTTAATTTTAGATAATTAGATTTTAAATTAATTAGGATTAGTTATAAAACGAGGGGATCCCATTAGGGAATTCTATACAAATTTATATTCTGCATTCCATGAGCAACTAAATCTCCATTGTTAAGGTTAGGAGCTCTATCTATTTGTATGAATTGATTTTATTACTTTTTCTATTTTAATTCATGTATGGATTTATAATTTAAGAATTGTTTTCGCTCTTTATCTTATGAATTTAGGTGGAACGGAAGTATGACCTTCTTTCTATTTGAGTTCTTGTAAAACTTGGAAAAGCTCTTTACTTGAACAACGTCTTGAAAACATATTCTCCTAAATTTTAATTATTTGGATTTAACAGGATACGTGACATATAATCCTCTTATTTTTTGGTAATTAGAATTTTTGTGGCATATAAACTGGAATTTGATCATGCAGCTTCTAATTGGAATTAATTGATCAAGGAATTGGCAGTAATGAATTTTAGAGGAGACTAGAAAGGTCTAAGGAATTAGGGTCTAGTCACATATAGTTTGCCATAAATTAAATCCTACATGATTAAAATAGTTAGTAAGAAAAGTTAATCCGGAAAAATAGATAACTATGGGGAACTCTCTTAAAGTTCTAAATATTTTTTTAAAAAAAAAATTTTTCTCTTTTTTTTTTATTATCCCCAGACAGTGGTGCTCAAAGCCTTTAGCATACTCTGCAATTGATCTCGACTCTAAATGTTTTGTCTCAAGGATTACTTGACACAAGAACACCACAAGCATGTGACTAGGAAAATAACTCTTTGAGCTTTTAATCATGTATGACCTCCCTACTCATTGATGCTCAGAGCCTTGGACCTTGCTTTTATTTTTCTTTTGCTGTTTCTTTTGCTTCAAGGATTAAACTTTCATTAATTTCAAAGAAATCATAATAATTCTCTAAATTCCTGCTCCTTGTACATTAACATTCTTTGATTCAAATTTAAATATGCACTGTTCATGTCATGCATTCAGAATTACAATTAATACCATCACATTTAAGTAAATAAGACTATTCTTCAATATAGACCCACTTTCTCATGCAATATATAACTCATGTAATTTTTTTTTTGGATTCAAGCTCAATGAGTAATACATGAGACATGTTTTCAGAATTAAAGCAATTAAGGGAAAACTAAACTAGACCTAGGATTCTAACTAATAAAAGATCATGCAACAAATAAAGAAAAATAGCAGAAAACCGGAACACAACATAGAAAAAGAGGGGAGGAACAAAAGATGAAAGGAACTCAACCACCTTAGTTATCCTAGCGGTTGCTTTATTCTTCAGGTTGTACTCCTCAGTGAAGATGATTCACCTCCCTTTTGGTGCCAAAGGAATAAACAGAAAAACCCTTAAGCGAAGCGTCAACACCAAACTTAAAGGTTTGCTCGTCCTCAAGCAAAGAAGAACTAAAAATAGAAAGAGACAAATATTATGATGAAAGAAAAAGAAAAGGATAAAAGAATAAAAGAGAATTAGGATTGGGAGAGGAGGAAAGAAAATTAAAACTGGGCAACGAACTAGTGTAGCTGTGCAGCACAGGCGACACGTACGCGTGCAGCACGCGTACGTGTAGGTCGCAAAATTTTCTTAATGACGCGTAAGCGTCAGGCACGCATTTGCGTGCGCTTGGTTTTGTGCGATTCGCGCGAAGCCAGCCGCGCGCACGCACAACTCTCTGTTTGCGTGGCTTGGGCACCAGTATTTTCATACGACGCGTGCGCGTCATTGCACGCGCACGCGTGGATGGCCATCTTTGCAAATGACGCGCACGCGTCAGGGACGCTTCTAGCACACTTACAGCCCTAAGCCAGCACAACTCTTTGCCAAAACACTTTTTTACGTCGATTTTTAAGGTCATGCGTACACGTGGAGTGCCAAAATCACGAATGACGCACATGCGTGGGGTACACGTATGCGTGGGCTTGTTTGTGCGAAAGGCATCATTTCTGCGCCACTTCCTCCCAACACTCTATTCATTTTTTTTCATGCACATGCATATGACGCGTACTCGTCAGCGACACTTGCGCGTCATGTGCTCCTCTTCTTTTTTTTTTATTATCCGGTTCCTGTTCTAAAATAGCTGCATCATCAAAAAAATAGTAAGAACTCAATAAAAATCAAATAAGTAAGAAAACTACTACTACAAAAAATAACGAAGGATACGAAATTATCGTGTTGCCTCCCGACAAGCACTTCTTTATCGTCACTAGCTTGACGGTCAGTTCTGCTAGTTCAGCAGATGAGTAGACCTCTGGCGATCAATCTCGCCTCGAAGATAGTGCTTCAACCTCTGGCCATTCACTGTAAATTTCCTGTCAGAATTCTCTTCCTGTATTTCCACATGACCATATGGTGAAGCTCTCGTAACCATAAACGGTCCTGACCATCGGGATTTCAGCTTCCCGGGAAAGAATTTGAGCCTTGAATTATACAGAAGCACTCTTTGTCCTGGCTCAAAGATTCTTATGGCAATCTTCTTGTCATGCAATAGCTTGGTTCTCTCCTTATAGAGCTTGGCATTCTCATAGGCTGAATATCAAAATTCATCAAGCTCATTCAACTGAAGCATTCGTTTATTTCCTGCAGCTTCTGAATTAAGATTCAGATACCTGATTGCCCAGTAAGCTTTGTACTCAAGCTCAACTGGCAGGTGACAGGCTTTGCCATAGACCAACTGATAAGGGGACATGCCGATAGGAGTCTTGTACACTGTCCGGTATGCCCAAAGAGCATCATCAAGTTTCCTAGACCAATCCTTTCTTGAAACACTGACGGTTTTCTCTAGAATCCTCTTAAGTTTCCTGTTGGAAACTTCAACATGTCCACTTGTCTGAGGGTGATAAGGGGTTGCCACTTTATGACAGACTCCATATCTATACAGAAGAGAGTCCAGCTGTCTGTTGTAGAAATGGCTTCCTCCATCACTGATGAGTGTCCTTGGGACACCAAACCGACTAAAGATATATCTCTGAAGAAAGCTCATTACCACTTTGGCATCATTGGTGGTCAAAGCCACACCTTCCACCAACTTGGACACATAGTCAACTGCCACTAGAATATAGTTGTTTGAATGTGAGGGTGGGAAAGGTCCCATGAAATCAATACCCCACACATCAAACAACTCAACCTCAAAAATCCCCTGCTATGGCATTTCTTGGTTGGCAGGGAGATTCGTGGCTTTTTCACATCTGTCACAGTGCTTTACAAATGCTCTTGAGTCCTTGAAGAGAGTCATCCAGTAAAATCTGCTCTGAAGGACCTTTGTAGCTGTCCTTTCACCACAAAAGTGGCCTCCATACTCAGAACCATGGCAGTGCCAAAGAATCTGCTATTTTTCTTCATCTGGGACACACCTCCGGATGATTCCATCTGAACACCTTTTAAAAAGGTATGGTTCCTCCCAAATGTAGTACTTTGCATCAGTCAATAGCTTCTTCACTTGTTGCCTACTGTACTCCCTTGGGATAAAATTCATGGCCTTATAATTTGCAATGTCTGCAAACCATGGTGCCTGCTGAATGTGGAACAATTGCTCATCCAGAAATGTCTCAGTCACAACTGTGGGTGGTTATACTCCTGCTTCAGGCTCAATTCTGGAAAGATGGCCAGCTACTTGATTCTCTGACCCTTTCCTGTCTTTTATCTCAATATCAAACTCCTAAAGGAGCAACACCCATCTGATTAATCTTGGTTTAGAATCCTGTTTGGTTAGAAGGTACTTCAAAGCAGCATGATCAGTATAAATAATAACCTTAGAACCAAGTAAATAGGACCTAAACTTATCAACAGCATACACAACAGCTAATAATTTTTTTCTGTAGTTGTGTAATTCTTTTGGGTATCATTTAACACAGGACTAGCATAGTAAATGACATGTACAAGCTTACCATGCCTCTGTCCTAAAATAGCTCCTATAGCAAAGTCATTAGCATCACACATCAATTCAAATGGTAGATCCTAGTCAGGGGGAGCTATAATGGGAGCAGAGGTAAGGTTTGCTTTCAGAGTTTCAAAAGCATGCAAACAATTAGAATCAAAGAAAAAAGGAACATCAGCAACCAACAGGTTGCTTAGAGTTTTAGTAATTTCATAAAAATCCTTTATAAATCTTCTATTAAATCCTGCATGACCCAAGAAACTCTTAACTGCCTTAACATTAGTTGGTGGTGGTAACTTTTCAATTACCTCCACCTTTGCTCTATCAACCTCAATTCCCTTACTTGAAATCTGGTGTCCAAGAACAATACCTTCTGTAACCATAAAATGACATTTTTCCCAGTTTAAAACAAGGTTTGATTCTTGACACCGTTTCAAGACAAGAGATAAATGCTTAAGGCAGGATTCAAAAGAATTACCAAAAACAGAAAAGTAATCCATAAATACCTCAATAAACTTTTCAACCATATCAGAAAAAATTGAAAGCATACACCTCTGAAAAGTTGCTGGAGCATTGCAAAGTCCAAAAGGCATTCTTCTGTAGGCAAATACTCCAAAGGGGCATGTGAATGTTGTCTTCTCTTGATCTTGAGGGTCCACTGCAATTTGGTTATATCTAGAGTATCCATCTTGAAAGCAATAAAATGCATGACCAGCTAACCTCTCAAGCATTTGATCAATGAAAGGCAGGGGGAAATGATCCTTCCTTGTAGCAGTATTGAGCCTCTTGTAGTCTATACACATTCTCCATCCTGTGACTGTTCTTGTGAGGATAAGCTCATTCTTTTTATTCTTGATCACTGTCATTCCTCCTTTCTTGGGAACTACCTGCACAGGACTTACCCAAGGACTGTCAGAAATAGGGTAAATAATTCCTGCTTCCCATAGTTTCATTACCTCTTTTTGGACCACCTCTTTCATGGTTAGATTGAGTCTCCTTTGTGGTTGCACAACTGGTTTAGCATCATCTTCAAGGAGGATCTTGTGTATACACTTGGTTGGACTAATTGATGAGCGGATAATTTATGCCCTTTTTGGCATTGTTTTTAGGTAGTTTTTAGTAGGATCTAGCTACTTTTAGGAATGTTTTTATTAGTTTTTATGCAAAATTAACATTTCTGGATTTTACTATGAGTTTGTGTGTTTTTCTGTGATTTCAGGTATTTTCTGGCTGGAATTGAGGGTCCTGAGCAAAAGGACTACAGATGTTGTTGGATTCTGACCTCCCTGCACTCGAAATAGATTTTCTGGAGCTAAAGAACCCCAAATGGCGCACTCTTAATTGCATTAGAAAGTAGCCATCTAGGGCTTTCCAGTAATATATAATAGTCCATACTTTATTCGAGTTTAGTGGACGCAAACTGGCGTTCAATGCCAACTCCATGCTGCATTCGGGAGTAAAACGCCAGAAACACGTCACAAACCAGAGTTAAACGCCCAAACATGTTACAACTTGGCGTTTAACCCCATGAGAAGCCTCTACACATGTAAAGCTCAAGCTCAGCCCAAGCACACACCAAAGTGGGCCCTGGAAGTGGATTTCTGCACTTAGACTTATTTCTGTAAATCCTAGTAACTAGTTTAGTATAAATAGAACTTTTTACTATTGTATTAGAGAGGATCTTTGGACGTTTAGTCCTTAGACCAAAGTCTTGGTTATCCTGGTTCCCTCTCTGGGGCCGGAACCAATGAACACCTTTATCACTATTGTATTTTCAACGGTGGAGTTTCTACACACCATAGATTAAGGGTGTGGAGCTCTGCTGTTCCTTGAGTACTAATGCAAAGTACTATTATTCTTCTATTCAATTCACGCTTATTCTTATTCTAAGATATCCATTCAAACCCAAGAACCTGATGAATGTGATGATTTTGTGACGCTCATAACCATTCTCACTTATGAACGTGTGCCTGACAACCACTTTCGTTCTACATGCAAATAAGCTTGAATGAATATCTCTTGGATTCCTTCATCAGAATCTTCGTGGTATAAGCTAGAATCCATTGGCAGCATTCTTGAGAATTCGGAAAGTCTAAACCTTGTCTGTGGTATTCCGAGTAGGATTTAGGGATTGAATGACTATGACGAGCTTCAAACTCGCGACTGTAGGGCATGGTGACAACGTAAAAGGATAGTAAATCCTATTCCTACATGATCGAGAACTGACAGATGATTAGCCGTGTGGTGACAGCGCACCTGGACCATTTTCACTGAGAGGATGGACGGTAGCCATTGACAACGGTGATCCCCCAACATACAACTTGCCATGGAAAGGAGTAAGAATGATTGGATGAAAGCAGTATGAAAGCAGAGATTCAGAAGGAACACAGTATCTTCATGCGCTTATCTGAAATTCCCACCAATGAGTTACATAAGTATCTCTATCTTTATTTTATGCTTTATTTATCTTTATATTCGAAAACCATTATAACCATTAGAATTTGCCTGATTGAGATTTACAAGATGACCATCGCTTGCTTCATACCAACAATCTCCGTGGGATCGACCCTTACTCACGTAAGGTTTATTACTTGGACGACCTAGTGCACTTGCTGGTTAGTTGTGCGAAGTTGTGAAGAACGTGTGTGAACCATAGTATTGTGCACCAAGTTTTTTGAGCCATTGCTAGGAATTGTTCGAGCTGTGAAAAGTATGAGTCACAATTTTGCCTATCAAGTTTTTGGCGCCATTGTCAGGGATTGTTTGAGTTTGGACAACTGACGGTTCATCTTGTTGCTCAGATTAGGTAATTTTCTTTTCAAAAAGTTTTAAAAAATCTTTCAAAAATTTTTTTTATTTGTTTTCATTTTTCCAAAAAGAAATTTTCGAAAAATCCAAAAAAATTAATAAATAAAAAAATCAAAAATATTTTGTGCTTCTTGTTTGAGTCTAGTGTCAATTTTTAAGTTTGGTGTCAATTGCATGTTTTTAAAATTTATGCATTTTTTCGAAAAATTCATGCATGGTGTTCTTCATGATATTCAAGTTGTTCTTGATAAGTCTTCTTGTTTGATCTTCAAATTTTCTTGTTTTGTGTTTTTTTTGTTATTTTTCATATGCATTTTTGCATTCATAGTATCTAAGCATTGAAAATTTCTAAGTTTGGTGTCTTGTATGTTTTCCTCTCTTGAAAAATTTTAAAAAATAAGTCATGATGTTCATCTTGATCTTCAAAGTGTTCTTGGTGTTCATCTTGACATTCATAGTGTTCTTGCATGCATTAGTTGTTTTGATTCATGATTTTTATGTCTTGAGTCATTTTGTTGTTTTTCTCTTTCCACATTAAATTCAAAAAAATTCAAAAAATATCTTTTCCTCATTTCTCTCATAAATTTCGAAATCTTTGGATTGACTTGGTCAAAAAATTTTAAAAATAAGTTGTTTCTAGTCAAAAAAGTTTAAAAAAAAATTGTTTCTTGTTAGTCAAGTCAAGATTTTAATTTTTAAAATCCTATCTTTTCAAAATCTTTTTCAAAAATCAAATCTTTTTCATTTTTCTTATCATTTTTCAAAAATTTTAAAAATTGATTTTCAACATCTTTTTCTTAATTTTATTTCATAATTTTCGAAAACTTTACTAACAATTAATGTGATTGATTCAAAAATTTGAAGTTTGTTACTTTCTTGTTAAGAAAGGTTCAATCTTTAAATTCTAGAATCATATCTTTTAGTTTTTTGTTAGTCAAGTAATCAATTTAAATTTTAAAAATCAAATCTTTTTAATTTCCTTTTCAAATCTTTTTCAAAACAAATCTCAATCATATCTTGTCAAATGTCAATCATATCTTTTTTCAAAATCAATTTCAAAAATCTTTTCTAACTCCTTATCTTTTCAAAATTGATTTTCAAATCTTTTTCAACTAACTAATTGATTTTTTTTTGTTTTATTATTTCTTATCTTTTTCAAAACCACCTAACTACTTTTCTCTCTCTAATTTTCGAAAATCACCATCCTCTTTTTCAAAATTCTTTTAATTAACTAATTGTTTCAAATTTTAATTTTAATTTTATTTCTTCTCTTAATTTTTGAAAATCACTAACCATTTTTCAAAAATAATTTTCGAAAACTCCTCTCTCTCACCCCTTTCTATTTATTTATTCATTTACTAACTCTTCTCTTCATCTAAAAATTCGAACCCTCTCTTCTCCTCTATGTTCGAATTTTTCTCCTCTTTCTTCTATTCTTTTCTTCTTCTACTCACATAAAGGAATATCTATACTGTGACATAGAGGATTCCTCTTCCTTTTTTGTTCTCTTCTTTTTCATATGAGCAGGAGCAAGGACAAGAACATTCTTGTTGAAGCAGATCCTGAACCTGAAAGGACTTTGAAGAAGAAACTAAGAGAAGCTAAAATACAACAATCCAGAGAAAACCTTACAGAAATTTTCAAAAAAGAAGAGGAGATGGCAGCCGAAAATAATAACAACAACAATAATGCAAGTAGGATGCTTGGTGATTATACTACACCTACTTCCAATTTTTATGGAAGAAGCATCTCAATCCCTGCCATTGAAGCAAACAATTTTGAGCTGAAGCCTCAACTAGTTGCTCTAATACAACAGAACTGCAAGTTTAATGGAATTCCATCAGAAGATCCCTATCAATTTTTAACTGAGTTCTTGCAGATCTGTGATACTGTTAAGACTAATGGAGTAGATCCTGAAGTTTACAGGCTCATGCTTTTCCCTTTTGCTGTAAGAGACAGAGCTAAAACATCATTGGACTCACAACCTAAAGATAGCCTGGACTCTTGGGATAAGCTGGTCACGGCCATCTTGGCCAAGTTCTTTCCTCCTCAAAAGCTGAGTAAGCTTAGAGTGGATGTTCAGACCTTCAGGCAAAAAGATGGTGAATCCCTCTATGAAGCTTGGGAAAGATACAAGCAGTTGACCAAAAAGTGTCTTTCTGGTATGCTTTCAGAGTGGACCATTTTGGATATATTCTATGATGGTCTATTTGAGTTCTCTAAGATGTCACTGGACCATTCTGCAGGTGGATCCATTCACCTAAAGAAAATGCCTACAGAAGCTCAAGAACTCATTAACATGGTTACAAATAACCAATTCATGTACACCTCTGAGAAGAATCCTGTGAGTAATGGGACGCCTCAAAAGAAGGAAGTTCTTGAAATTGATGCTCTAAATGTCATATTGGCTCAGAACAAAATGTTGACTCAGCAAGTCAACATGATTTCTCAGAGTCTGAATGGATTGCAAAATGCATCCAACAAAACTAAAGAAACATCTTCTGATGAAGAAGCTTATGATCCTGAGAACCCTGCAATGGCAGAGGTGAATTACATGGGTGAACCCTATGGAAACACCTATAATCTCTCATGGATAAATCATTCAAATTTCTCATAGAAGGATCAACAAAAGCCCCAACAAGGCTTTAATAAGGGTGGAAGAAACAGGTTTAGCAATAGCAAGCCTTTTCCATCATCTTTTCAGCAACTGTTCAAACCCTGGGTCGAGCTATCCGACCCGGATATTTGACAGACAAAACGACCGACCTGTTCAGGTCAGGGCAACCCGACCTCTTTCCAGAGAGCTCGGCCAAAGTCACCAGGAAAGCCCAAAGAAGGGCCCAAATAGAGGAACACGCCCCAAATCCTAAGGCAGCTCAAGCCTACAGAGAGAAGGGTAGTTCACTTGAAGATAAAGATGACCTCACTTGAAGATAAGATAAAAGATAAGATAAGATAACTAACTTATCTTAGAAGGTCACCCTACGCCATTATAAATACACTGGAGCACCCAGGTATAACTCATACTCTGATTCTACTCAATACCTGCTTAATACCCTTGCTAACTTAAGCATCAGAGTCCCTTGCAGGTACCCCCTACCCTCCGGGGACGAAGGATCAGCATCATCACCAAGTCCAACGAGTCGGACACAGCGACTCCGACCACGATCATTAGATCGGACTCCGCAGCTCCGACCAGCATAGAAGATCTCGTCCGAGATCGACCTCTAATTTTAGGTAACCCTCGAAACATTGGCGCCATTGCCAGGGAACCTGGAAGTCATCCCATTGCCATGGCGGACGACCATGACAACGATCACACCTCATATCTAGAAGAAAGAACACCGCATAAAAATGCGGGCACAACACTAAAAGATACTCCCCAAATCAACAATAAGAACTCCCCAAACGAGGGAGCCCTGGAGGCATTTCAAGATCGGTTAAAACAACTTGAGGAAGACGCTCTACGTCAACGAGAGGTCGAGAAGGATCTACAAAGAGAAATAAGGCGACGCCGGGAACTGGAAACCAAACTCCTAAAACTTGAAGCCGATGTCAAGACAAAAGCCAGCCAATCCATTCCCAAAGATAACGCACGAAAAGAGCAAGACCCATTCACCAAAGAAATCATGAAGACAAAAATCCCAAAGGACTTTAAACTCCCAGACATGACCTTATACGATGGCATTACAGATCCCAGCCATCATCTCAGCAACTTCAGAAGCAGAATGTACCTCACCGATGCCTCAGATGCAGTTCGTTGCAAAGCCTTTCCAACTACTTTAACAAAAATAGCAACTAGATGGTTCGACAATCTCCCTCCTAGGTCCATCTCAAGTTTCGACGACATGGCTAAAAAATTCCTGGCCAGATTCTCCATCAAAAAGGACAAAGCTAAAAATGCTCCGAGCTTACTAGGAATCAGACAAGGAGAGAGGGAAATCCTGCGTAACTACATGGAGAGATTCAACAAAACATGCATGGATATACAAAACCTTCCAACAGAAGCTGTCATCATGGGTCTCATTAATGGCCTGCGAGAAGGGCCTTTTAGTCAATCCATATCAAAGAAGTACCCCACATCTCTGAACGAGGTGCAGGAGCGAGCGGAAAAATACATCAACATGGAGGAAAACTCCCGATTAGGAGAGACCTCAAAAGCAGGGTTCACCCCTCGGGATAAAGACAAAGATTCCAGAAAAAAGGAAGATCGACATGGAGAGAAAATAAAAAAATACCACAATTACACCCCTCTTCGGGTGTCTCTTGTGGATGTCTATGATAAACCACTATTTTATGGTTTATCTTGTGCTCAATTGAGTGGTTTTTATCAAGCCTTTGCCCACTTATTCATATGATTTGCATGGTTTTAGATTCTCTTTCCTGATTTTATGCTATGATTGAAAGCATATTTCTTTGGCCTTAATTTAGTTAATTTTAAATTCTCTCTTATTATCATTCGATGCCTTGATATGTGTGTTAAGTGATTTCAAGGATTACAGGGCAAGAATAGCTTAGAGGATGGAAAGGAAGCATGCAAAAGTGGAAGGAATACAAGAAGTTGAAGAAACTGCTAAGCTGTCAGCCTGACCTCTTTGTACTCAAACGGACATAACTTAAGCAACAGAGGTCCAAATGACGCGATTTTAGTTGCGTTGGAAAGCTAACGTCCGGGGCTTCGATTTGATATATAATTTGCCATAGTGGCCATACCGCTAGGCGACGCGAACACGTGATCCACGCGGACGCGTCGTAGTTTGAGATACTTTAATGCTTTTATTTGTATTTGATTAATGTTGCCCAATTGGCTTATGAATATTGTCCATGTAAGATTTTATTGCTTTGAATGTATGTTATTTGAGGTATTTCAGATCTAAGATTCATATTTAGCTTTTTATATTATTGGCTTTAATTGATTAACTGGAAGCTCTTGAGTTATCAACTATTCATGATTGATTGTTATGTCGGCTAGTTAACTGGAATTCCACTAACTCTAGTCTTTCCTTAGGAGTTGGCTAGGACTTGGAAAATCTAACCAATTTGTTCACTTGACTTTCCCTTGCTTACGCAAAGGTTAACTAAGTGGGATTAACTTTCATTCTCATAGGAGTAACTAGGATAGGACTTCTAAATTTTCATATCTTGCCAAAAGTTTATTTTATAGTTAATTATTTATTTTATTTGTCATTGAATTTACTTGTTCCTCACTTTCAAAACCCCAATTTACAAAAACCCATAACCAATAATAAGAACATACATCCCTGCAATTCCTTGAGAAGACGACCTGAGGTTTGAATACTCGGTTATCAATTTTAAAAGGGTTTGTTACTTGTGACAACCAAAACATTTGTAAGAAAGGTTGATTGCTTGGTTTAGTAACTATACTTACAACGAGAGTTTACTATAACTTCTAAACCATCAATCTTCAAGTTCTTCAGTCTACAGAGAGGTTTGCAACACAGAAAAAATACCACCAGCTCGACCACTCAAAGGCAAAAAAGGAGGAGGAAACCGGGCTGAATATTGTGAATACCATCGAATCCACGGGCACTCCACCAATGAGTGTTTTGACCTAAAAAAATGTCATAGAAAAGCTCGTACGAGAAGGAAAGCTGGATCGATACCTGGCCACCCGTGATGATGAACAAAGGAAAAGAAGAAGAGCAGAAGACGTCGGACCAACCGCGCGATCATCCCGGACGGCAGAAAGACATGTCCACATGATACACGGTGGATTCGTCGGGGGAGGAATCTCTAAATCATCCCGCAAAAGACATCTCAAAGACGTATACCACGTCGCAGAAAAGAAGGAAACACCTGACATCCCAGCGATCACTTTTACTAAGGAAGACGCATCCGGCGTCACGTCAGGGCATGATGATCGCATGGTCATCACTATTATACTGGCAAACACAAATCTTCACCGCACATTGATAGACCAGGGGAGCTCTGCCGATATCTTTTTCAAAACCGCCTTCGATAAACTCGGCTTGGAAGAAAAAGAACTCAGAGCATATCCAGACAGCCTGTTCGGGTTAGGAGATACCCCAGTTCAACTAATGGGATACATCCCACTCCACACAACCTTTGGAAAGGGAAGTCAGTTAAGAACACTCAAAATAAATTATGTAAGCTCAGCCTACAATGCCCTAATAGGTCAGACAACGTTAAATCAACTCAGCGCAATAGTCTTGACCCCACATCTATGCATGAAGTTCCCAACCGCAGAAGGAATAGCCACAGTAAAGGCAGATCAGAAGATGGCGCGCCACTGTTACAACGAAAGTCTAAACTTCAGAGGCAGAGGAGAAGAATTCCACACAATCGAGCTCAGTGGAGTTCGGAGGCAGGAGGAGCTCCACCCACAACCTGAAGGAGAAATAGAGAAAATCCAGATCGGGAATCCCCCGGACAAAACAACCAATATCGGCACACTCCTAAAAGGGGACATAAAAGAATCACTCATACAGTTCCTACGCGACAACGCCGACCTCTTCGCATGGAAGGCCACAGACATGCCTGGCATAGATCCCAAACTAATGTTCCACAAGCTAGCAGTCTACCCAGGGTCTCGGCCGATACAACAAAGGCACAGAAAGCTAGGACCAGAATGCTCTCAAGCGGTGGAAGAACAGGTACGAGCTCTACTAGAGGCAGGCTTCATAAGAGAAGTCAAATACCCGCTATGGCTTGCTAATGTCGTTTTGGTAAAAAAGTCAAATGGGAAGTGGAGAATGTGCACCGACTATACCGATCTCAACAAAGCTTGCCCGAAAGATCCTTATCCACTCCCATACATCGACGCACTGGTAGATGCCTCCTCCAGATACAAATACCTCTCCTTCAAGGACGCATACTCGGGATATAACCAAATCCAATGTACCCACCCGGCCAAGAAAAAACCTCTTTCTTAACCCCAAAGGCAAATTACTACTACATTGTTATGCCCTTCGTTCTCAAAAACGCGGGAGCCACTTATCAAAGATTAATGAACAAAGTTTTTTTGGATCACATCGGAAAGATCATGGAGGTCTACGTAGACGACATGTTAGTGAAGACGCAAAACGAAGATATGTTATTATCCGACCTGACACAAGTATTCAACACCATAAGACGACACGGCATGTGACTCAATCCCACAAAATGTACCTTCGCAGTAGAAGCTGGTAAATTCTTGGGTTTTATGATCACACAGAGGGGAATCGAGGCAAACCCGGACAAGTACAGCCGTACTCGACATGAAAAGCCCGACTTGTATCAAAGAGGTACAACAACTTAATGGGCGGTTGGCAGCCTTGTCCAGATTCCTGGCGGGATCTGCAATAAGATCACTCCCCTTCAACGCCACTCTAAGGAAGGGAAAGGAGTTTGAATGGACAGTTGAATGCGAGCAAGCCTTCCAAGACTTCAAAAAATTTCTGGGACAGCTACCTATATTAAGTTGGCCACGGGAAGGGGAACCACTCATCTTGTACCTCGCAGTGGGAAATCAGGCAATAGCCTCAGCACTGGTCCTTGAAGACAACAGTAGGCAACAACCCATATACTTTATCAGCAAATCGTTACAAGGATCTGAGCAGAACTACCAAAAAATAGAAAAGTTTGCTTACGCTCTCATAATAACATCTCGACGACTTCGCCCATATTTCCAGTCTCACACTATTAAAATTCGGACCAACCAGCCCATAAAAGGAATCTTACAGAAAACAGACTTGGCAGGCAGAATCTTGCAATGGGCAGTCAAGTTGTCTGAATTCGACCTTCAATACGAAGCTTGGACGGCCATCAAATCTCAATATCTGGCCGACTTCATTGCGCGGACACACCGGAAGTCCCCACAGAATGGTATCTATACGTGGACAGCTCCTCAAATAAAACGGGAAGTGGTGCAGGCGTAACAATTGAAAGTGACTAGGGGACCCAGATCGAACTCTCCCTCAAATTTGGGTTCCCTGCCTCAAACAATCAAGCAGAATATGAGGCACTACTGGCTGGTTTGAAGCTGGCTAGGGAGGTTGGAGCTCAAAAACTTATCATCTTCAGCAACTCACAGGTAGTCACTTCACAGATAACAGGCAGCTACCAAGCCAAAGATCCCACTATGAAAAAGTATCTGGACAAAACCAGGGAACAACTCGGACAACTCAGAGAGTATGAGATTCGACACATACCCCGAGAACAGAATGCCCGGGCCGATGCACTCTCAAAACTAGCCAGCACCAAACCAGGAGGCAACAATAGGAGCCTTATCCAAGAAATTCTACAGAAGCCATCAATCTCAGAAGAAGAAAAGGTCCTAGCCATAACAGGTCACGATAAGGGATGGATGACCCCCATAATTAATTACCTCACCACAAAGGCCCTCCCTACAGATGAGAAGGCGGCAAAGAGGTTAAAACGGAAAGCACAATACTATACCATCATAAATAATACTTTATACAAAAGAGTGATTTCAACACCATTGCTAAAATGCGTGCCGACTTCCAACACTAAGGATATCTTAGAAGATGTACACAGTGGCATTTGTGACAATCACCTCAGAGCGCAAGCACTCGCCAAAAAAGTACTACGGGCAGGATTCTATTGGCCAACCCAACAAAAAGAAGCCACAGAATTTGTAAGGACATGTTCACCATGTCAAAAGCATGCCAACTTCCACACCGCTCTGCCAGAAGAACTCATCAGCGTAACCTCACCTTGGCTATTCACAAAATGGGGACTCGATCTCCTCAGACCTTTTCCTCAAGGGTCAGGACAAGTCAAATTCCTCATAGTAGGAATAGACTACTTCACAAAATGGATCGAAGCAGAATCCCTAGCGAATGCCACAGCTCAAAGAAGTCGGAAATTCCTGTACAGAAACATCGTCACAAGGTTTGAAGTTCCATACTCCATCACTACAGACAATGGTACCCAGTTCACAGACGTAGGCTTCAGAAAACTAGCGGCCGACCTGAATATAAAACAACAATTCACCTCTATTGAGCACCCCAAGCTAATGGGCAAGCCGAAGCCGCTAACAAAGTTATATTAGCAGGGATAAAACGAAGATTACAAGATGCAAAGGGAGCCTGGGCTGAGGAGCTCCCACAAGTCCTATGGGCATATCGAACGACTCCACATTCCAGGACAAAGGAGTCACCTTTCCAATTAGCTTATGGAATGGAGGCAATGATCCCAGTGGAGGTCGAAGAAGGATCACCCAGAGTAATCCATTATAGTGAAAAAGCTAATTCCCAACTCTAATGAGAAGAGCTCAACTTACTTCTAGAAATCCGAGAAAGAGCTCGGATAAGGGAAGAAGCGTTGAAACGACAAATGGCCTCTAGATACAACCGAAAAGTAAAACAGCTGGCCTTTGTTGAAAATGACCTTATCCTAATCCGAAACGATATAGGAACAACTCGACCTGGAGAAGGAAAGCTAGCAGCAAACTGGAAAGGACCCTTCCGAGTCATAGAAGTCTTGGGAAAGGGCTACTACAAACTTTCCGAACTCGACGGCCGAGAGCTTCCTAGATCATGGCACGCCTGCAACCTAAGAAGGTACTATAGCTAGGGATGATAAAAGATCTTGGACAAGGTGCACTCTTTTTCCTGAAAAAGGTTTTTTAACGAGGCGCCCCGCCAAGACCTACAAATCACCCGACTTAGGAAAATTAACTCCTCATGTATATTTGCAATTTCCTTTAAATAAAATTTGTTCAGATTCTCTACAAATGCTCAAGTCGTATTATTCTGAAAACATTCATCGCCCGATTATAAAGCTACAGATCGACAAAAAGTGAAAAACGAATTCACTGCGCGATCACGAAAAAAACGAGGGCTAAAAACCCAAATTCTACAAAATCGGCAAAGATGAAAATAGAATAATGCAAGAAGTTATAGAAAGTGATCCATAGAAAGGACATGACGAGGACCTAATAAAATGGATTGCTATAAAATAACTTAAAGACTGGCCAGCACAAAAAGTCGGACCAGCCACAACAACCCAAGTTATAAGTAAAGCCCTGGAAAGAGGTCTGGCCAACCCTATAAAAGAGGATTACTATAACTTCGAAGAGCCCGACATGAGGAAGTCAGACTCCTACAAAAAAGTTACAAAAGATAATCCTTGAAAGAGACCTAAAACGAGGTCCAAAAAAGAGGATTATCAAGTAACTCGACAGGGCCCAACGTGACAAAGTTGGCCCGGAAAGAAAAAGTTACAAAAGATAATCCCTGAAAGAGACAGGTCCAAAAAAGAGGATTATCAAGTAACTCGACAGGGCCCGACGTGACAAAGTCGGCCCGGAAAGAAAAAGTTGCAAAAGATAATTCCTGAAAGAGACCTAAAACGAGGTCCAAAAAAGAGGATTATCAAGTAACTCGACAAGGCCCGAACTGATGAAGTCGGCCCAAAAAGACGTAAAGCTACAAAGGCAATCCCCAAAAAGAGACCTGAACAAAGTTCAAGAAAGAGGATTACCAAGCAAACTCGACAGGATCCGACATGATGAAGTCAAGCCCAGGACACAGAAATTACAAATGAAATCCCCAAAAGAGATCTAAACGAGGTCCGAAAAGGGGGATTACAAACGAAATCAAACCAAATAATCAAGATGATTATGTTGGACAAAATCCCAGCCTACTAAGGTACCAAGGTAAGTGCAAGCAGACATGATATAAAAGCTACTAAGTTATGATAATAAACTCCAGAGGCCATCAAAGACCAGCCCCGGAAGCTCGAGAACTACGTTGTTTTTCAAAATAAAGTTGCTAAACAAGCAACCAAAGGAAGTATCAAACAAGTCACCAAAACACCAGTTACAAAGATAAAGAGTTCAAAAGCCCACGAAACGGGCTATACACAAACATGACAGAGAAATCATAGAGGATCCAAAGGCTTCCCAGTAGCAGCATCTTAGGGAGAAGGAGGGCAAGTCTGGAGAGGCACCGCATCCACTGTTCCGTCGCCTCGATTCAAGATCTGACAATCAGGATCTGGCTCAACTACGGTCGAGGGGGCTGAAGAAACTGGCATAGCAGAAGCTTTAAGAGAAGGCGCAGGAGGAGGTTCAATGTCATCATCGGGATCATCTGGGATAATCTTTCCATCCTTTACTACGTTATCAAGACTAACGAGAGTCAAATTGGCATCAGGGGCAATAATCCGAAACTGCTCCACCAGGTTCTCATAAGCAGCAGTTACACTGCCTACAAGATGACCTTGGAGCTCGGCATAATCAGCTTGGGCAGACTCCAACTCCTCCCTAAGACCCATCAGCTCCTTATAAGTGGTAACATAGCTATCCTTATGTTTTAGTGCCGTATCCTCGGCCAGTTGCGCAGCAGCCGCCAGACCAACAGACCGGGCCTTCTCCCCCTTCTGCTCCTTTTCCAGCTCGGACACCTTCACCTCGAGCTCCTCCTTCAAACCTTTGATTCGATCAAACTCTGACTTCGCCTCCTCCATGAAAGCCTTGGTAGCATGAATAGGAAGATCTTGAGCAGTTTGGTATAGAGCCGCTCCCGTGTGTGCCAGCATAATACCGCTCTGGGTAATATAATCCAAATGACGAAGAATGGATACATCGTCAGTAGGCATAACACCATAGGGAGCAATCTGTTGATCCACAAATCCAACTGCATCAAAGTCGGGAGCACCAAGATTAAATGGCTCGACAGTCCGAGGTCTTTTTGGAGGAGGAGCGAATGAAGGAGCAGAGGTACCAACTGAAGTTTGAGGCGGATCGACCAAACGAACCCGAGGGGTTGGGATCATCCTCCTCGGCCCAGGAGAGCTCGGGAGGACCCTTCCCCGACCACCTTGGCCGGGACATTCTGAGCCGCGGTAGCTTTCCCCGCCTTCTTAAAGGCCTTCAGTGAGTCATTATTCTTTGACATCTCTGAAAAATAAAGAAAAATGCAAATGACTTATGAATACCTAGAAAAGAAAGCAAGAAAACAAAGACAGGAGAACACAGTCTATAAAATACCCAGCACAACAAAAATTAAAGACAGATCCCCCAGAAATTTCTTGGTCTCAAGATGAGGAGGTTCCCCCCAAATATCCTCCAAAGCAGCAACAAAGGCCTGCTCGACCTCATCTAGCATCTCCCAGGTATACCTAGACACAACTACATTTTTCTGCCACTCTAAAGGAAAACGAGGCTCGTTATTCTCATCCAGGAAGAAAGGGCGAGCTCCTTCAATAGCTCAGATCTTGAAAAAGTAATTCTTAAAATCGCGGAAAGACTCATCATACATGGAGAAGACTTTATGCCCCTGAGCCGACCTAAAAAAAATCCAAGAAGCTTTCTTTTTGGAAGTCCCAGGTTTGGTCAATACAAACAAATACAGAAAAAGAGTCAAAGAGGGCTTAATGCCGAATTCATGACAAACCATCTGAAAAATCTTAATAAAACCCCAAGAATTCGAGTGAAGCTGAGATGGGGCCACGTTATAAGACCACAACAAGTCGGTCTCAAACGAAGAAAAAGGAAGAGTAATATCCATCTGGCTAAACAAGAAATCATATGCATAGAAGAAAGGACGTTCTCCTAGGTCAAAGTAGGAAAGCAGACTCGGTCATCAGAATCAGGTGCCACCAACTCATAATTGCATTCTTGATTCTCACTACTACATATCCGATGGTGTTTTCTAAGTGCCGCACAGAACTCCGAATTAGCCAGAGATACACATAACAGCACAAGGGAGTCCAACCAGTCAGACATTCCCTCGGGAACTTTAGAAGCCGCCTCGACAATATTTTTGTGAGAAGACATGGTTAACTAGTCCTACAAAAAGAAAAGAAGATTGGATTACTCAAAAAACACCTCGGACACTAATTGAACAACTCGGGCATAAACGGAGGCAACAAACGGAGGCAACTCACAAAACTAAAGCATATAGGTGTCAGAGAAACCAGGAAAAGCAAGAAAAGGAAACCCCAGGACCTAATCCAAAAGGTTCCAGGGGCATCCTTTGGAGGCAGAAAGAAGATTGAGGGAAGCCAACAAGCCTACATCTTTTCACATCCCAACAAAAGCAAATAAAGTCATCAAAATAAGCGCTGACAGAAATTACAACCTCAGTCCACCCAACAGTAAGAACATGCCAAACGGCCAAACGGAAAAACAAATAAAGGTGCTATCTTTTTCAAAAATCAAATGAATCAGACAACAACATACAAAAACCTTAGGAAGCTTCAAACTGCCAAGGGAACATCAGAGAAGAAAGCCAGAAAATGCAGCAACAAAATACAGAAAAGCGAAAAGGTTCAAACTTTCCCAAATATACACTTAGACAAAAATCCTACTGCACCAGGAAGTAGAACAATGCAAGCAAAAAGAGAAGACAAACCAACCTGAGAAAGGAGAAGCGCGGGGAGAGCAAAGACGAAGAGGCCAAGAGTAGTCGTTAAAAGCAAGAAGAGCACCCACGATTGCCAAGCAAATGTCACAGAAGGAAATGAGAAAATCACAGAGAAAAACAGAAAAGAGAGAAGGAAGGTTACGAAAAAGAGAAACCATTTTTCAAAAGCGAAGTTTAAAAACAAAGAGACCCAGAGAAAGTGGAGCATTAAAAGCCCATTAATAAGGGTGTTAAACCCTCGCACGTTTCCAAAGCTAGAGCGCTAAATGTAAAAGCGCGCGCTTTTAAAGAAGCAGAAACGTTCCGCATTCGAAAAAGAGCTCTACAAAGATAAAGCGACAAAATGCTCGAGTTCAGCTTTACCCGAGCAAGCTTGAAAGTCCAAGATAAAGACCGAGCTCGAGCAGGAGCACTGTTCATACCCTGGGTCGAGCTGTCCGACCTGGGATGTTCGATAGACAAAGCGACCAACCTCTTCAGGTCAGGGCAACCCGACCTCTTTCCAGAGAGCTCGGCCAAAGTCACCAGGAAAGCCCAAAGAAGGGCCCAAATAGAGGAACACGCCCCAAATCCTAAGGCAGCCCAAGCCTACAAAGAGAAGGGTGGTTCCCTTTTAAGATAAAGATGACCTCACTTGAAGATATGATAAAAGATAAGATAAGATAACTAACTTATCTTAGAAGGCCACCCTACGCCATTATAAATACACTAGAGCACCCAGGTATAATTCATACTCTGATTCTACTCAATACCTGCTTAATACCCTTGCTAACTTAAGCATCGGAGTCCCTTGCAAGTACCCCCCACCCTCCGGGGATGAAGGATCAGCATCATCACCAAGTCCAACGAGTCGAACACAACGACTCTGACCACAATCATCAGATTAGACTCCGCAGCTCTGACCAGCATAGAAGATCTCATCCGAAATCGACCTCTAGTTTCAGGTAACCCTCAGAACAGCAACAGACAGAGAATTCTGAGCAGAGCCCCTCTAGTTTGGCAAACATAGTCTCTGATCTATCTAAGGCCGCTTTAAGTTTCATGAATGAAACAAGGTCATCCATTACAAACTTGGAGGCATAAGTGGGTCAGCTGAGTAAGAAAATCACTGAAACTCCTTATAATACTCTCCCAAGCAATACAGAAGAGAATCCAAAAAGAGAGTGCAAGGCCATTGATATAATCAAAATGGCCGAATCCAAAGAGGAAGGGGAGGACGTAAATCCCAATGAGGAAGACCTCATGGGACGTCCTCCAGACAGAAAGGAGTTCCCTATTGAGGACCTAAAGGAATCTGAGGCTCATATAGAGATCATAGAGATTCTATTAAACTTCCTTCTGCCATTCATGAGCTCTGAGAACTATTCTTCCTCTGAAGAGGATGAAGATGTAACTGAAGAGCAAGTTGCTCAATATCTAGGAGCCATCATGAAGCTGAATGCCAAGTTGTTTGGTAATGAGACTTGGGAAGATGAACCTCCCTTGCTCATTAGTGAACTAAATACATGGGTTCAGCAAACTTTACCTCAAAAGAAACAAGATCCTGGTAAATTTTTAATACCTTGTACCATAGGCACCATGACCTTTGAGAAGGTTCTGTGTGACCTGGGGTCAGGTATAAATCTTATGCCACTCTTTGTAATGGAGAAATTAGGGATCTTTGAGGTACAAGCTACAAGAAACTCATTAGAGATGGCAGACAAGTCAATAAAACAAGCTTATGGATTGATAGAGGACGTGTTAGTGAAGGTTAAAGGCCTTTACATCCCTGCTGATTTCATAATCCTAGACACTGGGAAGGATGAGGATGAATGCATCATCCTTAGAAGACCCTTCCTAGCCACAGCAGGAGCTATGATTGATGTTGACAGAGGAGAGCTAGTCCTTCAATTGAATAGGGACTACCTTGTGTTTAAAGCTCAAGGATCTTCTTTTGCAACCATGGAGAGGAAGCATGAAAAGCTTCTCTCAATACAGAGTCAAACAAAGCCCCTATAATCAAACTCTAAGTTTGGTGTTGGGAGGCCACAACCAAACTCTAAGTATCTGTGGACCCCACAGGATCACCTCAGGATCTGTGGACAGGATCCCCACCTACCCTACTTCTCTCTTCTTCATACAATCCAATAACACTATATACTTCACCAATCACCTCAATCTCTCTTCCCAATTACCCCTTCACCAATCACCTCAATATCTCTTCCCTATAAACCCCACCTACCTTCAAATTCAAAATCTCTTTCCCACCCAAACCCACCCTAAATGACCAAACCTAAACCCCTCTCCCTCCACTATATAAACCCCTCAATCCTTCTTCATTTTCACACAACACTACCCTCTCTTCTCCCCTTGGCTGAAACCCACACCTCTCTTCCTCTCCTCTATATCTTCTTCTTCTTCTTCTTCTATTCTTTCTTCTTTTGCTCAAGGGCGAGCAACATTGTAGTTTATGTGGTAAAAGCATAGCTTTTTTTGTTTTTCCATAACCATTGATGGCACCTAAGGCCAGAGAAACATCAAGAAAGAGGAAAGAGAAGGAAATTTCTTCCACCTCTGAGTCATGAGAGATGGAAAGATTCATCTCAAAAGCCCATCAAGACCACTTCTATGAAGTTGTGGCCAAGAAAAATGTGATCCCTGAGGTCCCTTTTAAGCTCAAAAAGGGCGAATATCCAGAGATCCGACAAGAGATTAGAAGAAGAGGATGGGATGTTCTCTCCAATCCCATTCAACAAGTCAGAATCTTAATAGTTCAAGAGTTCTATGCAAACACATGGATCACTAGGAACCATGATCAAAGCATGAACTCAAACCCAAAGAATTGGTTTACAATGGTTTGAGGGAAATGCTTAGATTTCAGTCCGGAGAATGTAAGGTTGGCGTTCAACTTGCCTATGATGCAAGAAGATGCACGCCCCTATACTAGAAGGGTCAACTTTAATCAAAGGTTGGACCAAGTCCTCATGGACATATGTGTGGAAGGAGCTCAATAGAAAAGAGACTCAAAAGGCAAGCCGGTTTAATTGAGAAGACTGGACCTAATCCTGTGGCTAGAGGATGGTTAGAGTTCATCCAATGCTCCATCATCCCCACTAGCAACCGATCCGAAGTAACTATGGATCGGGCCATCATGATCCATAGCATCATGATTGGAGAGGAAGTAGAAGTTCATGAAGTCATCTCTCTAGAACTCTACAAAGTAGCCGAAAAGCCCTCCACCTTGGCAAGGATAGCTTTTCATCATCTCATTTTCTATCTATGCAACTTAGCTGGAATTGTCATAGAAGGAGACATCCTCATTGAAGACGACAAGCCCATCACTAAGAAGAGGATGGAGCAAACAAGAGAGCCCATTCATGGATCTCAAGAGACGCATGAGGAAGCTCATCATCAAGAAATCCTTGAGATGCCTCAAGGGATGCATTTTCCTCCAAACAACTATTGGGAACAACTCAACACTTCTCTAGAAGGATTGAGTCATAACATGAACCAATTAAGGGTGGAATACCAAGAGCACTCCATCATTCTCAATGAGATTAGAAAAGATCAAAGAGATATGAGGGAGGAGCAACAAAGGCAAGGAATAGACATAGAGGAGCTCAAGAACACCATTGGTCCTTCAAGAAGAAGGTGCCACTCTCACTAAAGTGGACTCATTCCTTAACTTCCTTGTTCTTATCTCTCTGTTTTTCAGTTTTATGCTATATGTTTGTCTATGTTTTGAGTCGGTACTAAATGATCATTAGTATTTAGTAACTATGTCTTAAGGCTATGAATAATTCCATGAATCCTTGATAAACCACTATTTTATAGTTTACAATGTGTTTAATTGTGTGGTTTTATCATGGTCTTTACCCACTTATACATATAATTAGCATACATTTGTATTTCCTTCCTAAAATTATTACATGATTGAAAACATGCTTCTTTGGTCTTAATTTAGCTAATCTTAATCGTCTCTTATTACCATTCAATGCCTTGATCTGTGTGTTAAGTGTTTCAGGCTTTATAGGACATGAATGAGTGAGAGATTGGGAAGGAAGCTTGCAAAAATGGAAGGAACACAAGAAATTGAGGAGATGACCAGTGAGAAGTGACACGTACGTGTCAGCAACACGACTGCGCGGAAGAAAGGAATTCACAGTGACGCGGCCACATGGCTCACGCAACTGCGCGGATTGGAAAAGCACAAGTGACATGGAAGTGTGGACGACACGAACGCGTGGTAGGGAAAAAGCGAATGACGCGTCCGCATGGATGACGTAATCGCGTGACGTGCGCGATTTGCAGAATTACAAAAGTCGCTGGCAGAGATTCTGGGCCGTATTTCAACCCAGTTTTCGGCCCAGAAACACAGATTAAAGTCAGGGAACATGCAGAGACTCAACATGCCTTCATAATTCATAATTTTAGTTTTAGATGTAGTTTTTAGAGAGAGAGGTTTTCTCCTCTCTCTTAGGATTAGGATTAGGATTTTTAGAACTTAGGAATATTTTTATCTCATCTTTTTATCAGGTTCAATAACTTTTTATTTCGATTTTTCTTAAATGTTGATTATTGATGTTACTTATTTGGCTTATGATTCTTTATATTTGGATTGATTTTACTTTATTAATGCAATTGAGGTATTTCAGACTTATATGTTACTGATGCTTGGGCTCTATCCAAATTATTTTCATTCAGGTAGATTTTATTCCCTTTTGGCTTTGGTTAATTGATTGGTAACTCTTGAGTTATCAAACTCATTGTTGACTGAAAATTGGAATTCTTCAAGAATTAATTCGAGATCCAATAACTCTAACTTTTCCCAAGGAAAGACTGGGACTTGAGGATTCGAATTAATTCATTCACTTAACTTACCTTTAGAGTTAAAGGTTAACAAAATGGGAGAAAAATCCAATTCTCATCACAATTGATAAGGATAACTAGGATAGGAATTCCAGTTTCTCATACCTTGCCAAAATTCTATTTTACAGTTATTTGTTTATTTTACTTGCCATTTAAATTACTTGTTCTCATCTTTAAAACCCCAATTTACAAAACTCATAACCAATAATAAGAACATACCTCCCTGCAATTCCTTGAGAAGACGACCCGAGGTTTAAATACTCAGTTATCAATTTTAAAGGGGTTTGTTACTTGTGACAACCAAAACGTTTGCACGAAGAGATTTCTGTTGGTTTAGAATCTATATCTACAATGCGACTATTTTTATAAAATTCTTTACTAGTAAAAATCCTAACGTCAAAATGGCACCGTTGCCGGGGAATTGCAAACGTGTGCCTTATTATTGGTTATTGTAAATATTTTTCAAAATATATATATATATTTTTCTTTCCCTTGTTTATTTATTTCTTCTTTTTCCCCCTATATGCATCAAGGTCAAAGCAATCAAAGATGGACGGAGCCAAGAGGATCTGATCAACCCTTTAGGCAACAACACCCTCCCAGATATCACAGACAAAGACCATCCTACAATGCATACCAAGCTGATAGATATGGTGGACCGCTTAGTATATACCAACAAGCCCCACCGTATGCTCAGAGACCATCCTCACAAGATAACTTTGAACCACCACACTCACAAGCCCCTTTCCACCATTCACCTCCATATGACCCCAATTCTCATTCACCACACCAACCACCATATGAACCATACCCAGAACCACCATCTCAATATACATCATCTCCATATCCTTATCAAGAGGAACCACTTCCATGTTATGAACCTTTTCTCCCAACAAATGAACCCTCCTATCCACCCCAAACCTCCATGAAAAGTAAACTTGCCTCTATCACTAGTCTCACCTCTACTCTTCAAGCACTTATATCCCGCATGGGCCAACCCTCTACACCCAATATTCAACCCTCAAGCTCCACTGCACTTCCATCTCAACCACATAATGATCCATCCATTCCATCACCACCATCCATGGAAGAGCACCAACATCCATCAATCCAAGAGCAACATGATCCCACTGATACTATTGACATAGAACAAGAGAGAGAGGATCATCTTCGCTAATCCATACTTCATAAGGAGCTAGAGGATGCACTAAAGGTGAAGGTAGTAGAGACCCTTGAAGTTGACAGCGCGGTTGAAGAACTAGTGAAGGAAGACAACACGGAGGATTTTGTGCTTGAAGGTGAAGAAATAGTTGAAAAGAAAATCATCGAGGACGAATACGATTGCATACTTAAATACCTGGATCAAGAAAGAAATCAATTACCTTTCCGATGTTCGGACATTCAAAGAACCCCATTGGTTTCATGTGGGAAATCTACTGAAGAATGTAGCAGGAAGGAGAAATTGGGCACTCCAGTGGATAGTGAGCAGCACGATTTGATATTGGAACAAGTGGAGGAAGTCGGAATTATTGAAGAAGAAGAGGAGGCAGTGGTTGAAGACTTAGGAGATGCTGAACCTCCATGGGAAAGTCAAGTTATAGAGCATCCTTCAAGGACATTTGAATTTGTTGTTGAGGAGGGTGTACAACCTCCAAGGCATATCATAGTTGAAGACTTTGGAAGAGACGATCAAGAGATAGATTCAATCATTGATGAATTCTTATCTACATTTGAATCCTCTTCCATTGGACTTGATATGGAGTTTAAAGAAGATGAAACACAACATCCCATGCCCTTGGTGAACAATGAAGAAGAGATTAAATTGGAAGAAATTCACCAAAAGGAAGAGGTTGATATTGAAGATTACAAAG
>NC_029777.3:65564264-65566764 GCF_000817695.3 Arachis duranensis
AAGAAGAGCACAAGGGAGTGGAGCTTGCAAGTTCATTAGAAACCCCTCCCCCTAAGTTGCCATCATCCTTCACAACATTCAAGTGGGTAAAATTCATATCCCTTAGCTTTCTAATTCTACTTGAATATGGGCTACTGGAGACAGATGGTCAACTTAGAGCTCTCTGTGGCATTAAGAGTAAGAAGAAGATGGTCAGTGATAAGATTTATCCTGCAAGGTTCAACATGGTTGTGTGCTCAACATTTCAACGCAAAGGTTGGTGTAGAGCTCAACTGAATGGGTCTAGGAAGTTGTCTGGCTGCTTCAGTGAGAATTCAGATTGTTTGCCACCGGGATGTAACAATATTGCTCAACAAGAAGACGGGTGCAAAAGCAAGATTTTGGACCCCGGAATTCAATCTAGAAATCAACACTCTTGTGGGCTTGTCACTTGCTTTAACTTGCTTGAAGGCTTTCTGCGCCTTGTTTGGGACCCCGGAGGCTACTGGAACTCCAAACATTGGTGGATATTTCTGGAAGAGTTCAACCACAAGCCGCCATAACAGGAAGCTCACCAAATGTCCAACTTAAGGACTTTAACTAAAAGTGCTAGGTGGGAGACAACCCACCATGGTATGATCGTTCTTTTTCAATTTTATTTCGTGTTGTTTATTTTTTATTTTATTTTATTTTATTTTCATTGAACCTAGAAGTTTACATAGCATCTACATTAGCACTGCATATTGCATACTGCATAATTGCATAAAAAAAGGAAAACACGCACGCGATGCGACAGCGTCAATGACGCGTCCGCGTCACCAGTGCAATGGGAAGAAAAGTAAACGAACAGAAAGTCACGCGAGAGTGTGGCTGGAGGTGTGCCATTAGCATAATTTGACCTCACGTGACCGCGTCATGTGAAACTTTGGCCTCTCACGCGACCGCGTCACCCACGCGGCCGCGTGCCATGAAAAATCGACGTAAAAAAGGTGCAAGGCCAAAAGTTGTGCTGGAATTGGGCTAGACTCGTGCTAGAAGCCCAAGCCCTCCCACGCGCACGCGTGCCCTACGCGGCCGCGTCGTCTTTCAAAAATGGCCATCCACGTGATCGCGTCACCCACGCGACCGCGTCACCCAGATTTTTGGCAAAATGCAATTCAAACAGAGAGTTGTGCGAATGCGGGGCTGCACTCGCGCCACTAGCACAAATCAAGTGACGCGATCGCGTGACCCATGCGTCCGTGTCACCTGACTTTATTGCGCACCACGCGGCCGCGTCACCCACGCATCCGCGTCGCCAGCGTCGCACACCTTAATCTAATATGCCAAAATATTTTATCTTTTTCTTCCCCAATCCTAATTTTTCCTCCCTCCTTTCTTACTTACTTCTTCTTCCCTTCTTTCCCTTTTCATTCTTCTTATCTTTCATTTTCTTTTACTTAATTACATACTTTCATTCATTGCATTATTTTCATTGGTGTTGGAAATTTATTTGGGTCATTGTTTTTTCTATATTTTGTGGATTATTTGACAATTATATATCATTTTTTTTAAAGGGTGCTTGCATGTTCAATTTAATAATTTTCATACCTTATTTCATATGCATGCTTTATCTTTGTGAAAAAGCCCGTATGGCATTGTGCATTATTTTAAATTATTCTCTTCTACTATTCAATGCTTGCTTTTCACAAATTTCCTTTACTATTTTTTTAATTAAATATAATTGTCAATACAAACGTTATTGTTAGTTTCTCAGGACTAACAATACATTAAAACTTTTGATGATTGATCTATGCTACTCATGCCCTTGCCGGCATGCTAATAAACATCTTGCATCCAATACTCCCCATGCCTTGCTATATTTCCATTGATGAACTGATCACATGGAATCGCGACCATATATTTCATTCACTATTTTTTACTTGGCATGATTATCACTCGTACCGCCCTCCTCTTTGCTCCATCCCTTTGACTTCATGTCCCTTTCTCTTCTCCCTTTTTCAGGCTGGCCACCAGAACGGGTAAAGGGAAAGCTTCTACAACGAGCAACAGCTGAGGAACTACAACACCCACCCACCTGTACATCTCAGCATGTGGGGAGGTCGATACCGATCTCCACGGGTTAGTTAGTCCCTTCTCAACACCAATTTTTGTTTTTTTATTGTTGCATTTGCATGTTTGATTGCATGTTTGTTTTTTGTGCATATTTTACCACTTGGTTAAAGTAATATTTTCTTTTTCAAGAAATTTTTATAGTATTTCACTAATTTGAATAAAACTTTGTGAAAAACTTGTTTGAAGAAATATTATTTTGGAACATAGTTTAGAGCTCGAACACACAAAACCAGTGAGATTTTGAGCCTATTTGATTGGTTGCATTTTATCAACCAATATTTTATTTTTGGTGCGTGTTTCTCTCTCTAAAATTATGATCTTTGTCTTGCTTAATTCTATATTTCCATTATTTGATGTATGCATGCACTTATATGATTGAAGCCTTGTTTCACTGAGTTTACATACC
>NC_029777.3:65571764-65576381 GCF_000817695.3 Arachis duranensis
TCAATGTCAAATTCTTGTAGGAGTAGAATCCACCTGATAAGTCTTGGTTTAGCATCCTGTTTTGACATCAAATACTTGAGGGCAACATGATCAGTATAAACCACAATTTTAGATCCTATCAAGTATGATCTAAACTTATCAAATGCATAGACTACAGCTAACAATTCCTTCTCTATTGTAGTGTAATTTTTTTGAGCCTCATTCAATACTTTACTTGCATAATATATGACATGATGCAAGTTTCCCTTCTTTTGTCCAAGCACAGCACCAATTGCAATGTTACTTGCATCACACATGAGTTCAAAAGGTAACTCCCAATCTGGGGGTGTGATGATTGGTGCTGTTGTGAGTTTGTTTTTTAAAGTTTCAAAGGCACTTCTCCCAGTTCAAAAAAAAACAAAAGGTTTATCAATCATTAACAGGTTACTCAAAGGTTTGGCTATTTTAGAAAAATCCTTGATAAACCTTCTATAAAATCCTGCATGCCCCAAAAAACTTCTAACAGATTTCACATTAGTTGGTGGAGGGAGCTTTTCTGTTACTTCCACTTTTGCCTTGTCAACCTCTATCCCTTTTCTTGAAACTTTATGACCAAGAACAATCCCCTCAGGCACCATGAAATGGCACTTCTCCCAGTTTAAAACCAGATTAGTTTCTTGGCACCGTTTCAAAACAAGAGTTAGATGGTTTAGGCAAGTATTGAAATTATCACCAAAAACAGAGAAGTCAATGTGGCATCATTCAGCCTCCTATAGTCAATACACATCCTCCACCCCGTCACAGTTCTTGTGGGAATGAGTTCACTCCTCTCATTAATAATGACTGTCATCCCACCCTTCTTTGGTACCACTTGGACTGGGCTTATCCATGAGCTGTCGGAAATAGGATATATTATTCCTGCATTCCACAATTTCATTACTTTCTTCTGGACAACTTCCTTCATTGCAGGATTTAGTCTTCTCTGAGGTTGAATTACTGCTTTGGAATTGTCCTCTAAAAGAATTTTATGCATACATATTGTAGGGCTAATGCCTTTCAGATCATCAATGGTCCATCCTAAAGCATCCTTGTGAGCTCTGAGAACATCAAGAAGCTCTCCTTCTTCTTTCTTTGTCAAGGATGAATTAATGATCACTGGAAAGCTCTCTGAAGTGCCAAGAAATGCATATTTGAGATGAGAAGGTAATGGCTTCAGTTCTTGCTTTTGCACTTCTTCTTTCTTGTTTGGTTCCACCTCTTTGTCTATGGAAATCTCAGCTGCGTGTTCCTCTATTGTTTCCTGCTTGTCTTTTTCTTGCTCATCCTGATTAGTATCTAACATTTCTTCCACCAGGCTCTCTATCATATCCACTCTCAAATGATCTTCCTGCTCAGGGGGGTGTTGCATTGACTTAAAAACATTTATGATCATTTGCTCATTGTGTACTCTGAAAATCATTTCTCCTTTTTCCACATCTATGATGGCTCTTGTAGTTGCTAGAAATGGTCTTCCCAAGATGATTGAATTGTTTCCTTCCTCGTCAGTGTCTAGGATTACAAAGTCCGCTGGGAAGATAAATTCTCCAACCTTTACTAGCAAATTTTCTACAATTCCATTTGGTGTCTTGATTGATCTGTCGGCCATGACTAGTGACATCCTGGTGGGTTTGAGTTCTTTTATGGCCAGCTTCTTTATCATGGATAAGGGCATTAAGTTGATACTAGCTCCAAGATCACAGAGAGCTTTGTCCAAGGCTAGTTTGCCTATGGTGCATGACACTACAAAACTCCCTGGATCTTTAAGCTTTGGTGGAATTCCTTTTTGGAGCACGGCGCTACATTCCTCACTGAGCATTACCGTTTCCTTCTCATTCCAATCTCTCTTCTTATTGATGAGCTCCTTCAAAAACTTGGCATACAAAGGCATTTGCTCCAATGCCTCAGCTAAAGGTATGTTGATTTCCAGTTTCTTGAAAGTTTCAAGAAATTTGTGGAAATGTTGATCCTTTGTCTCTTTGTGGAATCTTTGGGGATATGGTAGTGGTGGTGTCAAGCTTTTCTCCCCTTGAAGTTTTCTTGGAATTGGCTCTTCCATGATCTGCTTTCCTTTCTTCAAATTTTGTGGTCTATCTTCTTTTTCTTGAGGTTGATTCTGAGGTTGATTGCTTGCTGTTGCATCTTCACCATTGGCTATCTCTTTTTCAACCTGTTTCTCGTTACTCTCTTTAGGCTTCTTGGTGGCTTCTTCATCTTTCAGCAGTATTTTTCCACTCCTCAACTGTAGTGCCTTGCATTCCTCTTTTGGGTTAGGAATGGTGTCACTTGGTAGAAAGCTTGATGGTTTTTCAACAGAAATTTGTTTGGAGATTTGCCCAATTTGCCTCTCTAAGTTCTTCATGGAAGCTTCTTGATTCTTTGTTGTCAATTCTTGGTTTTTCATCATTTTTTCCATGAGCATCTCTAGATTAGTGATCCTCTGAGAGTCTTGTGAGATTGGTTGGTTTTGGGGTGTTGATGGATGATGATAGGTGTTTTGGTTTGCTGGGTGGTTATTGGGTGGATAATGGTTAGAGTTGGGATAAGTGTTTTGTGGTTTTCTGTATGTGTTTTGGTTAGTGTTTGGCTGGTTGTTGTTTGTGTTTTTCCAATTGTTTTGAGTTGAGTTCCTTTGCCATGGCTGTTGGTTTTGATTGTGGTTGTCTCCCCATCTGAGGTTGGGATGGTTCTTCCAAGAGGGGTTGTAAGTATCTCCATAGACTTCATTAGTTCCAGGATTTTGGTTGTGCATGTATTGGACTTGCTCTTGCTGTTGCTCCTCTTGAATTTCTTCATTTTGCCCCCAAGTAGTTGATGGTTGGCTTGTGGCACTCACTGATGTAACTTGCAGGCCATCAATCCTTTTGGCCATTTGCTCAAATTGTTGTTGAATCTGCTGCTGCATCATTTTGTTTTGAGCTAATATTGAATCCACTCCTTCCAACTCCATTACTCCTCTCCTTTGTGATGGTTGGCGTTGTCTTTGATGAGCAAAGAAATATTGGTTGTTAGCCACCATATCAATGAGGTTTTGAGCTTCCTCTGTAGTTTTCATGAGTTGTAAAGAGCCTCCAGCTGAATGATCAAGTTCTTCTTGAGCCTTAAGAGTGAGCCCCTCATAGAAATTCTGCAGCTTGTCCCACTCAGTGAACATCTCTGGTGGACATTTCCTCAATAGTGCCTTATATCTTTCCCATGCTTTATATAAATTTTCAGCCTCCATTTGAGTGAATGTCTGCACCTCAGTCTTCAATCTTATGATCCTTTGAGGGGGATAGAATTTGGCAAGAAACTTACTCACCAAGTCATCCCACGTGTTGATGCTCTCCTTTGGAAATGTCTCTAGCCATTGAGTGGCTTTGTCTCTGAGAGAAAATGGAAAGAGCAACAACTTGTAGCTGTCAGGAGGCACACCATTGGTTTTCACAGTATCACAAATCCTCAAGAAGGTAGATAAGTGTTGATTTGGGTCCTCCAATTGGTTGATTGAGATTTGATGGATCTCCTTCCATTTCTTGGAATTCTTCCTCAGATTCTTCCTCTCCAATAATGTTCTTCCCCCTTTCAGCTCTTCTTATTCTTTGAAGAGTTCTTTGGTCAATTTCAGAGAGGACAGGGGAAGATCTTCCTGTACCTGACATACAAACACACAACAATAAACACACAAATCCAGAAAACCAAAGAAACTTCAATCTATAGCTAGAATGAAGTTTTAGTTAGTTTAAGCAAAAATTCAAACAGTTAGTGTGTTAGTCAAAATTAAAACAACAGAAAAGAAAAAAAATGCTTGATCTATATCTCCACTTCACTTAATCATTGTCAATCTATTTCAATCCCCGGCAACGGCGCCAAAAACTTGATGTGTGGAAAACGATCCAACACAAAACTCACCGGCAAGTGTACCGGGTCGCATCAAGTAATAAAAACTCACGGGAGTGAGGTTGATCCCACAGGGATTGAAGGATTGAACAATTTTAGTTTAGTGGTTGATTTAGTAAAGCGAATCAAATATTGGTTGAGTGGTTTATCTTGAACAGAAGCTAAATTGCTTGAAATGTAAAGGGAGAGGGGAGAATTTCAGTAAATTAAAGAATAGGAAAGTAAATTTGCTAAATCTTAAAGAACAAGAAATTAAATGACTGAAACTTAAAGTGCAAGAATGTAAATTGCAGTAACTCAAAGTGCAAGAAATGTAAATTGCTTGAATATAAAAGGGGAATTAAGGATTGGGAATTTAGAATTCCAGCAAGAGAAAGTAAATTGCAACAATTAATAAAGTAGAAGATGAATTGGAATAAACTAAAATTCAAACAGAAAATGAAATTAAAGTGCAACAGGGTTCCCAGAAGAAACGAAAAGGAAAATGGGATCTCAGGACTCAAAAGACTAGATAGCTAAGTCTAGATCTCAATTGCCTTCCCAGATCCAAGTCCACAAAGCAATTAACAAGAAATTGAAGAAGAAGCAGTAAAGGAAATTGAAATTAAACACAATTGTGCAGAAAAGAATTAAAGAAATTTTGAATGGAGATTGAGACAGAATTTCCTCAATTCTTCACACCCAAAACTCAAAACAAGAAAAGTAAAAATGCCCAAGAAAGAA
>NC_029777.3:65576528-65587284 GCF_000817695.3 Arachis duranensis
CTCCTATTTATACACTTTCTATTCTTGGATCTTAGGATTTGGATGGGCTTTTGATTTGGTGAAGAAATGAATTTTATTGGATTTTTAATCTAATTATAGCCCATGAAGGATTGCTTCCAAGAGGCTGCCCTGCCCTTGTGGAGGGTAGGGTAGAGAATTGGTGCGTGCAGCCTTGGTGCGGGCGTGGTGCGTTGGTGCGTGCTGCAGAATGCTGCCCTGCCCTTGCGGAGGGCAGGGCAGAAAATTCTGGTGCGCCAGTTTGGTGCTTGTGCGCGCTGCTGGTGCTGCCGAATGATGCCCTTGGTGCGCCAGGTTGGTGCGCTGGCCGTGCCACAACAAAATGCTGCCCTGCCCTCGCAGAGGGCAGGGCAGTGTTTCCAAATTGAAGTCCCGTGTTCGAGACTTGGCCGATACACACGCTACCCATTTTCCTTGGCTTTCTTGGCACCAAAGTGAAGCCTAGTTCCTTGCTTCCTCATTGTTTCGTGCTCAACTCTTGTGGCAAGCATTGGTAGGCTTTTTCCTTTGATTTATTTTCCATGAAGGCCCGATAATGCCCTTGTGGAGGGCAGGGCAAGGTTTCGTTCTTCTTTGATCCAAGGCACAATTTTGTGCCCTGCCCTTGTCGTGGGCAGGGCAGAGTTGCCTTTAAAGCCTTGTTTGCTTATGTTGCCCTCCTAGAGGGCAGTGTGCCCTTGTGGAGGGCAATACTTGCTTCCCTCCTTCTTGCGCCACACCTTTTTCTCCTTGGGCCACGCTTTCTTAAGCCACGCTTTCTTAAGCCACGCTTTCTCTTTTCTTCTTTTCTTCACCTACAATCAACCAAAACAACTACTCAAAGTATCACTAAATTCACAAGGCTTATAAATCAATTAAAATTCAATTAAATTTAGCTTAAACCTCATGAGTTAGCATCAAATTCATGGTAGTTGCTTGATCTAAAGAAATTATGCCTTTTCACTCCAAATCACTTACTTAGGATGCAAGAAAGTGCATAAAGACTAATAAAACAAGTGAAATTAGCTTGAAAAATGGGTATATGATGACTTGTCATCATTTATGCATTCAAAACCTTAATCAAATGCATTGAGAAAAAGAAAAAAAAGAAAAAAAAAGGCAAGTAATAAAAGGGGACAAAATGCCCAAAAGTAAGTATTGGTATCAATGCATATGTACTAAACTCAATTTTAGGATGCATGAACATGTAGTAAACACAGTTAATGGGAAGTTAGATTTTGTATTTTTATTAAATGAATTGTCTTAAGTTAGGTGGAAAGTTTATGTTAATTAAGGATTCAAATTTTAGTCCACTTGGCCAAATACAATCCTACCTTGACCCTAACCCCATTACAACCCTTAAAAGACCTCTTGATTTGTGTATTGGTGCATTAAATTTTTATTGATTTTTAGATGAAGAGCAAGCTAGAGAAAGCAAGATTAGTAGAGAATTGAGAGAATTGACCCTAGACACTTGAGAGTTAGAATGATATACACTACTAGTAAGGGTTCAGTGCTTAATTCTATGTTCCCTGTTTTTATGAGCTATCTTCTTCTTGCAAGTTATTTATATTGTATTTTGTGATTTGAATTAGTGAAATCCAGTTCATAGTAGGTAGAATCATTTTAGCATGTAGTTGCATTCACATTCATAGGTTACATTGCATAAGTCTTGCCTTTCCCTAAAGTCTTGGCTTTCCCTACTCATTTATTTGGTCTCCTTGAGTTTAGCATGAGGACATGCTAATGTTTAAGTGTGGGGAGATCGACAAACCACTATTTTATGGTTTACAATGTGTTTAATTGTGTGGTTTTATCATTGTCTTTACCCACTTATTCATACAATTAGCATGCATTTATATTTTCTTCCTAAAATTATTACATGATTGAAAACATACTTCTTTGGTCTTAATTTAGCTAATCTTAATCCTCTCTTATTACCATTCGATGCCTTGATCTGTGTGTTAAGTGTTTCAGGCTTTATAGGACATGAATGAGTGAGAGATTGGGAAGGAAGCTTGCAAAAATGGAAGGAACACAATAAATTGAGGAGATGACCAGTGAGAAGTGACGCACGGAAGAAAGGAATTCGCAGTGACGCAACCGCATGGCTCACGCCACTGCGCGGATTGGAAAAGCACAAGTGACACGGAAGCGTGGACAATGCGAATGCGTGGCAGGGAAAAAGCGAATGACGCGTCCGCATGGATGACGCAATCGCGTGACGTGCACGATCTGCAGAATTACAAAAGTCACTGGCAGAGATTCTGGGCCGCATTTCAACCCAGTTTTCCGCCCATAAACACAGATTAAAAGTAGGGAACATGCAGAGACTCAACATGCCTTCATAATTCATAATTTTAGTTTTAGATGAAGTTTTTAGAGAGAGAGGTTCTCTCCTCTCCCTTAGGATTAGGATTAGGATTTTTAGAACTTAGGAATATTTTTATCTCATCTTTTTATCAGGTTCAATATCTTTTTATTTCGACTTTTCTTAAATGTTGATTATTGATGTTACTTATTTGGCTTATGATTCTTCATATTTGGATTGATTTTATTTTATTAATGCAATTGAGGTATTTCAGACTTATATGTTACTGATGCTTGGGCTCTATCCAAATTATTTTCATTCAGGTAGATTGTGTTCCCTTTTGGCTTTGGTTAATTGATTGGTAACTCTTGAGTTATCAAACTCATTGTTGACTGAAAATTTGAATTCTTCAAGAATTAATTCGAGATCCAATAACTCTAACTTTTCCCAAGGAAAGACTGGGACTTGAGGATTCGAATTAATTCATTCACTTAACTTACCTTCATAGTTAGAGGTTAACAAAGTGGGAGAAAAATCCAATTCTCATCACAATTGATAAGGATAACTAGGATAGGAATTCCAGTTTTTCATACCTTGCCAAAAGCCTATTTTACAGTTATTTGTTTATTTTACTTGCCATTTAAATTACTTGTTCCTCATCTTTAAAACCCCAATTTACAAAACTCATAACCAATAATAAGAACATACGTCCCTGCAATTCCTTGAGAAGACGACCCGAGGTTTAAATACTTGGTTATCAATTTTAAAGGGGTTTGTTACATGTGACAACCAAAACATTTGCACGAAGGGATTTCTGTTGGTTTAGAATCTATATCTACAACGCGACTATTTTTATAAAATTCTTTACTAGCAAAAATCCTAACGTCAATCCTTCACCTTTCTTAAATGAAAAATGTTTTTAATACAAAAGAACAAGAAGTACATGAGTTTCGAATTCATCCTTGAAATTAATTTAATTATATTGATGTGGTGACAATACTTTTTGTTTTATGAATGAATGCTTGAACAGTGCATATTTTTTATCTTGTTGTTTATGAATGTTAAAATTGTTGGCTCTTGAAAGAATGATGAAAAAGAGAAATGTTATTGATGATCTGAAAAATCACGAAATTGATTCTTGAAGCAAGAAAAAGCAGTGAAAAAGAAGAAGCTTGCGAAAAAAAAGAAAGAAAGAGAAAAAAAAGCAAGCAGAAAAAGCCAATAGCCCTTAAAACAAAAGGTAAGGGTAAAAAGGATCCAAGGCTTTGAGCATCAATGGATAGGAGGGCCAAGGAAATAAAATCCAGGCCTAAGCGACTAAATCAAGCTGTCCCTAACCATATGCTTGTGTCATGAAGGTCCAAGTGAAAAGCTTGAGACTGAGTGGTTAAAGTCGTGATCCAAAGCAAAAAGAGTGTGCTTAAGAGCTCTGGACATCTCTAACTGGGGACTCTAGCAAAGCTGAGTCACAATCTGAAAAGGTTCACCCAGTGATGTGTCTATGGCATTTATGTATCCGGTGGTAATACTGGAAAACAAAGTGCTTAGGGCCACGGCCAAGACTCATAAAAGTAGATGTGTTCAAGAATCAACATACTTAACTTAGAGAATCAATAACACTATCTGAACTCTAAGTTCCTCTGGATTCCAATCATTCTAAACTTCTAAGGATAAAGTGAGATGCCAAAACTGTTCAGAAGCAAAAAGCTACAAGTCCCTCTAATCTAATTAGAACTAATATTCATTGTTGTTTTGGGATTTATAGTATATTCTCTTCTTTTTATCCTATTTGATTTTCAGTTGCTTGGGGACAAGCAACAATTTAAGTTTGGTGTTGTGATGAGCGGATAATTCATACGCTTTTTGGCATTGTTTTTAGGTAGTTTTTAGTAGGATCTAGCTACTTTTAGGAATGTTTTTATTAGTTTTTGTGCAAAATTCACATTTCTTGATTTTACTATGAGTTTGTGTATTTTTCTGTGATTTCAGGTATTTTCTGGCTGGAATTAAGGGACCTGAGCAAAAATCTGATAGGAGGCTGAAAAAGGACTACAGATGTTGTTAGATTCTGAACTCCCTGCACTCGAAATAGATTTTATAGAGCTAAAAAACCCCAAATGGTGCGCTCTCAATTGCATTGGAAAGTATCCATCTAGGGCTTTCCAGCAATATATAATAGTCCATACTTTATTTGAGTTTAGAGGACGCAAACTGGCGTTCAATGCCAGCTCCATGCTGCATTCGGGAGTAAAACGCCAGAAACACGTCACAAACCAGAGTTAAACGCCAAAAACATGTTACAACTTGGCGTTTAACCCCATGAGAAGCCTCTGCACGTGTAAAGCTCAAGCTCAGCCCAAGCACACACCAAAGTGGTCCCGGGAAGTGGATTTCTGCACTTAGACTTATTTCTGTAAACCCTAGTAACTAGTTTAGTATAAATAGAACTTTTTACTATTGTATTAGGGAGGATCTTTGGACGTTTAGTCCTTAGACCAATGTCTTGGTTATCCTGGTTCCCTCTCTGGGGCTGGAACCAATGAACACCTTTATCGCTTGTGTATTTTTAACGGTGGAGTTTCTACACACCATAGAGTAAGGGTGTGGAGCTCTGCTGTTCCTCGAGTACTAATGCAAAGTACTATTGTTCTTCTATTCAATTCACGCTTATTCTTATTCTAAGATATCCATTCAAACCCAAGAACCTGATGAATGTGATGATTATGTGACGCTCATAACCATTCTCACTTATGAACGTGTGCCTGACAACCACTTTCATTCTACATGCAAATAAGCTTGAATGAATATCTCTTGGATTCCTTCATCAGAATCTTCGTGGTATAAGCTAGAATCCATTGGCAGCATTCTTGAGAATTCGGAAAGTGTAAACCTTGTCTGTGGTATT
Source organism: Arachis duranensis (assembly GCF_000817695.3). Classification (NCBI taxonomy): domain Eukaryota; kingdom Viridiplantae; phylum Streptophyta; class Magnoliopsida; order Fabales; family Fabaceae; genus Arachis; species Arachis duranensis. The sequence continues at coordinate 65,581,742 of NC_029777.3, forward strand.
CCGAGTAGGATTCAGGGATTGAATAACTGTGACGAGCTTCAAACTCGCGACTATAGGGCATGGTGACAACGTAAAAGGATAGTAAATCCTATTCCTACATGATCAAGAACTGACAGATGATTAGCCGTGTGGTGACAGCGCACCTGGACCATTTTCATTGAGAGGATGGATGGTAGCCATTGACAACGGTGATCCCCCAACATACAGCTTGCCATGGAAAGGAGTAAGAATTATTGGATGAAAGCAGTATGAAAGCAGAGATTCAGAAGGAACACAGTATCTTCATGCGCTTATCTGAAATTCCCACCAATGAATTACATAAGTATCTCTATCTTTATTTTATGCTTTATTTATCTTTATATTTGAAAACCATTATAACCATTAGAATTCACCTGACTGGAATTTACAAGATGACCATCGCTTGCTTCATACCAACAATCTCCGTGGGATCGACCCTTACTCACGTTAGGTTTATTACTTGGACAACCCAGTGCACTTGCTGGTTAGTTGTGCGAAGTTGTGAAGAATGTGTGTGAACCATAGTATTGTGCACCAAGTTTTTGGAGCCATTGCTAGGAATTGTTCGAGCTGTGAAAAGTATGAGTCACAATTTTGCCTATCAAGTTTTTGGCACCATTGTCAGGGATTGTTTGAGTTTGGACAATAGACGGTTCATCTTGTTGCTCAGATTAGGTAATTTTCTTTTCAAAAAGTTTTCAAAAATCTTTCAAAATTTTTTTTATTTGTTTTCATTTTTCCAAAAAGAAATTTTCGAAAAATCCAAAAAAATTAATAAATAAAAAAATCAAAAATATTTTGTGCTTCTTGTTTGAGTCTAGTGTCAATTTTTAAGTTTGGTGTCAATTGCATGTTTTTAAAATTTATGCATTTTTTCGAAAAATTCATGCATGGTGTTCTTCATGATATTCAAGTTGTTCTTGATAAGTCTTCTTGTTTGATCTTCAAATTTTCTTGTTTTGTGTTTTTTGTTATTTTTCATATGCACTTTTGCATTCATAGTGTCTAAGCTTTGAAAATTTCTAAGTTTGGTGTCTTGCATGTTTTCCTCTCTTGAAAAATTTTCAAAAATAAGTCTTGATGTTCATCTTGATCTTCAAAGTGTTCTTGGTGTTCATCTTGACATTCATAGTGTTCTTGCATGCATTAGTTGTTTTGATTCATAATTTTTATGTCTTGAGTCATTTTATTGTTTTTCTCTTTCCACATTAAATTCAAAAAAATTCAAAAAATATCTTTTCCTCATTTCTCTCATAAATTTCGAAATCTTTGGATTGACTTGGTCAAAAAATTTTAAAAATAAGTTGTTTCTTGTTAGTCAAGTCAAGATATCAATTTTTAAAATCCTATCTTTTCAAAATCTTTTTCAAAAATCAAATCTTTTTCATTTTTCTTATCATTTTTCAAAAATTTTAAAAATTGATTTTCAACATCTTTTTCTTACTTTTATTTCATAATTTTTGAAAACTTTACTAACAATTAATGTGATTGATTCAAAAATTTGAAGTTTGTTACTTTCTTGTTAAGAAAGGTTCAATATTTAAATTCTAGAATCATATCTTTTAGTTTCTTGTTAGTCAAGTAATCAATTTAAATTTTAAAAATCAAATCTTTTTAATTTCCTTTTCAAATCTTTTTCAAAACAAATCTCAATCATATCTTGTCAAATGTCAATCATATCTTTTTTCAAAATCAATTTCAAAAATCTTTTCTAACTCCTTATCTTTTCAAAATTGATTTTCAAATCTTTTTTCAACTAACTAATTAACTTTTTGTTTGTTTCTTATCTTTTTCAAAACCACCTAACCACTTTTCTCTCACTAATTTTCGAAAATCACCATCCTCTTTTTCAAAATTCTTTTAATTAACTAATTGTTTCAAATTTTAATTTTAATTTTATTTCTTCTCTTAATTTTTGAAAATCACTAACCATTTTTCAAAAATAATTTTCGAAAACTCCTCTCTCTGACCCCCTTCTATTTATTTATTCATTTACTAACTCTTCTCTTCATCTAAAAATTCGAACCCTCTCTTCTCCTCTATGTTCGAATTTTTCTCCTCTTTCTTCTATTCTTTTCTTCTTCTACTCACATAAAGGAATCTCTATACTGTGACATAGAGGATTCCTCTTCCTTTTCTGTTCTCTTCTTTTTCATATGAGCAGGAGCAAGGACAAGAACATTCTTGTTGAAGCAGATCCTTAACCTGAAAGGACTTTGAAGAAGAAACTAAGAGAAGCTAAAATACAACAATCCAGAGAAAACCTTACAGAAATTTTCGAAAAAGAAGAGGAGATGGCAGCCAAAAATAATAATAACAACAATAATGCAAGGAGGAAGCTTGGTGATTATACTACACCTACTTCCAATTTTTATGGAAGAAGCATCTCAATCCCTGCCATTGGAGCAAACAATTTTGAGCTGAAGCCTCAACTAGTTGCTCTAATGCAATAGAACTGCAAGTTTCATGGACTTCCATCAGAAGATCCCTATCAATTTTTAACTGAGTTCTTGCAGATCTGTGATACTGTTAAGACTAATGGAATAGATCCTGAAGTTTACAGGCTCATGCTTTTCCCTTTTGCTGTAAGAGACAGAGCTAGAACATGGTTGGACTCACAACCTAAAGATAGCCTGGACTCTTGGGATAAGCTGGTCACGACCATCTTGGCCAAGTTCTTTCCTCCTCAAAAGCTGAGTAAGCTTAGAGTGGATGTTTAGACCTTCAGGCAAAAAGATGGTGAATCCCTCTATGAAGCTTGGGAAAGATACAAGTAGTTGACCAAAAAGTGTCTTTCTGGTATGCTTTCAGAGTGGACCATTTTGGATATATTCTATGATGGTCTATCTGAGTTCTCTAAGATGTCACTGAACCATTCTGCAGGTGGATCCATTCACCTAAAGAAAATGCCTTCAGAAGCTCAAGAACTCATTGACATGGTTACAAATAACCAATTCATGTACACCTCTGAGAGGAATCCTGTGAGTAATGGGACGCCTCAGAAGAAGGATGTTCTTGAAATTGATGCTCTGAATGCCATATTGGCTCAGAACAAAACGTTGACTCAGCAAGTCAACATGATTTCTCAGAGTCTGAATGGATTGCAAAATGCATCCAACAGTACTAAAGAAGCATCTTCTGATGAAGAAGCTTATGATCTTGAGAACCCTACAATGGTAGAGGTGAATTACATAGGTGAACCCTATGGAAACACCTATAATCTCTCATGGAGAAATCATCCAAATTTCTCATAGAAGGATCAACAAAATCCCCAACAAGGCTTTAATAAGGGTGGAAGAAACAGATTTAGCAATAGCAAGACTTTTCCATCATCTTCTCAGCAACTGTTCATACCCTGGGTCGAGCTGTCCGACCCGGGATGTTCGACAGACAAAATGACCGACCTGTTCAGGTCAGGGCAACCCGACCACTTTCCAGAGAGCTCGGCCAAAGTCACCAGGAAAGCCCAAAGAAGGTCCCAAATAGAGGAACAAGCCCCAAATCCTAAGGCAGCCCAAGCTTACAGAGAGAAGGGCAGTTCACTTGAAGATAAAGATGACCTCACTTGAAGATAAGATAAAAGATAAGATATGATAACTAACTTATCTTAGAAGGTCACCCTACGCCATTATAAATACACTAGATCGACCTCTAGTTTCAGGTAACCCTCGGAACATTAGCGCTGTTGTCGGGGAACCTGGAAGTCATCCCATTGCCATGGCGGACGACCATGACAACGATCACACCTCAGATCTAGAAGAAAGAACGCCGCATAAAAACGCGGACACAACACCAAAAGATACTCCCCAAATCAACAATAAGAACTCCCCAAACGAGGGAGCCCTGGAGGCATTTCAAGATCGGTTAAAACAACTTGAGGAAGACGCTCTACGTCAACGAGAGGCCAAGAAGTATCTACAAAAAGAAATAAGGCGACGCCGGGAACTGGAAACCAAACTCCTAAAACTTGAAGCCGATGTCCAGACGAAAGCCAGCCAATCCATTCCCGAAGATAACGCACAAAAAGAGCAATACCCATTCACCAAAGAAATCATGAAGACAAAAATCCCAAAGGACTTTAAACTCCTATACATGACCTTATACGACGGCATTACAGATCCCAGCCATCATCTCAGCAACTTCAGAAGCAGAATGTACCTCACCGATGCCTCAGATGCAGTTCGTTGCAAAGCCTTTCCAACTACTTTAACAAAAATAGCAATTAGATGGTTCGACAATCTCCCTCCTAGGTCCATCTCGAGTTTTGACGACATGGCTAAAAACTTCCTGGCCAGATTCTCCATCAAAAAGGACAAAGCTAAACATGCTCCGAGCTTACTAGGAATCAGACAAGGAGAGGGGAAATCTTGCGTAACTACATGGAGAGATTCAACAAAACATGCATGGATATACAAAACCTTCCAACAGAAGCTGCCATCATGGGTCTCATTAATGGCCTGCGAGAAGGGCCTTTTAGTCAATCCATATCAAAGAAGTACCCCACATCTCTGAACGAGGTGCAGGAGCGAGCGGAAAAATACATCAACATGGAGGAAAACTTCCGATTAGGAGAGACCTCAAAAGCAGGGTTCATCCCTCGGGATAAAGACAAAGATTCTAGAAAAAAGGAAGATCGACATGGAGAGAAAATAAAAAAATACCACAATTACACTCCTCTTCGGGTGTCTCTTGTGGATGTCTATGATAAACTACTATTTTATGGTTTATCTTGTGCTCAATTGAGTGGTTTTTATCAAGCCTTTGCCCACTTATTCATATGATTTGCATGGTTTTACATTCTCTTTCCTGATTTTATGCTATGATTGAAAGCATGTTTCTTTGGTCTTAATTTAGTTAATTTTAAATTCTCTCTTATTATCATTCGATGCCTTGATATGTGTGTTAAGTGATTTCAAGGATTACAGGGCAAGAATAGCTTAGAGGATGGAAAGGAAGCATGCAAAAGTGGAAGGAATACAAGAAGTTGAAGAAACTGCTAAGCTGTCAGCCTGACCTCTTTGCACTCAAACAGACATAACTTGAGCTACAGAGATCCAAATGACGCGGTTCCAGTTGCCTTGGAAAGCTAACATCCGGGGCTTCGATTTGATATATAATATGTCATAGTGACCATACCGCTAGGCGACGCGAACGCGTGATCCACGCGGACGCGTTGCAGTGACGAAAAACCAGCGTAGCTAAATTCGTAAACAGCGACTTCTGGGCTGTTTCTGACCCAGTTTTCGGCCCAGAAAACACAGATCAGAGGCTATAAAGTGGGGGAATCCATTAATTCATTATCATGCTTTTATAATTCATAATTTTAGTTTTAGATGTAGTTTTTAGAGAGAGAGGCTCTCTCCTCTCTCTTAGGATTTAGGATTAGGATTTTTAGAAATTAGGGATTTAACTCATCTTCACATCAGGTTCAATATTCCTTTATCTTGACTTCTCTTCTACTTTGAGATACTTTAATGCTTTTATTTGTATTTGATTTATGTTGCCCAATTGGCTTATGAATATTG
>NC_029777.3:65587440-65595710 GCF_000817695.3 Arachis duranensis
GAGTTGGCTAGGACTTGGGAAATCTAATCAATTAGTTCACTTGACTTTCCCTTGCTTACACAAAGGTTAACTAAGTGGGATTAACTTTCATTCTCATAGGAGTAACTAGGATAGGACTTCCAAATTTTCATATATTGCCAAAAGTTTATTTTATAGTTAATTATTTATTTTATTTGTCATTGAATTTACTTGTTCCTCACTTTCAAAACCCCAATTTACAAAAACCCATTACCAATAATAAGAACATATATCCCTGCAATTCCTTGAGAAGATGACCCGAGGTTGAAATACTCGGTTATCAATTTTAAAAGGGTTTGTTACTTGTGACAACCAAAACATTTGTAAGAAAGGTTGATTGCTTGGTTTAGTAACTATACTTACAAGGAGAGTTTACTATAACTTCTAAACCATCAATCTTCAAGTTCTTCAGTCTACAGAGAGGTTTGCAACACAGAAAAAATACCACCAGCTCGACCACTCAAAGGCAAAAAAGGAGGAGGAAACCGGGCTGAATATTGTGAATACCATCGAATCCACGGGCACTCCACCAATGAGTGTTTTGACTTAAAAAAACGTCATAGAAAAGCTCGTACGAGAAGGAAAGCTGGATCAATACCTGGCCACCCGTGATGATGAACAAAGGAAAAGAAGAAGAGCAGAAGACGTCGGACCAACCGCGCGATCATCCCGGACGGCAGAAAGACATGTCTACATGATACACGGTGGATTCGCCGGGGGAGGAATCTCCAAATCATCCCGCAAAAGACATCTCAAAGACGTATACCACATCACAGAAAAGAAGGAAACACCCGACATACCAGCGATCACTTTTACCAAGGAAGATGCATCCGGCGTCACGTCAGGGCATGACGATCCCATGGTCATCACTATTATACTGGCAAACGCAAATCTTCACCGTACATTGATAGACCAGGGGAGCTCTGCCGATATCTTTTTCAAAATTGCCTTCGATAAACTCGGCTTTGAAGAAAAAGAACTCAGAGCATATCCGGACAGCCTGTTCGGGTTAGGAGATACCCCGGTTCAACCAATGGGATACATCCCACTCCACACAACCTTTGGAAAGGGAAGTCAGTCAAGAACACTCAAAATAGATTACATCGTCGTTGACGTAAGCTCAGCCTACAATGCCCTAATAGGTCGGACAATGTTAAATCAACTCGGCACAATAGTCTTGACCCCACATCTATGCATGAAGTTCCCAACCGCAGAAGGAATAGCCACAGTAAAGGCAGATCAGAAGATGGCGCGCCACTGTTACAACGAAAGTCTAAACCTCAAAGACAGAGGAGAAGAATTCCACACAATCGAGATCAGTGGAGTTCGGAGGCAGGAGGAGCTCCGCCCACAACCTGAAGGAGAAATAGAGAAAATCCAGATCGGGAACACCCCGGACCAAACAACCAACATCGGCACACTCCTAAAAGGGGACATAAAAGAATCACTAATACAATTCCTACGTGACAACGCCGACATCTTCACGTGGAAGGCCACAGACATGCCGGCATAGATCCTAAACTAATGTGCCACAAGCTAGCAGTCTACCCAGGATCTCGGCCGATACAACAAAGGCGTAGAAAGCTAGGACCAGAACGCTCTCAAGCGGTGGAAGAACAGGTACAAGCTCTACTGGAGGCAGACTTCATAAGAGAAGTCAAATACCCGCTATGGCTTGCTAATGTCGTTTTGGTAAAAAAGTCAAATGGGAAGTGGAGAATGTGCACCGACTATACCGATCTCAACAAAGCTTGCCGGAAAGATCCTTATCCACTCCCAAACATCGACGCACATTAGATGCCTCCTTCGGATACAAATACTCTCCTTCATGGACGCATAATCGGGATATAACCAAATCCCAATGTACCCACCCGGCCAAGAAAAAACCTCTTTCTTAACCCCAAAGGCAAATTACTGTTACATTGTTATGTCCTTCGGTATCAAAAGCGCGGGAGCCACTTACCAAAGATTAATGAACAAAGTTTTTTCGGATCACATCGAAAAGATCATGGAGGTCTACGTAGACGACATGTTAGTGAAGATGCAGAACGAAGAGATGTTATTATCCGACCTGACACAAGTATTCAACACCATAAGATGACACGGCATGCGACTCAATCCCACAAAATGTACCTTTGCAGTAGAAGCTGGTAAATTCTTGGGTTTTATGATCACACAGAGGGGAATCGAGGCAAACCCGGACAAGTGCAGGGCCGTACTCGACATGAAAAGCCCGACTTGTATCAAAGAGGTACAACAACTCAACGAGCGATTGGCAGCCTTGTCCAGATTCCTGGCGGGATCTGCAATAAGATCTCTCCCCTTCTACGCCACTCTAAGGAAGGGAAAGGAGTTTGAATGGACAGTTGAATGCGGGCAAGCCTTCTAAGACTTCAAAATATTTCTGGGACAGCCACCTATATTAAGTCGGCCACGGGAAGGAGAACCACTCATCTTGTACCTCGCAGTGGGAAATCGGGCAATAGCCTCAGCACTGGTTCGAGAAGACAACAGTGGGCAACAACTCATATACTTTATCAGAAAATCGTTACAAGGATCTGAGCATAACTACCAGAAAATAGAAAAGTTTGCTTACGCTTTCATAATAACATCTCGACGACTTCGCCCATATTTCCAGTCTCACACTATTAAAATTTGGACCAACCAGCCCATAAAAGGAATCTTATAGAAAATAGAATTGGCAAGCAGAATCTTGAATTGGGAAGTCAAGTTGTCCGAATTCGACCTTTAATACGAAGCTTGGATGGCCATCAAATCTCAATATCTGGCCGACTTCATTGCAGAATTTACGGACACACCGGAAGTCCCCACAGAATGGAATCTATACGTGGACAGCTCCTTGAATAAAACGGGAAGTGGCGCAGGCGTAATAATTGAAAGTGACCAGGGGACCCAGATCGAACTCTCCCTCAAATTTGGGTTCCCTGCCTCAAACAATCAAGCAGAATATAAGGCACTACTGGCTGGTTTGAAGCTGGCTAGGGAGGTTGGAGCTCAAAAACTTATCATCTTCAGCGACTCACAGGTAGTCACTTCAAAGATAACAGGCAGCTACCAAGCCAAAGATCCCACTATGAAAAAGTACCTGGACAAAAGCAGGGAACAGCTCGGACAACTCGGAGAGTATGAGATTCAACACATACCCCGAGAACAGAATGCCCGGGTCGATGCACTCTCAAAACTAGCCAGCACCAAACCAGGAGGCAACAATAGAAGCCTTATCCAAGAAATTCTACAGAAGCCATCAATCTCAGAAGAAGAAAAGGTCCTAGCCATAACAGGTCTCGATCAGGGATGGATGACCCCCATCATTAATTACCTCACCACAGAGGCCCTCCCTACAGATGAGAAGGAGGCAAAGAGGTTAAAACGGGAAGCACAATACTATACCATCATAAATAATACTTTATACAAAAGAGAGATTTCAACACCATTGCTAAAATGCGTGCCGACTTCCAACACTAAGGATATCTTAGAAGAAGTACATAGTGACATTTGTGGCAATCACCTCAGAGTGCAAGCACTAGCCAAAAAAGTACTATGGGCAGGATTCTATTGGCCAACCCTACAAAAAGAAGCCACAGAATTTGTAAGGACATGTTCACCATGTCAAAAGCATGCCAACTTCCACACTGCTCCACCAGAAGAACTCATCAGCGTAACCTCACCTTGGCCATTCGCAAAATGGGGACTCGATCTCCTCGGACCTTTTCCTCAAGGGTCAGGACGAGTCAAATTCCTCATAGTAGGAATAGACTACTTCACAAAATGGATCAAAGCAGAACCCCTAGCCAATGCCACAGCTCAAAAAAGTCAGAAATTCCTATACAGAAACATCGTCACAAGGTTCGAAGTTCCATACTCCATCACTACAGACAATGGTACCCAGTTCACAGACGTAGGCTTCAGAAAACTAGCGGCCGACCTGAATATAAAACAACAATTCACCTCTATTGAGCACCCCCAAGCCAATGGGCAAGCGAAAGCTGCTAACAAAGTTATATTAGCAGGGATAAAACAAAGATTACAGGATACAAAGGGAGCCTGGGCTGAGGAGCTCCCATAAGTCCTATGGGCATATCGAACGACTCCACATTCCATGACAAAGGAGTCACCTTTCCGATTAGCTTATGGAATGGAGGCGATGATCCCAGTGGAGGTCGAAGAAGGATCACCCAGAGTAATCCATTATAGTGAAAAAGCTAATTCCTAACTCCAATGAGAAGAGCTCGACTTACTTCTGGAAATCCAAGAAAGAGCTCGGATAAGGGAAGAAGCGTTGAAACGACGAATGGCCTCTAGATACAACCGAAAAGTAATACAGCGGGCCTTTGTTGAAAACGACCTTATCCTAATCCAAAACGATATAGGAACAACTCGACCTGGAGAAGGAAAGCTAGCAGCAAACTGGAAAGGACCCTTCCGAGTCATAGAAGTCTTGGGAAAGGGCTACTACAAACTTTCCGAACTCGACGGGGGAGAGCTTCCTAGATCATGGCACGCCTGCAACCTAAGAAGGTACTATAGCTAGGGATGATAAAAGATCTTGGACAAGGCGTACTCTTTTTCCTGAAAAAGGTTTTTTAACGAGACGCCCCGCCAAGACCTACAAATCACCCGACTTAGGAAAATTAACTCCTCATGTATATTTGCAATTTCCTTTAAATAAAATTTGTTCAGATTCTCTACAAACGCTCAAGTCATATTATTTTGAAAACATTCATTGCCTGATTATAAAGCTACAGATTGACAAAAAGTAAAAAACGAATTCACTGCGTGATCACGAAAAAAATGAGGGCTAAAAACCCAAATTCTACAAAATCGGCAAAGATGAAAATAGAATAATGCAAGAAGTTATAGAAAGTGATCCATAGAAAGGACCTGACGAGGACCTAATAAAATGGATTGCTATAAAATAACTTAAAAACTGGCCGGCACAAAAAGTCGGACCAGCCACAACAACCCAAGTTATAAGTAAAGCCCTGGAAAGAGGACTGGCTAACCCTATAAAAGAGGATTCCTATAACTTCGAAGAGCCCGACATGAGGAAGTCGGACTCCTACAAAAAAGTTACAAAAGATAATCCTTGAAAGAGACCTAAAACGAGGTCCAAAAAAGAGGATTATCAAGTAACTCGACAGGGCCCGACGTGACAAAGTCGGCCCGGAAAGAAAAAGTTACAAAAGATAATCCCTGAAAGAGACAGGTCCAAAAAAGAGGATTATCAAGTAACTCGACAGGGCCCGACGTGACAAAGTCGGCCCGGAAAGAAAAAGTTACAAAAGATAATTCCTGAAAGAGACCTAAAACGAGGTCCAAAAAAGAGGATTATCAAGTAACTCGACAGGGCCCGAACTGATGATGTCGGCCCAAAAAGACGTAAAGCTACAAAGGCAATCCCCAAAAAGAGACCTGAACAAAGTCCAAGAAAGAGGATTACCAAGCAAACTCGACAGGATCCGACATGATGAAGTCAAGCCCAGGACACAGAAATTACAAATGAAATCCCCAAAAGAGATTTAAACAAGGTCCAAAAAGGAGGATTACAAATGAAATCAAACCAAATAATCAAGATGATTATGTTGGACAAAATCCCAGCCTACTAAGGTACCAAGGTAAGTGCAAGCAAACATGATATAAAAGCTACTAAGTTATGATAATAAACTCCAGAGGCCATCAAAGACTAGCCCCGGAAGCTCGAGAACTACGTTGTTTTTCAAAATAAAGTTGCTAAACGAGCAACCAAAGGAAGTATCAAACAAGTCACCAAAACACCAGTTACAAAGATAAAGAGTTCAAAAGCCCACAAAACGGGCTATACACAAACATGACAGAGAAATCATAGAGGATCCAAAGGCTTTCCAGTAGCAGCATCTTGGGGAGAAGGAGGGCGAGTCTGGAGAGGCACCGCATCCACTGTTCCATCGCCTTGATTTAAGATCTGACAATCAGGATCTGGCTCAACTACGGTCGAGGGGGCTGAAGAAACCGGCATAACAGAAGCTTTAAGAAAAGGCGCAGGAGGAGGTTCAATGTCATCATCGGGATCATCCGGGATAATCTTGCCATCCTTTACTACGTTATCAAGACTAACGAGAGTCAAATCGGCATCAGGGGCAACAATCCAGAACTGCTCCACCAGGTTCTCATAAGCAGCAGTTACACTGCCTACAAGATGGCCTTGGAGCTCGGCATAATCAGCTCGGGCAGACTCCAACTCCTCCCTAAGATCCATCAGCTCCTTATAAGTGGTAACATAGCTATCCTTATGTTTTAGTGCCGTATCCTCAGCCAGTTGCACAGCAGCCGCCAGACCAACAGACCGGGCCTTCTCCCCCTTCAGCTCCTTTTCCAGCTCGGACACCTTCACCTTAAGCTCATCCTTCAAACCTTTGATTCGATCAAACTCTTACTTCGCCTCCTCCATAAAAGCCTTGGTAGCATGAATAGGAAGATCTTGAGCAGTTCAGTATAGAGCCGCTCTCATGTGTGCCAGCGTAATACCGCTCTGGGTAATATAATCCAAATGACGAAGAATGGATACATCGTCAGTAGGCATGACACCATAGGGAGCAATCTGTTGATCCACAAATCCAACTGCATCAAAGTTGGGAGCACCAAGATTAAATTGCTCGACAGTCCGAGGTCTTTTTGGAGGAGGAGCGATTGAAGGAGCAGAGGTACCAACTGAAGTTTGAGGCGGATCGACCAAACGAACCTGAGGGGTCGGGATCATCCTCCTCGGCCCAGGAGAGCTCGGGACAGACGGCTTCGACAAAGCCTGGGAGGACCCTTCCCCGACCACCTTGGCCGGGACGTTCTGAGCCGCGGTAGCTTTCCTCGCCTTCTCAAAGGCCTTCAGTGAGTCATTATTCTTCGACATCTCTGAAAAATAAAGAAAAATGCAAATTACTTATGAATACCCAGAAAATAAAGCAAGAAAACAAAGACAGGAGAACACAGTCTATAAAATACCCAGCACAGCACAAATTAAAGATGGATCCCCCAGAAATTTCTTGGTCTCAAGATGAGGAGGTTCCCCCCAAATATCCTCCAAAGCAGCAACAAAGGCCTGCTCGACCTCATCTAGCATCTCCCAGGTATACCTAGACACAACTACATTTTTCTGCCACTCTAAAGAAAAATGAGGCTCGTCATTCTCATCCAGGAAGAAAGGGTGAGCTCCTTCAACAGCTCGGATCTTGAAAAAGTAGTTCTTAAAATCGCGGAAAGACTCATCATACATGGAGAAGACTTTATGCCCCTGGGCCGACCTAAAAGAAATCCAAGAAGCTTTCTTTTTGGTAGTCCCAGGTTTGGTCAACACAAACAAATACAGAAAAAGAGTCAAAGAGGGCTTAATGCCGAATTCATGACAAACCATCTGAAAAATCTTAATAAAACCCCAAGAATTCGGGTGAAGCTGAGATGGGGCCACGTTATAAGACCACAACAAGTCGGTCTCAAACGAAGAAAAAGGAAGAGTAATATCCATCTGGCTAAAAAAGAAATCATATGCATAGATGATGAGCGGATAATTTGTATACTTTTTGGCATTGTTTTTAGTATGTTTTTGTTATGATCTAGTTAGTTTTTAGTATATTTTTATTAGTTTTTAGTTAAAATTCACTTTTCTGGACTTTACTATGAGTTTGTGTGTTTTTCTGTGATTTCAGGTATTTTCTGGCTGAAATTGAGGGACTTGAGCAAAAATCTGATTCGGAGACCAAAAAGGACTGCAAATGTTGTTGGATTCTGACCTCCCTGCACTCGAAGTGGATTTGCTGGAGCTACAGAAGCCCAATTGGCGCGCTCTCAACGGCGTTGGAAAGTAGACATCCTGGGCTTTCCAGCAATATATGATAGTCCATATTTTGCCCAAGATTTGATGGCCCAAACCGGCGTTCAAAGTCACCTCAAGAAATTCCAGCGTTAAACGCTGGAACTGGCACCCAAATGGGAGTTAAACGCCCAAACTGGCACTAAAGCTGGCGTTTAACTCCAAGAGGAGTCTCTGCACGAAATTTGCTTCATTGCTCAGCCCAAGCACACACCAAGTGGGCTCAGAAGGGGATTTTTATGTCATTTACTCATTTCTGTACACCTTAGGCTACTAGTTCTTATAAGTAGGACCTTTTACTATTGTATTAAAAAGACTTTGGTAGCTATCTTCATTTTGTATGCTATCTTAGATCATTGGGAGGCTGGCCATTCGGCCATGCCTAGACCTT
>NC_029777.3:65597247-65597547 GCF_000817695.3 Arachis duranensis
TGGTTGGGCGTTTAACGCCCAAAAGGGTAGCATTTTGGGCGTTAAACGCCAGAATGGATACCATTCTGGGCGTTTAACGCCAGGATGGCTAGTAGGGAAGATTCTGTTTTCAAATCAAATTTTTTTATTAGTTTTCAAAATCTTTTCAAAATCAAATCTTTTTTAAATCAATTTTTCAATCAAATCTTTTTCAAAACCAATTTCTTTCCATTTTTAAAGATACTTACTATCAATTAATGATTTGATTCAACATTTCAAGTATGTTACCTTTTCTGTTGAGAAAGGTTTAATGTTTGAATC
>NC_029777.3:65597735-65598221 GCF_000817695.3 Arachis duranensis
TTTTTAATTTCTAATTTCAAAATCTTTTTCAAAAATCACTTGATCTCTTTTCCACTATTGGTTTTCGAAAATTAATTAATGTTTTTCAAAAATATTTTCAAAATTTTTCACTTAATTTTCGAAAATCACTTCCCTCCTTCTCACATCCTTCTGTTTATGGACTAACACTATCCCTTAATGCAAAATTCGAACTCCATCTCCTTTGATAAGTTCGAATTTTCCACTTCTGTCTTCTACTCTTCTTTTCCTCTGACACCTAAAGGAATCTCTATACTGTGACATAGAGGATTCCACATTTTCTTGTTCCCTTCTCTTTCTTATGAGCAGGAGCAAAGACAAAAACATTCTTGTTGAGGCTGATCCTGATTCAGGTCCTTGAAGAGAAAACTAAGAGAAGCCAAAGCACAACTCTCTGTAGAGGACCTAACCGAAATCTTCAAAGAAGAAGAACCTATGGCAGCCGAAAACAACAACAATGCCAACAAT
>NC_029777.3:65600413-65601743 GCF_000817695.3 Arachis duranensis
ATGAAGAATCCTTGGTGTTTAAGGCCCAAGGATATCCCTCTGTCATCATGGAGAGGAAGCATGAAGAGCTTCTCTCAAAACAGAGCCAAACAGAGCCCCCACAGTTAAACTCTAAGTTTGGTGTTGGGAGGCCACAGCCAAACTCTAAGTTTGGTGTTGAACCCCCACATTCAAACTCTAAGTTTGGTGTTGGGAGGTTCCAACACGGTTCTGAGCATTTCTGAGGCTCCATGAGAGTCCTCTGTCAAGCTAATGGCATTAAAGAAAGTGCTTGTTGGGAGGCAACCCAATGTTTTATACTTAATTATTTTCTTTTGTTATTTTATCTTTTTTGTAGGTTGATGATCATAAGAAGTCACAAAATTAACTGAAAAAGCAAAAATAGAATGAAAAATAGGAAGAAAAACAGCACACCCTGGAGGAAGATGCTGCTGGCGTTTAAACGCCAGTAAGCCTAGCAGTTTGGCGTTTAACGCCCAGTCTTCTGGGCGTTTAACGCCAGAAAGGGGCACCAGACTGGCGTTAAACGCCAGGAAAGGGCAAGAACCTGGCGTTAAATGCCAGGAATGGGCACCAGCCCGGCGTTTAACGCCAGAATTAGCTCAAAACGTGAATTTTGATGCCATTTGGTGCAGGGATGACTTTCCCTTGACACCACAGGATCTGTGGACCCCACAGGACCCCACCACCACTCTCTCTCTTCTTCCCCCATTCACCAATCACCTCAACACCTCTTCCCCAAAAACCCTTCACCTATCAAATCCCATCTTTCTCTTCACCACTAACATCCATCCTTCATAAATCCCCACCAACCTCACCCTTCAAATTCAAACCACTTTCCCTCCCAAACCCACCCATAATGGCCGAACCATTACCCCCCTCTCTCCTATATATACCCTTCTAAAACCCTTCATTTTCACACAACCTAAACACCACCATCTCCCTCTTCCTCATTTCTTCTTCTTCTACTACTCTCTTCTTTCTTCTTTTGCTCGAGGACGAGCAAACATTTTAAGTTTGGTGTGGTAAAAGCATTGCTTTTTGTTTTTCCATAACCATCTATGGCATCCAAGGCCGGAGAAACCTCTAGAAAGAGGAAAGGGAAGGCAAAAGCTTCCACCTCCGAGTCATGGGAGATGGATAGGTTCATATCAAGGGTGCATCAAGACCACTTCTATGAAGTTGTGGCCTTGAAGAAGGTGATCCCCGAGGTCCCCTTTTCACTCAAAAAGGGTGAATATCCGGAGATCCGACATGAGATCCGAAGAAGAGGTTGGGAAGTTCTTACCAACCCCATTCAACAAGTCGGAATCTTGATGGTTCAAGAGTT
>NC_029777.3:65601762-65602093 GCF_000817695.3 Arachis duranensis
ATCTTAATGGTTCAAGAGTTCTATGCCAATGCATGGATCACCAAGAACCATGACCAAAGTGTGAACCCGAATCCAAAGAATTATCTTACTATGTGTTCATACCCTGACCGAGCTCCCCCAACTCGGAAAACCCATAAAAAGGTTCGACCTCGCCCTAAGGCTTACACCTACAGGTCAGACCTCGGATAAATAAAGCAAGGAAGGCCCATCAAAAGGAACGCAGCCCAAAAGCTAAAGGCCGAAAAGGCCTAGAAAAGGCGGTTCCACAAAGATAGAGATAAAACTCCCAAAGATAAGATAAGATAAGAATATCTTATCCAGGGAAGATCAC
>NC_029777.3:65606243-65607010 GCF_000817695.3 Arachis duranensis
CATGTGTGGGAACCATCTCGGAGCTCGGGCATTGTCCAAAAAGGTAGTCCGAGCCGGGTTCTACTGGCCGACCTTACAAAGAGACGCAGCGGAGTTTGTGAAAATATGCCCCCCTGCCAAAAACACGCCAATTTCCACAAGGCACCGCCAGAAGACCTTATCAGCATCACCGCACCATGGCCCTTCGCAAAATGGGGACTTGACCTACTCGGCCCGTTCCCCCAAGGACCGGGGCAAGTCAAATACCTCATAGTAGGGGTCGACTACTTCACAAAGTGGATCGAAGCTGAACCCTTAGCCACCATTACGGCTCAGAAAAGCCGCAAATTCCTATACAAAAACATTGTCACAAGGTTCGGAGTCCCCTACTCCATCACAACGGACAATGGAACACAGGTCACGGACACAAGTTTTCAGAACTTGGTGGCCAAACTAAAAATCAAACAGCAATTCACCTCGGTCGAGCACCCACAAGCCAATGGACAAGCAGAGGCTGCAAATAAAGTTATCTTGGCCGGGTTAAAACGAAGACTCCAAGAGGCCAAAGGGGCATGGGCCGAGGAGCCCCCCCAGATGCTATGGGCATATCGGACAACTCCGCACTCTACAACAGGAGAATCGCCATTCCGACTAGCTTACGGGATGGAGGCAATGATTCCTATTGAAATAGATGAAGGGTCACCTAGAACCATCTTCTACAACGAAAAAGGTAACCCGCAGGCACAAAGAGAAGAACTCGACCTCCTCCCCGAGGTCCGAGAAAGAGC
>NC_029777.3:65607110-65624309 GCF_000817695.3 Arachis duranensis
GCATGGCTCACGCGACTGCGCGAATTGGAAAAGCACAAGTGACGCGGAAGCGTGGACGATGCGAACGCGTGGCAGGGAAAAAGCGAATGACGCGTCCGCATGGATGACGCGATTGCGTGACGTGCGGGATCTGCAGAATTACAAAAGTTGCTGGCAGAGATTCTGGGCCGCATTTCAACCCATTTTCGGCCCAGAAACACAGATTAAAATAAGGGAACATGCAGAGACTCAACATGCCTTCATAATTCATAATGTTAGTTTTAGATGTAGTTTTTAGAGAGAGAGGTTCTCTCCTCTCTCTTAGGATTAGGATTAGGATTTTTAGAACTTAGGAATATTTTTATCTCATCTTTTTATCAGGTTCAATATCTTTTTATTTCGACTTTTCTTAAATGTTGATTATTGATGTTACTTATTTGGCTTATGATTCTTCATATTTGGATTGATTTTATTTATTTAATGCAATTGAGGTATTTCAGACTTATATGTTACTGATGCTTGGGCTCTATCCAAATTATTTTCATTCAGGTAGATTTTGTTCCCTTTTGGCTTTGGTTAATTGATTGGTAACTCTTGAGTTATCAAACTCATTGTTGACTGAAAATTTGAATTTTTCAAGAATTAATTCGAGATCCAATAACTCTAACTTTTCCCAAGGAAAGATTGGGACTTGAGGATTCGAATTAATTCATTCACTTAACTTACCTTCATAGTTAGAGGTTAACAAAGTGGGAGAAAAATCCAATTCTCATCAGAATTGATAAGGATAACTAGGATAGGAATTCTAGTTTCTCATACCTTGCCAAAAGCCTATTTTACAGTTATTTGTTTATTTTACTTGCCATTTAAATTACTTGTTCCTCATCTTTAAAACCCCAATTTACAAAACTCATAACCAATAATAAGAACATACCTCCCTGCAATTCCTTGAGAAGACGACCCGAGGTTTAAATACTCGGTTATCAATTTTAAAGGGGTTTGTTACTTGTGACAACCAAAATATTTGCACGAAGGGATTTCTGTTGGTTTAGAATCTATATCTACAATGCGACTATTTTTATAAAATTCTTTACTAGCAAAAATTCTAACGTCAATCCTTCACCTTTCTTAAATGAAAAATATTCTTAATACAAAAGAACAAGAAGTACATGAGTTTCAAATTCATCCTTGAAATTAGTTTAATTATATTGATGTGGTGACAATAATTTTTGTTTTCTGAATGAATGCTTGAACAGTGCATATTTTTTATCTTGTTGTTTATGAATGTTAAAATTGTTGGCTCTTGAAAGAATGATGAAAAAGAGAAATGTTATTGATGATCTGAAAAATCACGAAATTGATTCTTGAAGCAAGAAGAAGCAGTGAAAAAGAAGAAGCTTGCGAAAAAAAAAAGAAAGAAAGAGAAAAAAAGCAAGCAGAAAAAGCCAATAGCCCTTAAAACCAAAAGGCAAGGGTAAAAAGGATCCAAGGCTTTGAGCATCAATGGATAGGAGGGCCCAAGGAATTAAAATCCAGGTCTAAGCGACTAAATCAAGCTGTCTGTAACCATATGCTTGTGTCATGAAGGTCCAAGTGAAAAGCTTGAGACTGAGTGGTTAAAGTCCTGATCCAAAGTAAAAAGAGTGTGCTTAAGAGCTCTGGACATCTCTAACTGGTTACTCTAGCAAAGCTAACTCACAATCTGAAAAGGTTTACCCAGTCATGTGTCTGTGGCATTTATGTATCCGGTGGTAATACTGGAAAACAAAGTGCTTAGGGCCACGACCAAGACTCATAAAAGTAGATGTGTTCAAGAATCAACATACTTAACTTGGAAAATCAATAACACTATCTGAACTTTGAGTTCCTCTGGATTCCAATCATTCTAAACTTCTAAGGATAAAGTGAGATGCCAAAAATGTTCAGAAGCAAAAATCTACAAGTCCCTCTAATCTAATTAGAACTAATATTCATTGTTGTTTTGGGATTTATAGTATATTCTCTTCTTTTTATCCTATTTGATTTTCAGTTTCTTGGGGACAAGCAACAATTTAAGTTTGGTGTTGTGATGAGCGGATAATTTATACACTTTTTGGCATTATTTTTAGGTAGTTTTTAGTAGGATCTAGCTACTTTTAGGGATGTTTTTATTAGTTTTTATTCAAAATTTACATTTCTAGACTTTACTATGAGTTTGTGTGTTTTTCTGTGATTTCAGGTATTTTCTGGCTGAAATTGAGGGACCTGAGCAAAAATTTGATAGGAGGCTGAAAAAGGACTACAGATGCTGTTGGATTCTGACCTCCCTGCACTCGAAATGGAGCTTCTAAAGCTACAAAACTTTAAATGGCGCACACTTAATTGCGTTAGAAACTAGACATCCAGGGCTTTTCAGCAATATATAATAGTTTATACTTTATTCGAGTTTAGATGACGCAAACTGGCATTCAACGCCAGCTTCATGCTGCATTCTGGAGTAACACGCCAGAAACATGTCACAAACCAGAGTTAAATACCAAAAACACGTTACAACTTGGCGTTTAACCCCAAGAGAAGCCTATGCACGTGTAAAGCTCAAACTCAGCCCAAGCATACACTAAAGTGGGCCCCGGAAGTGGATTTCTGCACTTAGACTTATTTCTGTAAACCCTAGTAACTAGTTTAGTATAAATACAACTTTTTACTATTATATTAGAGAGTATCTTTGGACGTTTAGTCCTTAGACCAAAGTCTTGGTTATCCTGGTTCCCTCTCTGGGGCCGGAACCAATGAACACCTTTATCACTTGTGTATTTTCAACGGTGGAGTTTCTACACACCATAGATTAAGGGTGTGGAGCTCTGTTGTTCCTCGAGTATTAATGCAAAGTAATATTGTTCTTCTATTCAATTTATGCTTATTCTTATTCTAAGATATCCATTCGCACCCAAGAACCTAATGAATGTGATGATTATGTGATGCTCATCACCATTCTCACTTATGAACGTGTGCCTGACAACCACTTTCGTTCTACATGAAAATAAGCTTGAATGAATATCTCTTAGATTCCATCATCAGAATATTCGTGGTATAAGCTAGAATCCATTGACAGCATTCTTGAGAATCCAGAAATTCTAAACCTTGTCTGTGGTATTCCGAGTAGGATTCAAGAATTGAATGAGTGTGACGAGCTTTAAACTCACGACTGTAGGGCGTGGTGACAACGCAAAAGGATAGTAAATCCTATTCCTACATGATCGAGAACCGACAGATGATTAGCCGTGCGGTGACAACGCACCTGGACCATTTTTACTGAGAGGACAGACGGTAGCCATTGACAACGGTGATCCCCCAACATACAGCTTGCCATGGAAAGGAGTAAGAATGATTGGATGAAAACAGTAGGAAAGCAGAGATTCAGAAGGAATAGAGTATCTTCATGCGCTTATCTGAAATTCCCACCAATGAATTACATAAGTATCTCTATCTTTATTTTATGTTTTGTTTATCTTTATATTCGAAAACCATTATAACCATTAGAATCCGCCTGACTGAGATTTACAAGATGACCATAGCTTGCTTCATACCAACAATCTCTGTGGGATCGACCCTTACTCACGTAAGGTTTATTACTTGGACGACCCAATGCACTTGCTGGTTAGTTGTGCGAAGTTGTGAAGAATGTGTGTGAACCATAGTATTGTGCACCAAGTTTTTGGAGCCATTGCTAGGAATTGTTCGAGCTATAAAAAGTATGAGTCACAATTTTGCCTATCACTAATCCCCTTCAAGTCACTAATGGTCCACCCAAGAGCTGTGTTATGGCTCTTGAGCACTAAAATAAGTGCCTCTTCCTCTTCAGGCTTCAGGGAAGAGCTAATAATCACTGGATATGAGTCATTCTCACCCAAGAACACATATTTCAGAGAAGGAGGTAAGGATTTGAGCTCAAGCTTGGGGGCTTCCTCCTCTGCTTTAGGCATGTGAACCATAGCCTTCTGGGGTGGTGAATTATCAACTTCAACTAATTCATACTCAGAGATAGGATCCAGAATGTCATCAAGCACCTCAGCCTTTAGTACCTCTTGAACAAGTGGTTCAATAACATCTATTTTCATACACCCTTCAGAATCATTAGGGTGCTTGAGAGCTTCAAAAACATGAAGGACCACCTGTTCTTCTTTGACCCTCAGGGTCAATTCACCATTTTGTGCATCAATCAGAGCTCTACCTGTAGCTAAAAAGGGTCTACCAAGTATAATAGAGGATTTTACCTCCTCTTCCATGTCTAATATAACAAAATCAACAGGAAAGATGAATGGTCCTACTTTAACAAGTAAAACCTCAACAACACCTACAGGTAATTTAATAGAAAGATTAGCAAGCTGAAGAGAAATACGAGTGGGTTTTACCTCATCAATTTGAAGCTTTTTCATTATTGAAAGTCGCATTAGATTGATGCTAGCTCCAAGGTCACATAAAGCTCTCTGAATGGTAACATCTCCAATGGTGCAAGGAATTACAAAGCTTCCTGGGTCTGGAATCTTCTCAGGAAGGTTGTGCTGAATAATGGCACTGCATTCCTTGGTTAACACCACTGTTTCTTGTTCATTCTAATCCTCTTTTGGGTCAACAATTCTTTCATAAATTTAGCAAAGAGAGGCATTTGCTCAAGAGCCTCTGCAAAGGGAATGTTGATCTGTAGCTTCTTGAAGACAACTAAAAATTTAGAGAATTACTTTTCTTTGGAAGCCTTCTGAAGTCTCTGAGGATATGGCATTTTTGGCTTGTATACAGGAGCCTTTGGAAATGTAGGATACGTGTCTAGAGAGTCAGGGAATGGGTTGTCTGCATGCTTTGGAAGGGTGTGCTCCACTTCTTCCTTTTTCTCCTCTAGAGCTTTCTTTTCAACTAGCTCTTCATTGGCCCTTGTCTCAAAGCCAGCTGTTTTACCACTTCTCAATTGAATAACCTTGTAGTCTTCTCTTGGGTTCACCACTGTATCACCTGGAAATGTACTTGCAGACCTCTTAGGTATTTGCTTGCTCAGCTGGCCCATTTGCACTTCCAAGTTTCTAATGGAGGCTATGGTTTTCTGTATAAAACTCCTCATCATCTCCCAGTTAGAATCTTCCTTGGATTTAGAGTTAGCCTGCTGAGGCCGAGATTAGCGGTTATTGTAATTGTTCTATTGGAAGCCACCCTGAGAATTATTGTTGAAATTCTGAGGTCTCTGAGGTTGGTCTCTCCACCTAAAATTTGGGTAATTTCTCCAGCCTTGATTGTATGTCTGGGGATAGGGGTCATTATTGGAATTTCTAGAATCACTCCCCATGTAATTGACTTGTTCAAAAGAGGATTGAGCATAATCATAATTATCATTTTGCACTAAATTTCCTGCCATGTCATAGGAGACCTCTTGAGGTGGATTCTGGGTGTTGACAGCTGAGACTTGCATGCCACCCATGTGTTGAGTAAGTAGACTTATTTGCTAAGACATAAGCTTGTTCTGAGCAAGAATAGCATTAAAAGCTTCTACTTCCATGACACCCTTCTTCTGAGGAGCCTTAGAGTTTATAGGATTCCTATTAGATGAGTATAAATATTGGTTGCTAGCAACCAATTCAATTAGCTCAATAGTCTCCTCCAGTGTCTTCTTCTTGTGCAATGAACCTCCTGCAGAATTGTCTAAGCACATCTTGGACATTTCACCTAAACCTTCATAAAAGATGTCTAGTTGAGTCCATTTGGAGAACATGTCCGAAAGGCATTGCCTAGTCAGTAGCTTGTATCTCTCTCAAGCTTCATACAGAGTTTCACCCTCCTTCTGTCTGAAGGTCTGAACCTCCACCCTAAGCTTAGTCAGCTTCTTTGGTGGGAAAAATTTAGTGAGGAACTCAGTAACCACCTTGTTCCAAGTATCCAAACTCTCCTTGGGTTGAGAATCTAGCCATAGCTTTGCTCCATCCCTCAGAGCAAACGGGAAGAGCATGAATTTGTACACCTCTGGGTTCACTCCCTTTGTCTTCACAGTATCACAAATCTGCAGAAAATTGGAAATAAATTGATTTGGGTCTTCATGGGGAAGACCACGATACTGGTAGTTTTATTGCACTAGGGTGACTAGTTGTGGCTTCAACTCAAAGTTGTTCGCAGCTATAGGAGGCACCACAATACTCTTTCCATACAGATCTATTGTAGGAGTGGAGAAAGAGCCAAGTACTCTCCTTTGTTGTTCATTCCCATTCGGGTTTGCCACAATAGCATTATCAGCATTGTTAGGATTCATAGTGGATTCTGCAGCCTTGTAAAGTCTTGCCTGTTGTAAACGTCGCCTCAAAGTTCTTTCAGGTTCAGGATCAAAGTCTAAGAGATGTTCTTTGTCTCTGTTCCTGTGCATAAACAAACAGAAAACAAGAAAGGATGGGAATCTCTACATCAGAGTGCAGAGAATTCCCAGTGGGGTAACCTGTGTAAAAGAAATAAAAGAAAACAACTAAATAATTGATGCCGAAAAATTTCAAAAATTATATAAAAAATAGAAAATAAAAATAATTAGGAGACAACAAACTTAATTTCAGGAATTAAAGAAAAATATATGATAAAATCTCTTTTTTTTGCGTGCGCGTCATTCAGTGTTTTCCTTGCCACGCGTACGCGTCGTCTACGCGTTCGTGTCATTTGTGCAGATTCCAATCCACGTGTTTGCGTCAGGCACGCGAACGCATCACTGCAATTTTTTCCATTTCACGCGGTCACGTGAGCCATGCGTCCGCGTCGGTATTCGCTGGTCATTCCTTGGTTTCTTGTGTTCCTTCCATTTTTGCAAGCTTCCTCTCCATTCTCTAAGCCATTCCTACCCTATGAAGCCTGAAACACTTAACACACGGATCATAGCATCGAATGGTATAAAGGAGAATTAAAATACATAATAAAAAGATCTTCAAGAAGCAAGTTTTCAACCATAGAACAACTTTGGGAAGGAATTGTAATATCATGCTAATCACATGAATAAGTGGGTAAAGACATGATAAAACCACTCAATTAAACACAATATAAATCATAAAATAATGGTTTATCCGGTTGTTATCAGCACTTGCAAGTGTCTGACCCCTTATTGGCGTTTGAACGCCAAGATTGGGGGCTGGATGGCGTTTAACGCCAATTTTTCACCCTTTTCTGGCGTTTGGACGCCAGAATTGGCCATCCACTGGGCATTTAACGCCAATTTTACACCCTTTTCTGGCGTTGGAATGCCAGAATCCTTCCTCTTTGGGCTCTTACTATCCTCAGAGGGATTTTGGGCAGTGGCTTGATCATCCTCTGTCAGTTGTTCCTTTCTTGGCTTCTTGCTGCCTTGAGTTGAGGCGTTCAATGTCTTTCCACTCCTCAGATGAACAGCTTGACACTCTTCTGTTATTTGTTTAGATAATTGTTGTCTTGTCTGATCCAATTGTGCTTCCATATTCTTGTTATCATTTTGAGTGTTTTGTAGCATCTCTTTAAATTCTGCTAACTGTTTTGTTAGAGCAAGTAATTGCTGATTAAGTTCAGCAACTTTTCTGGAGGACTAAGTTTAGTGGATACTGCTTTAGCCTCTTCTTTCATGGAGGACTCACTACTTAAGTACAGATGCTGATTTCTAGCAACTGTATCAATGAGCTCTTGAGCCTCCTCAATTGTCTTTCTCATGTGTATAGATCCTCCAGCTGAGTGGTCTAGAGATATCTGGGCCTTTGCTGTAAGCCCGTAGCAGAAGATGTCTAACTGCACCCACTCTGAAAACGTTTCAGAGGGGCATTTCCTTAGCATCTCTCTGTACCTCTCCCAGGCATCATAAAGAGATTCATTATCCTCTTGTTTAAAGCCTTGGATGTCCAGCCTTAGCTGTGTCATCCTTCTTGGAGGGAAATATTGATTCAAAAATTTGTCTGACAATTGTTTCCATGTTCTTATGCCGGCCTTGGGTTGGTTGTTTAACCATCTCTTAGCTTGGTCTTTTATAGCAAATGGAAACAGCAATAATCTGTAGACATCCTGATTCACTTCTTTATCATCTACTGTGTCAGCAATTTGTAAGAACTGTGCCAAAAACTCAGTAGGTTCTTCCTGTGGAAGACCGAAATACTGGCAATTTTACTCCACCATGATAATGAGCTGATGATTTAACTCAAAATTACTAGCTCTGATGAAGGGTATACAGATACTACTTCCATATGAAGCAGTAATGGGGTTAGCATATGACCCCAGAGTCCTTCTGGACTGTTCATTTCCACCTAGGTCAATGATGGAGAAAGGGAGATGATGTGAATTACAAATAAACAATTTTTCTCTCTCTTTTTTCTAAAGGAAATTTTGAAAATTCAATTAAAATAAAGAGAAAAGATCTTTTTGAATTTAATGAGGAAAGAGAAAAACAATAAAATGACACCAAACATAGAATTTTTAGATCAAAACAAAGAAAACAAACAAGAAAACTTTGAATGTCAAGATGAACACCAAGAACACTTTGAAGATTAAGATGAACACCAAGAACAATTTTTGAAAATATTTAGGGAAATAAAAACACAAAGGACACCAAACTTAAAAATTTTTATACTTTGGACACTAATAATTCGAAAATGCACAAGAAAAACAAGGAAAGACACAAAACAAGAAAAACTAAAGATCAAACAAGGAAAATAAACAAGAACAACTTGAAGATCAAGATAGAACACAATGTATATATTTTTGAAAAATTTTTAAGAAAAATTAAAACATGAAATTGACACAAGACTCAAACAAGAAACAAATTTTTTTTTGAAAAGAAAATAAAGGACTCAAAGTTAGTGACTCTAAACCAAAAAGATAAATTCTTCCTAATCTAAAGAACAAGATGAACCGTCAGTTGTCCAAACTCGAACAATCCCTGGCAACGGCGCCAAAAACTTGGTGCACGAAATTATGATTCACACTTCTCACAACTTCGGTGCCACTAACCAGCAAGTGCACTGGATCGTCCATGTAATACCTTACGTGAGTAAGGGTCGATCCCACAAAGATTGTCGGCTTGAAGCAATCTATGGTTATCTTGTAATCCTTAGTCAGGAGATTATAATGAAAAGAGTTTTGTTTGTAAAAAGTAAAAGAACATGAAATGAATAATACTTGTTATGCAGTAATAGAGAACAGGTTGAGGTTTTGGAGATGTTCTGTCTTCTGAATCTCTGCTTTCCTACTGTTGTCTTCTTCACGCACGCAAGGCTCCTTCCATGGTAAGTTGTATGTTGGTGGATCACCGTTGTCAATGGCTACCATCCGTCCTCTCAGTGAAAATGGTCCAACTACGGGTTTTGTAGGGCTAATCATCTGTCGGTTCTCACTCGTACTGGAATAGGATCCATTGATCCTTTTGCACACTGTCACTGCGCCCAACATTTGTGAGTTTGAAGCTCATCACAGTCACCTCTTCACAGATCCTACTTGGAATACCACAGACAAAGTTTAGAATTTTCGAATCTCAAGAGTGCTGCCAATTGATTCAACCTTATACCACGAAGACTCTGGTTTCACGAATTTGAACACTCTGTTGTCAGGAGACGCAATCAATCTCGTGAACCAGGAACCCAAGAGATACACGCTCAATCTAAGGTAGAACGGAAGTGGTTGTCAGGCACGCGTTCATAAGTTGAGAATGGTGATGAGTGTCACGGATCATCACATTCATCATGTTGAAGTGCAAATGAATATCTTAGAATAGAAACAAGCATGATTGAATAGACAACAGAAATAATTGCATTAACCCATCGAGACACAGTAGAGCTCCTCACCCCCAGCCATGGGGTTTAGAGACTCATGCCGTAGAAGATACAAATTCAGATGTAAAATGTCATGAGGTACAAAATGAATCTCTAAAAGTAGTTTTTATACTAGACTAGTAACCTAGGTTTGCAGAGAATGAGTAATTAAGTGCAGATAGTGCAGAAATCCACTTCCAGGGCCCACTTGGTGTGTGCTTGGGCTGAGCATTGAAGCTTTCACATGCATAGGACATTCTTGGAGTTAAACGCTAGCTTTGGTGCCAGTTTGGGCGTTTAACTCCAGTTTAGGTGCCAGTTTTGACGTTTTACGCCAGAAAAGGGTCTTTGACCAGAGTTTGGATGCCAGTTTGGGCCATCAAATCTCGAGCAAAGTATGGACTATTAACATTTCTGGAAAGCCCAAGATGTCTACTTTCCAACGCAATTGAGAGCGCACCAATGGGGCTTCTATAGCTCCAGATAATCCACTTCGAGTGCAGGGAGGTCAGAATCCAACAGCATCAGCAGTCATTTTTTTAGCCTCTGAATCAGATTTTCGCTCAGGTCCCTCAATTTCAGCCAGAAAATACTTGAAATCACAGAAAAACACTCAAACTCATAGTAAAGTCCAGAAATGTGATTTTTGCATAAAAACTAATAATAATATACTAAAAAGTAACTAAAACCTATTAAAAGCTACCTAAAAACAATGCCAAAAAGCGTATAAATTATCCGCTCATCAATGACATGAACCGTGCATGTTTGAATTTGAATCAAGGGATGTTGAAGTATAAGGAACAAGAGTTTAGAGAACTATTATGAATTTTCTGAAGTTAGTGAAAGTTAATCCTTAAAGCAAAAAGAAACAGCATAGAAAATAATAAAAAGCAAGGTCCAAGGCTCTGAGCATCAATGACTAGGGAGGTCAAACATGATTAAATGCTCAAAGAGTTGTTTTTCAAGTCATATGCTTGTGGTTTTCTTGTGTCAAGCAATCCTTAAGACATAATATTTAGATTCGAGACCAAATACATTTAGCAGAGTATGCCAAAGGCTTTGAGCACAACTGTCTAGGAGTAGCTTAAAGAAAAATCAGAACTTCAAGAGAGTTCCCCAGTTAAGTGCTTGTGGTGTTCTCGTGTCAATTAACCCTTGAGACAGAACATTTAAAGTCACGGCTAGGCTCAAGGTCCAAAGCACCAATTACTTGAAAATTAAAGGATATCTGCTATGTTCAAGGATTAAACTGAAGTATAAAGATCAGAGAATTCAAAATATGACTCGAATTCTAATTCTAAATGATAATGACATTCCTCTGATTCAAAGGAGAGTGAGATGCCAAAACTGTTCAGAATTACAATAGATAAACCCCACTTCAAAAAGAGACATGAACATAACTGAGCTCTCACCTCTCATGCAAATTCACATCTTAATCATATACTGATTTTGGTTTCTTAAGGACAAACAACAATTCAAGTTTGGTGTTGTGATGCGTGAGCATCTTCTCTGTCTTTTCCTAGTGAATTTTCATTTAATTGTTAGGTTTAATCAAGATTTAATATATTTTAGACACTATGAATGCTACTTTGAGCTGTGTATAATTCTGTTTATTTCATGACGAATTTCACAGAGTTGGAGTCAAGGATGGAGAATGCAGAGAGCTTGCTGCCACCTCCATGCCAAACTTAGATTCTTCCAAGTTTGGTGCCAACTCCATTATCACAAGAAGTGCACTCGGCCATCTCCACGCTAAAATTGGATTCACCAAGTTTGGGGCCACCAAGAATCCCCAAGGAGAATGCATGCATGAGGCTCCACGCCAAACTTGATCATTGTCAAGTTTGGCGCCAGCATAAAGAGCCAAAGAAGGCATACACGCACAACCTTCATGCCAAACATGGATCCTTCCAAGTTTGGCGCCACAACCAACAATTCCAAGGAAGAACCCTCTGCCTAGTCCACGATAAACTTGGATTCTTCCAAGTTTGGCGCCAACCCTAGTGCAATTGGTGGTCCTCAATCTCGTCCAAAGGCCTGCACAGATCAATTATTAAGTTTTGATTTAAACTTTTATTATTTTGATAATTAAGAAAAGATATTATTTAGTTTTCGGAAATATATTTTACATTAATTAGGATTAGATATAAAAGAGAAAAGAATCAACCCATCTGGCTCTTATCTTCTCTTCGACCTCATTCTACAATTTACAGTTTTTACGAATCTTAGTTTTCTCTTTGAATCCTAAGCAACTAAACCTCCACTGTTAAGGTTAGGAGCTCTGTCTATTGTATGGATTGATAATATTACTT
The DNA here is from genome assembly GCF_000817695.3 of Arachis duranensis. Classification (NCBI taxonomy): domain Eukaryota; kingdom Viridiplantae; phylum Streptophyta; class Magnoliopsida; order Fabales; family Fabaceae; genus Arachis; species Arachis duranensis. Next base: position 65,619,157 of record NC_029777.3, read on the forward strand.
TTTAACAATGACCAAAAGTGTAGGTTTATATTTTCGCACTAAAAATAGGATTGACATTGCAAGTTTAGCTCCAAACCCAACAATTGACCAATATCAAATTAAAATCCTAAAGATGTCACAAATCAAATCAAATTAACCGAGAGTATTTAGACTACCGAGTCGTCTTCCCTAGGAACTAATGCCAATGAGCGCACAATTTTGGTTGTGAGAAAGCAAAGGGGTTTTCAATGATTGAAAGCAAGAAATAAGGACATAAAAGAATTAGACAAAATTGTAATTAATAAAGTAATAAAGGAATAAAAGAACTATGCGTGTAATATAAACAAGTAAAGATATAAAGTGATGAAAAAGGTGATTCAAAACATAAATGAAACCTTGACTTGGGATGAGTTATGGAATCCCTTCCTTGCCATAACCACAACTATGATAATTATGATGGATTAATCTCATTAAGTCAACCCTTAACATCGAAGGATAAACCAAGTGAGCATAATTGTTATCAATCCACAAATCCTAGCTAACTTACTAATTACTTTAGTAAAAAGCTAGGGTTAGTGGAAACAATAACAACTAACAACCCAAGAATTATCACTAAATGTTGGACATTATGGCTCTAGTAACCCATATACTCATTTCCCCCAAGCCAAGCGGTGGAAATTACCTTATAACTACAATTGGCATTTCATCAAACACATAGAGGGCATAAACATAAAACATGGCAAAATTGGTAAATTAATAAAAGCTATGAACCATAAATGATCAAAATCAATAAAGGCAACTCAAAAAAACATAAAGTAAGCATCAATATCAAATTCATTAACAAGAACATCAAAATTGCAAAACCAAGCATATATTGATAAAAGAAAGTAAAATAGAAGAATGTGTAGAACAAGTATTGTAATTAAAAGATACAATTAAAGAAATACTTACAAAATAAATTGCTAGAATCTAAAATTCAGAACGTCAAGTATAAAATTCTACAAAACCTAATTGAAACCCTAAGAGAGCTGATAAGCAGATAATTTATACGCTTTTTGGCATTGTTTTTAGGTAGTTTTTAGTAGGATCTAGCTACTTTTAGGAATATTTTCATTAGTTTTTATGCTAAATTCACATTTCTGGACTTTACTATGAGTTTGTGTATTTTTCTGTGATTTCAGGTAATTTCTGGCTGAAATTGAGGGACCTGAGCAAAACTCTGATAAAAGGCTGACAAAGGACTGCTGATGCTGTTGGATTCTGACCTCCCTGCACTCGAGATAGATTTTCTGGAGCTACAGAACTCTAAATGATGCGCTTTCAATAGTGTTGGAAAGTAGACATCCAGAGCTTTCCATCATTATATAATAGTCCATACTTTATTCGTGATTAGATGACGTAAACTGGCGCTCAACGCCAGTTCCATGCTACATTCTGGAGTCAAACGCCAGAAACACGTCACGAACCAGAGTTGAACGCCAAAAACATGTTACAACTTGGCGTTCAACTCCAAAAGAAGCCTCTGCACGTGTAAAGCTCAAGCTCAGCCCAAGCACACACCAAGTGGGCCTCGGAAGTGGATTTCTACATCAATTACTTACTTCTGTAAACCCTAGTAGCTAGTCTAGTATAAATAGGACTTTTTACTATTGTATTCAGTGTCTTTGATTGTAAGGTCTTTTGACCATTCGGTCTTCTGATCACGTTTGGGGGCTGGCCATTCGGCCATGCCTGAACCTTCATCACTTATGTATTTTCAACGGTGGAGTTTCTACACACCATAAATTAAGGGTGTGGAGCTCTGCTGTTAACATGATGAATGTGATGATCCGTGACACTCATCATCATTTTCACCTATGAACGCGTGACTGACAACCACTTCTGTTCTACTTTAGACCGGGCGCATATCTCTTGGATTCCTTAATCAGAATCTTCGTGGTACAAGCTAGATTAATGGCGGCATTCATGAGAATCCGGAAAGTCTAAACCTTGTCTGTGGTATTCCGAGTAGGATTCAGGGATTGAATGACTGTGACGAGCTTCAAACTCGCGATTGTTGGGCGTGATGACAAACGCAAAAGAATCAAGGGATTCTATTCCAACATGATCAAGAACTGACAGATGATTAGCCGTGCCGTGACAGAGCATTTGGACCTTTTTCACTGAGAGAATGGGATGTAGCCATTGACAATGGTGATGCCCTACATACAGCTTGCCATGGAAAGGAATAAGAAAGATTGAAGGAAGGTAGTAGGAAAGTAGAGATCCATCAGGGACAAGCATCTCCATTCACTTATCTGAAATTCCCACCATTAAATTGCCTGAGTAACTCTATCTTTACTTTCTGCTTTATTTACTATTCGAAAACTCCATAACATTTATTATCCGCCTAACTGAGATTTACAAGATGACCATAGCTTGCTTCATACCAACAATCTCCATGGGATCGACCCTTACTCACGTAAGGTATTACTTGGACGACCCAGTGCACTTGCTGGTTAGTTGTGCAGAGTTGTGACTAAGTGTGATTCACGTTGAGAGCACTACCAAGTTTTTTTGGCACCATTGTTGATGATCACAATTTCGTGCACCAAGTTTTTGGCGCCGTTGCCGGGGATTGTTCGAATATGGACAACTGATGGTTCATCTTGTCGCTCAGATTAGGTAATTTTCTTTTTTTTATTTTCTTTTCAAAAATTTTTCAAAAATATTTTTCAAAATTCTCCCTCTATTTTCAAAAAATCCTTCAGAGTTTTTAAGAATGAATTCTAGAGTTTCAAAATGGTATGCTGATGCTTGGCTGGCCATCAAGCTTTAGGCTAACTTGGTATGATTCCTGGAATTTTGATTAAGGACTTTGAATTCATTACTTCCTTTTGTGTTTCTTGTTTGAATCTTGTGTCATGTTTTAAGTTTGGTGTCAATTGCATATTCATCTTGTTCTTGCAATTTTCGAAAATTCATGCATTCATAGTGTTCTTCATGATCTTCAAGTTGTTCTTGGTAAGTCTTCTTGTTTGATCTTGATGTTTTCTTGTTTTGTGTCTTTTATTATTTTTCATGTGCATTTTTGCATTCATAGCGTCTAAACATGAAAGATTTCTAAGTTTGGTGTCTTGCATGTTTTCTTTGCATCAAAAATTTTTCAAAAATATGTTCTTGATATTCATCATGATCTTCAAAATGTTCTTGGTGTCCATCTTGACATTCATAGTGTTCATGCATGCATCATATGTTTTGATCCAAAATTTTCATGTTTTGGGTCATGTTTGTGTTTTTCTCTCTCTTCATTAAAAATTCAAAAATCAAAAAATTATCTTTTCCTTATTTTACTCCTAATTTTTGAAAATTTGAGTTGACTTATTCAAAAAAATTTTAAAAAATAGCTATTTCTTATAAGTCAAGTCAAATTTTCAATTTTAAAAATCCTATCTTTTCAAAACTTTTTCAAAAATCAAATCTTTTTCATTTTTATCTTATGATTTTCGAAAATTTAAAAATAGTTTTCAAAAATCTTTTTCTTAATTTTATCTTAATTTTTGAAAATTATGCTAAACAATTAATGTGATTGATTCAAAAATTTGAAGTTTGTTACTTTCTTGTTAAGAAAGGTTCAATCTTTAAATTCTAGAATCATATCTTTTAGTTTCTTATTAGTCAAGTAATTAATTTTAATTTTAAAAATTAAATCTATCTTATCTTATCTTTTATATCATATCTTTTTCAAAATTTTATCTTTTTCAAAAATTTGATTTTAAAATATTCTTTTTTTATTTCATTAATTATTTTAAATTTTAATTTTAATTTCATTTCTTATCTTTATTTTCGAAAATCATTTAACTCCTTTTCAAAATTTAATTTCGAAAATTTCTCCCTCTCTCATCTTTTCCTATTTATTTATTCATTTACGAACACCTCTCTTCACCTCTCTTCATCTCAAATCACTGCCCCTATCCTTACCTTGTGTTTGGATTCTCCTTTCTTTATTCCCTTTTTCTTCTACTAATAATAAGGAACCTCTTTACTGTGACATAGAGGATTCCTCTTCTTTTTCTGTTCTCTTCTCTTTCATATGAGCAGGAACAAGGAAAAAGGAATTCTTGTTGAAGCTGATCCAGAACCTGAAAGGACTCTGAAGAGGAAACTAAGAGAAGCTAAATTACAACAATCCAGAGACAACCTTGCTGAAATTTTCGAACAAGAAAAGCAGATGGCAACCGAACCTAACAACAATAATGCAAGAAGGATGCTTGGTGATTATACCACACCTACGTCCAAGTTTGATGGAAGAAGCATCTCAATTCCTACCATAGAAGCAAACAATTTTGAGCTGAAACCTCAATTAGTTGCTCTAATGCAACAGAACTGCAAGTTTCATGGACTTCCATTAGAAGATCCTTACCAGTTCTTAACTGAGTTCTTGCAGATCTGTGAGACTGTTAAGACTAGTGGAGTAGATCCTGAAGTTTACAGGCTCATGCTTTTTCCTTTTGCTGTAAGAGACAGAGCTAGAACATGGTTAGACTCTCAACCTAAAGATAGCATGGACTCCTGGGATAAGCTGGTCACGGCCTTCTTGGCTAAGTTCTTTCCTTCTCAAAAGCTGAGCAAGCTTAGAGTGGATGTTCAGACCTTCAAACAAAAAGATGGTGAATCCCTCTATGAAGCTTGGGAAAGATACAAACAAATGACCAAAAGATGTCCTTCTGACATGTTTTCAAAATGGACCATGATAGATATATTCTATTATGGTCTATCTGAGTTCTCTAAGATGTCATTGGACCATTCTGCAGGTGGATCCATTCACCTAAAGAAAATGGCTGCAGAAGCTCAAGAACTTATTGACATGGTTGCAAATAACCAGTTCATGTACACTTCTGAGAGGAATTCCATGAATAATGGGACGCCTCAAAGGAAGGGAGTTCTTAAAATTGATGCTCTGAATGCCATATTGGCTCAGAACAAAATTTTGACTCATCAAGTCAACATGATTTCTCAAAGTCTGAATGGATGGCAAAATGCATCCAACAGCACTAAAGAGGCATCTTCTGAAGAAGAAGCTTATGATCGTGAAAACCCTGCAATGGCAGAGATAAATTATATGGGTGAACCTTATGGAAACACCTATAATTCATCATGGAGAAATCATCCAAATTTCTCATGGAAGGATTAAC
>NC_029777.3:65624644-65625150 GCF_000817695.3 Arachis duranensis
TATAATCAATATGGCCGAACCTAGAGAGGAAGGAGAGGATGTGAATCCCAATGAGGAAAACCTCATGGGACGTCTCTCAAGCAAGAAGGAGTTTCCTATTGAGGACCCACGGGAATCTGAGGCCCGTATAGAGACCATAGAGATTCCATTAAACCTCTTTCTGCCATTCATGAGCTCTGAAGACTATTCTTCCTCTGAAGAGGATGAAGATGTAACTGGAGAGCAAGTTGCTCAATATCTAGGAGCTATCATAAAACTGAATGCCAAGTTATTTGGTAATGAGACTTGGGAAGGTGAACCTCCCTTGCTCATCAGTGAACTAGATACATGGGTTCAGCAAACCTTACCTCAAAAGAGACAAGATCCTGGCAAATTCTTAATACCCTGTACCATAGGCACCATGACCTTTGAAAAGGCTCTGTGTAACCTGGGGTCAAGCATAAATCTTATGCCACTCTCTGTAATGGAGAAGCTGGGGATCATTGAGGTACAGCCTGCCATATTTT
>NC_029777.3:65626236-65634661 GCF_000817695.3 Arachis duranensis
GAATCTGAGGCTCATATAGAGACCATAGAGATTCCATTAAACCTCCTTCTGCCATTCATGAGCTCTGAAGACTATTCTTCCTCTGAAGAGGATGAAGATGTAACTGGAGAGCAAGTTGCTCAATATCTAGGAGCTATCATGAAGCTGAATGCCAAGTAATTTGGTAATGAGACTTGGGAAGGTGAACCTCCCTTGCTCATTAGTGAACAAGATACCTGGGTTCAGCAAACTTTACCTCAAAAGAGACAAGATCCTGGCAAATTTGTAATACCCTGTACCATAGGCACCATGACCTTTGAGAAAGCTCTGTGTGACCTAGGATCAGGCATAAATCTTATGCCACTCTCTGTAATGGAGAAGCTGGGGATCATTGAGGTACAGCCTGCCATATTTTCATTACAATTGGCAGACAAGTCAGTAAGACAAGCTTATGGATTGGTAGAGGACGTGTTGGTAAAGGTTGAAGGCCTTTACATCCCTGCTGATTTCATAATCTTAGACACTAGGAAGGAGGAGGATGAATGCATCATCCTTGGAAGACCTTTCCTAGCCACAGTAGGAGCTGTGATAGATGTTAACAGAGGAGAATTAGTCCTTCAATTGAATGAGGACTACCTTGTGTTTAAGGCTCAAGGATCTTCTTCTTTAACAATGGAGAGGAAGCATGAAAAGCTTCTCTTAGTACAGAGTCAAACAAAGCTCCCACAACCAAACTTTGAATCCCCACATCCAAACTCTAAGTTTGGTGTTGGGAGTCTACAACATTGACCTGATCTCCTGTGTGGCTCCATGAGAGCCCACTGTCAAGCTATTGACATTAAAGAAGCTCATATTGGGAGGCAACCCAATTTTTATTTCTCTAATTTTATTTTTTATTTTATTGTTCTTTTGTGTTTTATTAGGTTCATGATCATGTAGAGTCACAAAATAAATACTAAAATAAAAAATAGAATAAAAAACAGCAGAAGAAAAAGCACACTCTGGAGGAAGAGCTTACTGGTGTTTAACGCCAGAACAGAACATGGATCTGGCGTTGAACGCCAAAAACAAGCAGCATCTTAGTGTTTAAACGCCAGGAATATACCTTGAGGAAAGCTGGCGCTGAATGCCAGAAACAAGCATGAAACTGGCGTTCAACGCCAGAAACATGCTGCAGCTGGGCGTTGAACGCCCAGAACATGCATTACCTCGGCGTTTAAACGCCAGAATTGCATGCAAAGGCATTGTACATGCCTAATTGGTGCAGGGATGTAAATCCTTGACACCTCAGGATCTGTGGACACTACAGGATCATCTCAGGATCTGTGGACCCGACAGGATCCCCACCTACCACATTCTCTCCTCTTCTCAACATTCATCCTTTCTTTCCAATAAACATTCTTCCCCAAAACCATTCACCAATCACCTTAATCTCTCTTCCCAATTACCCCCTTCACCACTCACATCCATCCACTCTTTCTCATAAACCCCACCTACCTTCAAAATTCAAAATTTTTTCCCACCCAATCCCACCCTAAATAGCCAAACATACTCCCTCTCCCCTTACTATATAAACCCCTCTATTCTCCTTAATTTTCACACAACACAACTCCCTCTCCTATACCTTGGCCGAATACATCTTTCTCCACTCTCCTCCATATTTTCTCTTCTTGTTCTTCTTTTCTTTCTTCTCTTGCTCGAGGGTGAGCAATATTCTAAGTTTGGTATGGTAAAAGCATAAGCTTTTTGTTTTTCCATTGCCATTGATGGCACCTAAGGCCGAAGAAACCTCTAAAAAAGGGAAAGGAAAGATAAAAGCTTCTACCTCCGAGTCATAGGGGATGGAAAGGTTCATCTCCAAAGCCCATCAAGACCACTTCTATGATTGTGGCTAAGAAGAAGGTGATCCCTGAGGTCCCTTTCAAGCTCAAGAAAAATGAGTTTTCGGAGATCCGACATGAGATTCAAAGAAGAAGTTGGGAAGTTCTGACCAACCCCATTCAACAAGTCGGAATCTTGATGGTTCAAGAGTTCTATGCCAATGCATGGATCACTAGGAACCATGATCAAAGTATGAACCCGAATCCAAAGAACTATCTTACAATGGTTCGGGGGAAATACTTAGATTTTAGTCCGAAAAATGTGAGGTTGGCATTCAACTTGCCCATGATGCAAGAAGATGCACACCCGTACACAAGAAGGGTCAACTTTGATCAAAGGTTGGACCAAGTCCTTATGGACATATGTGTTAAAGGAGCTCAATGGAAAAGAGACTCCAAAGGCAAGCCGATTCAATTAAGAAGACTGCACATCAAGCCTGTGGCTAGAGGATGGTTGGAGTTCATCCAACGCTCCATCATCCCAACTAGCAACTGATCTGAAGTTACTGTGGATCGGGCCATCATGATTCATAGCATCATGAATGGAGAGGAAGTAGAAGTTCATGAAGTCATCTCCCTTGAATTCTACAAAATAGCCAAAAAGCCCTCTACCTTGGCAAGGCTAGCTTTTCCTCATCTTATTTGCCATCTATGTTACTCAGCTGGAGTCATCATAGAAGGAGACATCCCCATTGAGGAGGACAAGCCCATCACTAAGAAAAGGATGGAGCAAACAAGAGAGCCCACTCATGGAACCCAAGAGACGCATGAGGAAGCTCATCACCAAGAAATCCCGGAGATGCCTCAAGGGATGCACTTTCCTCCCAACAACTATTGGGAACAACTCAACACTTCTCTTGAAGATTTGAGTTACAATATGGATCAATTAAGGGTGGAACATCAAGAGCACTCCATCATTCTCCATGAAATTAGAGAAGATCAAAGAGCAATGAGGGAGGAGCAACAAAGGCAAGGAAGGGACATAGAAGAGCTTAAGGACATCATTGGTTCTTCAAGAAGAAAGCGCCACCATCACTAAGGTGGATTCATTCTTTGTTCTTATTTTTCTGTTTTTCAGTTTTTATGCTTATTATGTCACCATTAGTATTTAATAACTATGTCTTAAGGCTATAAATAATTCTATGAATCCTTCACCTCTCTTAAATAAAAAATATTTCTAATTCAAAAGAACAAGAAGTACATGAATTTCGAAATTATCCTTAAATTTAGTTTAATTATATTGATGTGGTGACAATACTTTTTGTTTTCTAAATGAATGCTTGAACAGTGCATAATTTTGATCTTGTTGTTTATGAATGTTAAAATTATTGGCTCTTGAAAGAATGATGAACAAAGAGAATGTTATTGACAATCTGAAAAATTATGAAAATTGATTCTTGAAGCAAGAAAAAGCAAAAGCTTCCGAAAAAAAAGCAAGCAGAAAAAGCCAATAGCCTTTAAAACCAAAAGGCAAGGGTAAAAAGGATCCAAGGCTTTGAGCATCAATGGATAGAAGGGCCCAAGGAAATAAAATTCAGGCCTAAGCGGCTAAATCAAGCTGTCCCTAACCATGTGCTTGTGGCATGCAGGTACAAGTGAAAAGCTTGAGACTGAGTGGTTAAAGTCGTGATCCAAAGCAAAAAGAGTGTGCTTAAGAGCTTTGGACACCTCTAACTGGGGACTTTATCAAAGCTGAGTCATAATCTGAAAAGGTTCACCCAGTCATGTGTCTGTGGCATTTATGTATCCGGTGGTAATACTGGAAAACAAAGTGCTTAGGGCCACGGCCAAGACTCATAAAAGTAGCTATGTTCAAGAATCAACAAACTTAACTAGGAGAATCAATAACACTATCTGAAATTCTAAGTTCCTATAGATGCCAATCATTCTAAACTTCAAAGGAGAAAGTGAGATGCCAAAACTGTTCAGAAGCAAAAAGCTACAAGTCCCGCTCATCTAATTAGAATTAATATTCATTGATATTTTGGGATTTATAGTTTATTCTCTTCTTTTTATCCTAATTTATTTTCAGTTGCTTGGGGACAAGCAACAATTTAAGTTTGGTGTTGTGATGAACGGATAATTTATACGCTTTTTAGCATTATTTTTAGGTAGTTTTTAGTAAGATCTAGCTACTTTTAGGGATGTTTTCATTAGTTTTTATGCTAAATTCACATTTCTAGACTTTACTATGAGTTTTTGTGTTTTTCTATGATTTCAGGTAATTTCTGGCTGAAATTGAGGGACCTAAGCAAAACTCTGATAAAAGGCTGACAAAGGACTGCTGATGCTGTTCGATTCTGACCTCCTTGCACTCGAAAAAGATTTTCCGGAGCTACAGAACTCTAGATGACGCGCTTTTAATGGCGTTGGAAAGTAGACATCCAGAGCTTTCCAGCATTATATAATAGTCCATACTTTATTCGTGATTAGACGACGTAAACTGGCACTCAACGCCAGTTCCATGCTACATTCTGGAGTCAAACGCCAGAAACACGTCACGAACCAGAGTTGAACGCCAAAAACATATTCCAACTTGGTGTTCAACTCCAAAAGAAGCCTCTGCACATGTAAATCTCAAGCTCAGCCCAAGCACACACCAAGTGGGCCCCAGAAGTGGATTTCTGCATCAATTACTTACTTCTGTAAACCCTAGTAGCTAGTCTAGTATAAATAGGACTTTTTACTATTGTATTCAGTGTCTTTGATTGTAAGGTCTTTTGACCATTCGGTCTTCTGATCACGTTTGGGGGCTGGCCATTCAGCCATGCTTCAACGGTGGAGTTTCTACACACCATAGATTAAAGGTGTGGAGCTCTACTGTACCTCAAGTTTTTATGCAATTACTACTATTTTCTATTCAATTCAGCTATTCCTATTCTAAGATATTCGTTGCACTTCAACATGATGAATGTGATGATCTGTGACACTCATCATCATTCTCACCTATGAACGCGTGACTGACAACCACTTTCGTTCTACTTTAGACTGGGCGCATATCTCTTAGATTCCTTAATCAGAATCTTCATGGTATAAGCTAGATTGATGGCGGCATTCATGAGAATCCAGAAAGTCTAAACCTCATCTGTGGTATTCCGAGTTGGATTCAGGGATTGAATGACTGTGACGAGCTTCAAACTCGCGATTGTTGGGCGTGATGACAAACGCAAAAGAATCAAGGGATTCTATTCCAACATGATCGAGAACCAACAGATGATTAGTCGTGCTGTGACAGAGCATTTGGACCTTTTTCACTGAGAGGATGGGATGTAGCCATTGACAACGGTGATGCCCTACATACAGCTTGCCACGGAAAGGAATAAGAAGGATTGAAGGAAGGCAGTAGGAAAGTAGAGATCCAACAGGGACAAGCATCTCCATACACTTATCTGAAATTCCCACCATTGAATTACATGAGTAACTCTATCTTTATTTTCTGCTTTATTTTTTATTTGAAAACTCCATAACATTTATTCTCCGCCTAACTGAGATTTACAAGATGACCATAGCTTGCTTCATACCAACAATCTCCGTGGGATCGACCCTTAATCACGTAAGGTATTACTTGGATGACCCAGTGCACTTGCTGGTTAGTTGTGCGGAGTTGTGACTAAGTGTGATTTACGTTGAGAGCACTACCAAGTTTTTTTGGCGCCATTGTTGATGATCACAATTTCGTGCACCAAGAGCAAAACCCAAAACTACACTACACTACTCCTACTATGTGTTTTCTCCCCTACAAGTGAGCTCCCTTGATAAGTGTTGAATTCCCCTTGATATAGCACTCCAATTCAGCCTTCAATCCTTGCAAAATGGGCCAAGAGGCCTCAAAAATCATGTAGCACATGTTTCATTAATACAATTACGTGCAGGGACTTGTGCGCATGCACAGATGTGTGCGTCTGCACACTTGGCTAAAAATCCTCCTGTGCGTACGCACAGGCACTTGTGCGCACGCACATGTCGCTGTGTGTGCTTTTCCTTGTTTTCTCCATGTGTTCTCCCTTGTACATGCTTTCTTCCACTTTTGGCTATCCATTCTTGCCTCCAAGGCCTGAAATCATTCAACAAACCTGTCATGGCGTCGAATGGAAAAAAAGTGGAATTAAATTCCTCATTTCAAGCACAAAAATGCATGTTTTCACATTTAGGTTCAAATTAGGGACCAAACACAAAAGTATGCTATTTGAGTGCTTAAGTGTAGGTTTATATGATGAAATCCATTCAAATCAAGCCAAAATATATCGGAAAATATGGACTCATCAATTCCCCCACACTTAAACAATAGCATGTCCTCATGCTAAACCAACAAGGAGAAGGATAAAAAAAGGATAATCAACTTCTTAAATGCAACTATCTATATGCATGCAAATACGTATATACTATATATATCTATCTATAGTATCTATATGAAATTAGAAAAAACAAACAATCAAATTCCCAAGCAAGTATAGACAAATAGGGCCAAGCGAGAAAATAATCCAATGCATCCAAAATCTAGAGAATTGATTCAACTCAACAAAATTAAGCAAGTTGCAAGAATGCATGATGAGAGAAGTGGAAACATAGAATTGAGTAATTGAACCCTCACTAGGTGTGTATACACTCTAAACGCTCGGTATTTTAGGGTTTAACCACTCAAGTCTCCTCCTAATCATGCTTTCAAGGTTTTGCTTTTCATCTAATAATCAACAAATATGTGATATTTGGGTGTAAGTGTCATGAGGTCTTTAGAAGGTTGTAATGGGGTTAGGGTTAAGGTAGGATAAATATGGCAAAGTGGACTAAGGAATTGGATCTTTGATTAGCTCAAGTGCTCCACTCAACCTATATTAACCAAATAACAAAATATGCAACCTAACTTCCCATAATCACACCTTTTTTACTCATTCATGCTTCTTTTTCATCCAAGTCCACATATGCATTTCTTATTCATTTTTTATCTTTTCTTTGGGGCAACATTTGTCCCTTCTTATTATTTTTCCATTTTTTTCTTTTTCTAGGACAAATGCATATGGTTAAAACAAATTGATACATGAATGTGCACCCATTTTCTAAACTTTTTTTTCTTTTTCAATGCATACTCAATACAAACTTTTTCATCCACTACCAATGTTTCCCAAAAGTTCCCTCACACTTAAATGAAACACACTCTTCAACCTAAGCTACTCAAAGATGCAATTCAAGGTAATTCATGGTTTTCCGCTTAGGGTTGTGATGTGCTAACAATTAGAACAAAGGGAATTAAGAGGCTTAAAAGGGGTTAACAAAGATAGATGCAAGGGTAAGTCCATATAGGTGAGTGAGTTTAATACAAAAAATGGCCTCAATCATGATAAATGCAATCACAACATCAAACATTGGAAATAAAAAATCAAGCAAAACCAATATCACAATCATAGAAGGAGATATAACACACAATGAACAAAATTAGTGGTTAAAATGTGTAACCACTCAATATGTGATGCCAAGGCATCTTAGGCTAGTTTCACTAGCATTTTTCTGTTAGTTTTAGTTGTTTTATGCATTTTCTTGAGCTTAAAGTAACCAAGAATGGTTAAATGAACAACAAAGCAATGAACCATCCAAACAGTATGATTTTGATGCAAATTCCATGAGTTTTTAGTTATATTACTTGAATGCTATGAATGGAAGATTTCTCATGAAATTTTGCAAGACTTTGATGCAGTTGTTTGGATGATTTCAGGGAAGAAGAGGCTAGGCAAGGAAGCAGCAAAATCAATAAAGGAAGCTTGAATATCACATGTGGAGTTTAAGTTCCAGTTTAAGCTTAAACTGGAACTTAAACTCCACATGTGATATTCAAGCTTCCTTTATTGATTTTGCTGCTTCCTTGCCTAGCCTCTTCTTCCCTGAAATCATCCAACAACTGCATCAAAGTCTTGCAAAATTTCATGAGAAATCTTCCATTCATAGCATTCAAGTAATATAACTAAAAACTCATGGAATTTGCATCAAAATCATACTGTTTGGATGGTTCATTGCTTTGTTATTCATTTAACCATTCTTGGTTACTTTAAGCTCAAGAAAATGCATAAAACAACTAAAACTAACAGAAAAATGCTAGTGAAACTAGCCTAAGATGCCTTGGCATCACGGACCCAGACCAAAACTGATTCCCATCGTATCTAAGAGACATCTTCGACTCGTCCGGAACCCAAACATCCGTACAAATAATAATAATAATAATAAAGGATACGGGGTTGGTATTGAAAAATGAAAAGTAACAAAAGACCCACGCCTTTAACTATAAGGAATGTTGAATGCTTATCTCCGAATTCCTTACTATAAGTGTATACATTTCAAACATGATAGTAATTCACTTTTATATTTGTCTAATACACATATTTTTTGTGTATGCCTTAATAAAAAAAAAATATTTTACCAGACACGTTCAAACAACTTAAATATTACAAAAAGTTACTATGTCAAATCTTAATTTTAATATATATTTTTAAAATAAATTTTAAAATAATATATATTATTATTTATTAAAAATTATTTTAAATATTTTATATAGTTAAAAATTATTAAAAGCACTTAAC
>NC_029777.3:65634727-65635521 GCF_000817695.3 Arachis duranensis
CTTTTCTCTTGAATTTTGTTAGAAAGCTTCTCGATCTAATTCCATTGGTTAGTTGTCTTGGGAAAGAAACTATCCATAATTGGAATCCTTCGGAACCTTGGGAAAGGAATGGAGGATTCATGCTAGAGAAGCTTTCTCACAGTGAATTGGATTGGGGTTTGGATGGATATTGTGACATGTAATCCTACCAAATTGTGGTTCATGAAACTGTGTGGTATAATCAGTGATCGAGCATCATCTCTTCTTATGAACATTTAAACCAAGGGATTGGGAATTTGTTTGTTTTTAGAGAGAATTGGTGAGCCAAGGGATTGGGATCCAATCATATAAGATTGCCAAGCAAAATTCAATGAATGCATTGGTTGAGGAAGGGATTAAAATGTTTTGATTCGGAGATCTCAATATCTCCTGAACCCCAATGAATCCCCCATTTCTGATCTACCACTTTCTCTTTACATTCTGCAATTAAATTCATGCAATCACCCCGATCCCTTTTTAATTTCAGCAATTTAGCTTCTCGCTCTTTAATTCATGCAATTTAAGATTCCGCAATTTCATCTAAATCTTGATTCCGCTCAACTAGAACACACTTGTAATCCGAATTGCTCACTCAACCAATCCTTGTGGGATTTGACCTCACTCTATTGTGAGTTTTTACTTGACGATAACCGGTGCACTTGCCGGAAGGGAATTTTTGCCGATCGTGCAATTTTCTAAAATCGTAGCATCAAGTTTATGGCGCCGTTGCCGGGGATTGGTTTTCGATTGACAATTCTCAAATTGGAAGTTAACTA
>NC_029777.3:65636743-65637670 GCF_000817695.3 Arachis duranensis
AACTAAGCACTGAAGGAGGTGATTGGGAAGAGGCCAACTATGTGGGAAATCAACAAAGGCAACCATATGATCCACATTCCAACACTTACAACCCAGGCTGGAAAAACCACCCAAACTTTGGGTGGGTAAACCAGCAAACCCAATCACAAAACCACAAACCTTACAACCCCAACCAACATAATAATTTCACATACCAAAACTCCAACCAAAGATCATACCAAGCCACACGAAACACTTACTCCCAACCACCATATCATGGCCAAAATAATCAACCTGCCCAACCTAATCCGAACCAACAATTTCAAGATCAATTAAACAGGATAGAAGGAATGCTTGCAACCATGGGTCAAGACATAACCGAATTGAAAGCCTTTAAGGAAGAAGTAAATTCTAACTTGCATAACCAAGGAGCTGCCATCCAGAAGCTAGAAAATCAAATTGGGTATTTGTCTAAGCAAACCCCTGGGCCAAGCATTTCTCATGCTGCCAAGGCTATTGCAAGGGAAGAATGTAAGGCCATAACCCTCAGAAGTGGAAAGAAGCTAAAGGAGATCTCAAAGGAAACCACAGAGGATGAAGCAAAGGAAAATGTGAGAGACAAGGAACAGGGACAATCTTTTACACCGTCTGCAACAAAAGAAAAAGAAAAAGAGGTCCTCAAGCCTTATACACCCAAAGCACCATATCCTCAACGTTTGATGAAAAGTGAAAAGGATGGCCAATTCTCCAGATTCTTGGAGATTTTCAAGAAGCTTCAAATCAACATTCCATTTGCTGAGGCAATAGAGCAAATGCCACTCTATGCAAAATTCTTAAAGGAATTAATGACCAAGAAGAGAAGCTGGAGAAATGAGGAAACTGTGTTGTTAACTGAAGAATGCAGTGCCATCATTCAACACAAATTGCCTCAGAAATTGAAGGATCCAG
>NC_029777.3:65641752-65643051 GCF_000817695.3 Arachis duranensis
ATGAAGCAACAACTAGGAGAAGAAGGAGAAATCAATTTTTTTCCTGGCAACAAAGAGAAAACAAGAAATTTCACAAGGTGGTGTTGTTCCTTGACCATTCTTTAAAAGGCAAACAAAAGCATGCTTGTTCTGGTTTAAACTGTAATTGTTGAATCTTTCTGGAATGTGAAGTTTTTAGTATGAGTGTTGGTTTACTGCTTTGAATAAAGTGAATGCCTAGATGTTTGGATATAACTTCACCTTCTTAAACAAATGCTTGTCATGCTTGTTCTGTTTCCAAAAATAAATGAAAAGTTTGAACAAAAGTAACTTGGCTCATTTAGTGATAAATCAAGTAGAATTAAGTGGTGGTATGCATGCTTGATTGTTTAGTCAGATCACTGGGAATTGAGTGTAGAATTATCATTTTTGTGTAGAAGTTTGAATACTGTCTATGGATCTTGATGAATAAATGTCTTTGGCCATAAAAAAGAAAGAAAAAGAAGAAGAAAAAGCCACTGAAAAAGGCAACCAAAAAGCAAAAAAAAAAAATTTGAGAAAATAAGCTAGGCACCAATGGTTTGAACTTCTGAGACAAATGCCTGTGGTGTTTATGTATTAAGGATATGCTTGGATGAATAGGTTCTGAGGAGTGTTTCAACACTTGGTAACTTGGGTTAACTAACCCGGTATTATCAACCAAAAGTCCATTATCAAGAGCAACCTAAATACAAAATATTTAGTCACACAAAGAGGTGCTGGGCACCAATGTCTCAAGAAGAAATGTGAACTAAAATGCCTGTAGTGGATGTGTGTAGTGCACTGATAAGAAAAAGAAAATGCCAAAGGTTTGTGCAACACATGACACTGAGCAAACAAGGAGCAAAGGAGCTCTAAGAAAAAGAAAAAAACAAAGAAAGGAAAAGTGCCAAGGACATAAGAGTAACAAGAGGCCATAGCAGTGTTTGATAGATGCAATGAAAAAGTGATAATCTTACCTGATAAGAATGAAAAAGTGATGCTGCAACTTTCTGCATAAAACCCTTCTGATGAACTTCAAGTGCTTACTAATATAGCCAATGAAATTGCTTTCTGTTTCATACTTTCTTCTCAAATAACTCAGGACTTGCTTAGGGACAAGCAAGTATTAAGTTTGGTGTTGTGATGCCAAGGCATCTTAGGCTAGTTTCACTAGCATTTTTCTGTTAGTTTTAGTTGTTTTATGCATTTTCTTGAGCTTAAAGTAACCAAGAATGGTTAAATGAACAACAAAGCAATGAACCATCCAAACAGTATGATTTTGATGCAAATTCCATGAGT
>NC_029777.3:65643956-65649178 GCF_000817695.3 Arachis duranensis
TTTTTTTTTTACTTTTGGACACTTGAGAATTTTTCATCAATTTTTCTAGTTTTGAATTCAGAGCTATGACTCACTAAACCCCCTTTCATTGGGTTAGGGAGCTCTATTGTAATTCAATGAATATATAATAGTTTTTATCTTCTTCTTCAATCTTTTCTCTTGAATTTTGTTAGAAAGCTTCTCGATCTAATTCCATTGGTTAGTTGTCTTGGGAAAGAAACTATCCATAATTGGAATCCTTCGGAACCTTGGGAAAGGAATGGAGGATTCATGCTAGAGAAGCTTTCTCACAGTGAATTGGATTGGGGTTTGGATGGATATTGTGACATGTAATCCTACCAAATTGTGGTTCATGAAACTGTGTGGTATAATCAGTGATCGAGCGTCATCTCTTCTTATGAACATTTAAACCAAGGGATTGGGAATTTGTTTGTTTTTAGAGAGAATTGGTGAGCCAAGGGATTGGGATCCAATCATATAAGATTGCCAAGCAAAATTTAATGAATGCATTGGTTGAGGAAGGGATAAAAATGTTTTGATTCGGAGATTTCAATATCTTCTGAAACCCAATGAATTCCCCATTTCTGATCTACCACTTTCTCTTTACATTCTGCAATTAAATTCATGCAATCACCCCGATCCCTTTTTAATTTCAGCAATTTAGCTTCTCGCTCTTTAATTCATGCAATTTAAGATTCCGCAATTTCATCTAAATCTTGATTCCGCTCAACTAGAACACACTTCTAATCCGAATTGCTCACTCAACCAATCCTTGTGGGATTTGACCTCACTCTATTGTGAGTTTTTACTTGACGATAACCGGTGCACTTGCCGGAAGGGAATTTTTGCCGATCGTGCAATTTCCTAAAATCGTAGCATCAATATGGCTCAAAAACTCACAAGGTATTTTGTTCTTTCCTCTTCTATGTTTCCATAAAAAATCCATTCAAGCACGTTCAAAAAACAGTTTTCCAATCAATTCAATAGAACGCCCTTGAAACAAAATTCTTGGAAATCCTTGTTGTTTTTCACCAAAATTATTTCCTATATATGTATGTATGTTGTGATGGATGCAAAATTTTTCAAAATTTCCTAGTTCTTCACCTAATTTTCAACAACCAAAAAGTAACATGAAAAATTAGGATCAAAATTGAACTAGGCACTATGCTATTCACAACATCCGATCACAACTTCTATCTATAAAATATATACCATGAAAAAGATGCAAAATAAAAAACTATGTACTAGAAGAAAATGCAATGCAACAATAAAAAACACTTCAAATATCTACAAGAAACATAATAAAAGAAAAAAATAAAAGTAAAGTGTAAAGTATTCGGAAAAGAAAGTTTACGCCCCACAAGTGGCGAATCCTCCTCCACACTTATGCGTTGCACGGTCCTCCGTGCACGAACACGATCTGGGGGATATCTCTCAAGAGCTCCACCTCCAGTTGGCGGATGCGGGGGCTTGGGTTGCATGGAAATTGTCGAGTCCAATGCATGCTCGGTATCTCCCTGATGCACGAAAACTTGTCCCTCAACAAATTTCCATTCGGCAAGTATACCGAATTGTCGTCAAGTAAAAACTCACAATAGAGTGAGGTCGAATCCCACAGGAATTGATTGGTCAAGCAACTTTAGTTGGAAGAGTGTGCTAGTTGAGCTAAACAGAATGTAGTTGAGATTTACTAGAAATTAAATAGCGGGAAAGTAAATTGCAGAAAATAAAGTGTAGAATCTTAAATGGGGATTTGGGAAGATGAACATGGAAATAAATGGCAGAAAGTAAAGAGAATGGATAAGATCAGAGATGGGGATTCATTGGGCTTAGGAGATGTTGCATTCTCCAAATCAATTTCATTCTCATCTCTTCCTCAATCAATGCATTCATTGATCTCCTTGGCAATCTTAAGTGATTGGATCACAATTCCTTGGCAATCCAATCTCCTTAAGCTTGAACAATTGTCCAATTCCTTGATTTAATTGCTCATGGGAAGAAATGAAGTGTGGTCACTGATTATACCACATGTATTTCCAAATCAAAGTGTTGGGAGGATTACATGTCAATATATTCGCCCAAACCCCAATTTGGTCCAACATGAGAAAGTATTTCTAGCATGATCTCCTCATCCCTTTTCCAAGGCTCAGAGGAGATCCAATTATGGAGAGTTTCTTTTCCAAGACAACTAACCAATTAGATTAAGATCGAAAGCTTTCTAGTAAATCAAGAGAAAAGAAAGAGGAAGAAAAATGAAAATTATAATTGATCCATCAATTTACAACAACGCTTCCTAACCCAATGAAAGGGGTTGTTCATAGCTCTGGAAATGGAAATGAAAAAGGGTAGAACAGAATACATGCATAAAGTAAATATATAGAATGTAGTTCTCCAAAAGTGCAAAAGCTCCCTAATAGTTCAAAACTACTCCTATATATAATACTCTTCTTGATCTTCTAGTGAGTTTTCCAAGTCTTGGATATGGGCCTTTGATCTTGAGTTGAAGCAGTTACAATCTTCAATGGGCTCAGCTTTATTTGCAGAAAAAGTGTGAGTTAGGCATGGGTGTTAGTTAGGTGGTTAGTGGCATTAACGTTAAGTGAGGATGTGGGTTCGAGAACGTTAGTGACAATCACCTTTTCCACTAACGTTCCAACCCAAAATGATCAACGTTAACTTCAACATTAGTGGCACTAACGTGACCACTAACGTTGCCTCTTGGTCCTTCGTAAACGTTATTTGGAATCACCTTTTCCAATAACGTTGCCTTGTGCCCCCTTTTCCTACGTTAGAGTTTACGTTAGTATAACTAACGTGACTCTTAACGTGGGCATGCCTAAGCTTCGAGAGCATTAGTGACACTTACCTTTATCACTAATGCTCCAAACGCCCCTACCTCCCATGTTAGAGTTCACGTTAATTAGATTAACGTGGTCACTAACGTGGTAGTGATTGCCATCTCCAACGTTAGTGACAAAGGTGAGTGTCACTAACGTTGGCTTATCATGCTTAGCTCCACGTTATCTCTCACGTTAGTGGTCTTAACGTGACCACTAACGTGGGCACTCTTGGGTTGGTCCAACGTTAGTGACAAAGGTGAGTGTCACTAACGTTGGTGATTGGTTCTTCATCCCACGTTAGAGTTCACGTTAATTGGATTAACGTGACTCTTAACGTGGCTTTATTGTGCCTTTGTGGAACGTTAGTGGCAACCACTTTTACCACTAACATTGGAGCTCCTCTTCCTCCTCTACGTTAGTTACCACGTTAATGTAGTTAACGTGGCAACTAACGTGGGCTATGATGGCTTCGAAGGCGTTATTGGCGATCACCTTTTCCATTAACGCTACAGGCTTGTCCCATTCCACGTTAGTGGTCACGTTAATTAGATTAACGTGGCTGCTAACGTGGTTCCTTCTTGCTTCCTTTGTCCTGAAATCAAGCAATTATGGTGCATCAAAGCTCTGTTCCAAATCATGAGATTATGCATCATCAATTTTATCATACAATTCCTACCTAATCCTTATGAAATCATGTAAAGTTCACAATAATTTCTTGAATCAAGGTGTAAGTGTATTTTCATCCAAAACTTGCCTTATTTAGTAAGAAAATGCATGAAACTACCCTAAAACAGTAAAGAAAAGGTCAGTGAAACTGGCCAAGATGTCCTGGCATCACTCCCGGCTCCTTGTCTTTATGTATCATCCTCAAAAAGAATGGATAAAGTATAATTAGAAATCATAGGGCAAGTAGCACAAAAGGGTAAAAGAGTAGGTACATAAGCATCTAATTGAGGAAGTTTGCATAGAGGTGTGGTATGATAAAAGACAATATGTGTATTCTGAGTGTGCGCACGTACATGTCGTTGTGTGTGCTTTTCCTTATTTTCTCCGTGTGTTTTCCCTTGTACATGCTTTCTTTCACTTTTGGCTATCCATTCTTGCCTCCAAGGTCTGAAATCACTCAACAAACCTATCATGGCATCGAATGCAATAAAAGTGGAATTAAATTGCTCATTTCAAGCACAAAAATGCATGCTTTCACATTTAGGTTCTAATTATGGACTAAACACAAAAGTATGCTATTTGAGTGCTTAAGTGTAGGTTTATGTGATGAAATCCATTCAAATCAAGCCAAAATATATAGAAAAATATGGACTCATCACTTTTCTATTTTAATTCATGTACTGATTTGTAATTCAAAAATTGTTTTCGTTCTTTATTTTATGAATCTGGGTGGAACAGAAGTATGACCTTGGTTCTAATTGAGTTCTTGTATAACTTGGAAAAGCTCTTTACTTGAACAACAGCTTGAAAATATATTCTCTTAAATCACTAATTATCTGAACTTAACGAGATACGTGACATATAATACTCTTATATTTTGGTAATTAGGGTTTCTGTGGCATACACACTAGAATTAAACTTTACCCTCTAATTGGAATTAAGTGACCAAGGAATTGACGGTTGATGAAGGTTAGAGGAGACGAAAAAGGTCTAAGGAATTAGGGTTTAGTAACATATAGTTTGCCATGAACTGAATCTTGCATGATTAAAATAGTTAGTGGTGCGCGAAATTGTGAACAATACTTTTTCACAACTCTCATAATCCCCGGTCATGAACCCCAAAAACTTGATGTTCAATACCATGGCATTACACAACTTCGCACAACTAACCAGCAAGTGCACTGGGTCGTCCAAGTAATAAACCTTACGCGAGTAAGGGTCGATCCCACGGAGATTGTTAGCATTGAAGCAAGCTATGGTCATCTTGTAAATCTTAGTCAGGCAAACTCAAATGGTAATGGTGATGAACGAAAATAACACAAAGGTAAAGATAGAGATACTTATGTAATTCATTGGTAGGAACTTCAGATAAGCGCATGAAGATGCCTTCCCTTCCGTCTCTCTGCTTTCCTACTGCCTTCATCCAATCCTTCTTACTCCTTTCCATGGCAAGCTTAAGCAAGGGTTTCACCGTTGTCAGTGGCTACCTCCCATCCTCTCAGTAAAAACGATTGCATATGCTCTGTCACAGCACACGGAATTCAGCTGTCGGTTCTCGGTCAAGCCGGAATAGAATCCATCGATTCTTTTGCGTCTGTCACTAACGCCCCGCCCTCAGGAGTTTGAAGCACGTCACAGTCATTCAGTCATTGAAGCCTACTCAGAATACCACAGACAAGGTTAAACCTTCCGGATTCTCTTGAATGCCGACATCAG
>NC_029777.3:65649673-65650230 GCF_000817695.3 Arachis duranensis
ATATATTGCTGGAAAGCCCAGGATGTATACTTTCCAACGCCGTTGAGAGCGTGCCAATTGGGCTTCTGAAGCTCCAGAAAATCCACTTCGAGTTCAGGGAGGTCAGAATCCAACAGCATCTGCAGTCCTTTTTGGTCTCTGAATCAGATTTTTGCTCAGGTCCCTCAATTTCAGCCAGAAAATACCTGAAATCACAGAAAAACACACAAACTCATAGTAAAGTCCAGAAAAGTGAATTTTAACTAAAAACTAATAAAAAGATACTAAAAACTAACTAGATCCTACCAAAAACATACTAAAAACAATGCCAAAAAGCATACAAATTATCCGCTCATCACAACACCAAACTTAAATTGTTGCTTGTCCTCAAGCAACTGAAAATCAAATAAGATAAAACGAAGAGAATATGCAATGAATTCCAAAAACATCTGTGAAGATCAGTATTAATTAGATGAGCGAGGCTTTTAGCTTTTTGCCTCTGAACAGTCTTGGCATCTCACTCTATCCTTTGAAATTCAGAATGATTGGCTTCTTTAGGAACTCAGAATCCAGATAGT
>NC_029777.3:65650422-65650708 GCF_000817695.3 Arachis duranensis
CTCAGCTTTGCTAAAGTCCCCAATTAGAGGTGTCCAGGGTTCTTAAGCACACTCTTATTTGCCTTGGATCACAACTCTTATTTCTCTACATTTTTTTCGTTTTCTTTTTCTTCTTCTCTTTTTTTTTCGTTTTTTTTTTATTTTTTTTTTTTTAGCTTTTTCTTGCTTCAAGAATCATTTTTATAATTTTTCAGATCCTCAGTAACATGTCTCCTTTTTCATCATTCTTTCAAGAGCCAACATTCATGAACCACAAATTCAAGATACATATGCACTGTTTAAGCAT
>NC_029777.3:65654230-65655449 GCF_000817695.3 Arachis duranensis
ATCAGAGACCATGGTTGCTAAGTCAGAGGTGTTCTGCTTAGAGCTCTCTGTCTGTTGCTGAGAAGGTGATGGAAAAGGCTTGCTATTGCTATACCTGTTTCTTCCACCATTATTATTATTGAAACCTTGTTGAGGTCTCTGTTGATCCTTCCATGAAAGATTGTAGGTGTTTCCATAGGGTTCTCCCATGTAATTCACCTCTTCTATTGAAGGGTTCTCAGGATCATAAGCTTCTTCCTCAGATGAAGCTTCCTTAGTACTGCTTGGTGCATCCTGCATTCCAGACAGACTTTGAGAAATCATATTGACTTGTTGAGTCAATATTTTGTTCTGAGCCAAAATGGCATTCAGAGTGTCAATCTCAAGAACTCCTTTCTTCTGACTAGTCCCATTGTTCACAGGATTTCTTTCAGAAGTGTACATGAATTGGTTATTTGCAACCATTTCAATCAGCTCTTGAGCCTCAGTAGGCGTCTTCTTCAGATGAAGAGATCCTCCAGAAGAGCTACCCAAAGACATCTTGGACAGTTCAGAGAGACCATCACAGAAAATACCTATGATGCTCCATTCAGAAAGCATATCAGTGGGACACTTTCTGATCAATTGTTTGTATGTTTCCCAAGCTTCATAGAGGGATTCTCCTTCCTTTTGTCTGAAGGTTTGGACTTCCACTCTAAGCTTACTCAATTTTTGAGGTGGAAAGAACTTTGCCAAGAAGGCATTGACTAGCTTTTCCCAAGAGTCCAGGCTTTCTTTAGGTTGAGAGTCCAACCATGTCCTAGCTCTGTCTCTTACAGCAAAAGGGAATAGCATCAGTCTATAGACCTCAGGGTCAACCCCATTAGTCTTGACTGTGTCACAGATTTGCAAGAATTCAGCTAAAAACTGATGAGGATCTTCCAATGGAAGTCCATGGAATTTGCAATTCTGTTGCATTAGAGAAACTAATTGAGGCTTAAGCTCAAAGTTGTTTGCTATAGAGATGCTTCTCCCATAGAAGTCGGGAGTAGGTGCAGTAAAGTCACCCAGCACCTTCCTTGCATTGTTGGCATTGTTGTTGTTTTCGGCTGCCATGTGTTCTTCTTCTTTGAAGAATTCGGTCAGGTGCTCTAAAGAGAGTTGTGCTTTGGCTTCTCTAAGCTTTCTCTTCAAGGTCCTTTCAGGTTCAGGATCAGCCTCAACAAGAATGCCTTTGTCTTTGCTCCTGCTCATAAGAAAG
>NC_029777.3:65655500-65656840 GCF_000817695.3 Arachis duranensis
ATGTGGAATCCTCTATGTCACAGTATAGAGATTCCTTGAGGTGTCAGAGGAAAAGAAAAATAGAAGGTAGAAGTAGAAAATTTGAACTTATCAAAGAAGATGGAGTTCGAATTTTGCATTAAGGAATAGTGTTAGTCCATAAATAGAAGGATGTGAGAAGAGGGGAAGTAATTTTCGAAAATTAAGTAAAAGATTTTGAAAACATTTTGAAAAACACTAATTGATTTTCGAAAACCAAGAGTGGACAAGAAATCAAGTGATTTTTGAAAAAGATTTTGAAATTAGAAATCAAAAAGATTTGATTGAAAACTATTTTGAAAAAGATGTGGTTAAGAAGATATGATTGGTTTAAAAAAATGTGATTGAGAAGATATGATTTGAAAAACATTTTAAAAAGATTTGATTTGAAAATTAAAAAAAAAAAACTTGACTAACAAGAAAAGATATGATTCAAACATTAAACCTTTCTCAACAGAAAAGGTAACATACTTGTAAACCTTTCTCAACAGAAAAGGCAACTTACTTGAAATGTTGAATCAAATCATTAATTGATAGTAAGTATCTTTGAAAATAGAAAGAAATTGATTTTGAAAAAGATTTGATTGAAAAAAATTGATTTGAAAAAGATTTGATTTTGAAAAGATTTTGAAAACTAAAAAAATTTTGATTTGAAAACAAAATCTTCCCTCTTGTGCCATCCTGGCGGTAAACACCCAGAATGGTGCACATTCTGGCGTTTAACGCCCAAACTACTACCCTTTTGGGCGTTAAACGCCCAGCCAGGCACCCTGGCTGGCGTTTAAACGCCAGTTTGCCCTTCTTCACTGGGCGTTTTGAACGCCCAGCTTTTTCTGTATAATTCCTCTGCAGTATGTTCTGAATCTTCAAATTCTCTGTATTATTGACTTGAAAAGACACAAATTAAAAATATTTTTGGATTTTTAATAATGAGGAATAATCAAAATGCAACTAAAATCAAATAACAATGCATGCAAGACGCCAAACTTAGCAGTTTGTATACTACTGACACTAACAAAATGAGAATGCATATGAGACACACAAAACACTCAAGTCAAGAGAATTCAAAGATCAGAGCAAGAAATCATCAAGAATTACTTGAAGATCCTTAAGGACACATGAATGGATGCAATTGACACCAAACTTAAGATGAGAATAGTGTCTCAAACAAGAAATTTTTTGGATTTTATGATTTGTAATTTTTTTGGATTTTTCGAAAATAAAGTGGGAAAGAAAATAAGGGTATCAAAATTCTTAATGAGAATTCCAGGAATCATGCAATGTTAGTCTAAAGCTTCAGTCTAAAGGAATTAGACATGGCC
>NC_029777.3:65657096-65657797 GCF_000817695.3 Arachis duranensis
ATTTGGCACTGATGTTACCGGACCAAAAGCTTGCCGAAAACTCGAACATTCCCCGGCAACGGCGCCAAAAACTTGGTGGACGAAATTGTGATCAATACTTTTCACAACACAAATAATCCCCGGTGATGAAACCAAAAACTTGGTGTTCAATACCATGGCATAAACATAACTTCGCACAACTAACCAGCAAGTGTACTTGGTCGTCCAAGTAATAAACCTTACGCGAGTAAGGGTCGATCCCACAGAGATTGTTGGTATGAAGCAAGCTATGGTCACCTTGTAAATCTTAGTCAGGCAAACTCAAATGGTTATGAATGATGAATAAAACATAAAGATAAAGATAGAGACACTTATGTAATTCATTGGTGGGAATTTCAGATAAGCGTATGAAGATGCTTGTCCCTTCCGTCTCTCTGCTTTCCTACTGTCTTCATCCAATCCTTCTTACTCCTTTCCATGGCAAGCTGTATGCAAGGGTTTCACCGTTGTCAGTGGCTACCTCCCATCCTCTCAGTGGAAATGTTCAACCCACCCTGTCACGGCACGGCTATCCATCTGTCGGTTCTCAATCAGGCCGGAATAGAATCTAGTGATTCTTTTGCGTCTGTCACTAACGCCCCGCCCTCAGGAGTTTGAAGCTCGTCACAGTCATTCAATCATCGAATCCTACTCAGAATACCACAGACAAGGTTTAGACCTTC
>NC_029777.3:65658456-65673559 GCF_000817695.3 Arachis duranensis
AAAAGTGAATTTTAACTAAAAACTAATAAAAATATACTAAAAACTAACTAGATCCTACCAAAAACATACTAAAAACAATGCCAAAAAGCATACAAATTATCCGCTCATCAGTTAGTAAGAAAAGTCAATCCGGAAGATAGATATCTCTGAAGCCTTAACTATTTTCTCCATATATATTTTACCTCAATTTAATGCTCCTTTTCTAATTCTTTGAATTACTGTTTAATGCATTTGAACTCTCAACACTCTTTTCTGTTTGTCTAACTAAGTAAATCACGCAATCATTGTTTCATAGTCCATCAATCCTCGTGGGATCGAGCCTCATTTACTTGAGGTACTACTTGGTACGATCCGGTGCACTTGCTGGTTAGTTTGTGGGTGATAAATTCCGCACCAATCATTGGCAGCTTGATTATCATGTCATTTGTCGAAGGATATTTTCGTTGGTTAGAGCCGATGTTTTAGTTACCATAAAAGTGGTGCAGCAAGCAACAGAAGCAAGTTGTCATTTTTAGACCTAGTTATAAAAAGGTTTGGTTGGCAAAGCAGAAGGCAATAACATAGATCAATGGAGATTGGGAGGAGTCTTATAGCGAATTGCCACGTTGGATGCTTGGTGTGAAGTCCACCATGGTCAGAACCATTGCAATATTGAAGACTTCTCCGATTATAGTTGGGGATCAGGTTGATGAATCTATAGTATACTTTCACTGTCTTTTCTGGATATTTCCTCCTTGTATTGAGGCTTTTTCACATTACAAGCCACTAGTGAGCATTGATGGGACTCATAAAGGTGTTATAGCAAGCAACAGAAGCAAGTTATGGTTTTAGACCTTGTTATAAGAAGGTTTGGTTGGCAAAGCAGAAGGCAATAACATAGATCTATGGAGATTGGGAAGAGTCTTATAGCGAGTTGCCACGTTGGATGCTTGGTGTGAAGTGTACCATGGTCAGACCCATTGCAATATTAAAGACTTCTCCGATTATAGTTGGGGATCAGGTTGATGAATCTATAGTATACTTTCACTGTCTTTTCTGGATATTTTCTCCTTGTATTGAGGCCTTTTGACATTAGAAGCCACTAGTGAGCATTGATGGGACTCATTTGTATGGAAAGTATGGAGGTACTTTGCTTCTAGCTATCGTACAAGATGGAAACTCGAACATCTTGCCTATTGCGTTTGTATTTGTAGATGGAGAAAATGCGGAGTTGTAGTCTTTTTTCTTATCCAACCTATGGAAGCATGTGATGCCACAGGAGTATCTGATAGGAACAATGTCATCAAGGCTATTCTAGAGGCCCCTGATAGTGGTTGTCCACCTCTGAGTGCTTATCGAGCATTTTGCATTTGACATGTGGCAGCAAACTTTTCTTTGAATTTTAAGGGTCAGGACACAAAAGGGCTACTTATGAATGCTGCATATGCGAAGACCGAGTTGAGTTTGACTATTGGTTTAATATTACAAGGACTGAGAATCTGGCTATGTGTGATTAGACAAACAGAATGGAATACGATAAGTGGACCCAACACCAGGATAGTGGGGGACACTTCGGCCACATGACCACCAACATATCTGATTATGTTAATTCTATTCTAAAGGGTACAAGGAATCTTCCAGTTACTTCATTGGTGAGGTCTACATATGGTAGGCTTGCAGAGCTATTTGTTATTCAAGGACAAACGGCAGAGGTGCAATTGGGGACCAGGTGTAACACCCTACCACGCAAAGCCTTATGCTATAGTCGTAAATCGTAGGTGATTAGGCATTACGACACCTAAAGAAGAAGATACATACATAATATTTGAAAAATGATAATATAACTAAGAGCCTGTGAAGGAAAGATAAACAAAATCGAGCGTTGAAATTCACACACAAAATGATAATGTAAGAAATGTCATATGCAGAAGCAAAAGATACATAATAAGTTTGAAATAAGATACATAATAATTACTAGTCTACCTGCGAAGAAAAGGCTGGCTAGAATATTACAAACAAGAAAGTGTACAAAATAGAAATCCTGTTTCTCCAAATAAAAACATCTAAGAGGAAATATACAATAAAATTTTCAAAAGTGGATAAAATGCTAAGTAACGAAATAAATCTCAAGAGAAAAGCTTTCCTTGCTTCGCCAACAGAATCTCGCACACTTAGCGAGGTGCATCACGCTCTACATCTGAAAAACAAAAAATCCACAAGAGGTGAGAACCCAAAGATTCCCAAGTAGGATAATAGTTCCAAATAAAGACTATATAAAAAGAATGAACCAGTAGGTAATCCTAAATCTCCGACTTCACTGAAGTTCAAGTCTAGGGTTTTAACTAATCCAAACAGGGTTAGGTCACTAAGTTTTAACTCCATATCTACATCTAGTCCCAATCATTTTCCATATATCCTCATCTTTTCTCTCAATGTTCAATTTCTCAATTTAGTATTCCGTTCAATAATATCAATCACAAATAATAATCAATACAAAACAAACACAATTAGACAAATGTATGGCAAGTATTACAATTAGCAATTAAACAGAAATATACAGTTAGGCAAACCAAAACAAATATTCACACTCAAACAATTATAGACAAATGCACATGATGCATGCCTGTCCTACTAGCCCTGAACTCACGTGTTGGTTACACTACCAAACCCGACAGATTCGGTAGCTAACCCAAATATCTCCTTTCTATCGCGTATCCCCAAGAGGTTATCATCTCTTGCATGTATATAGTAGTCTCATAGGAGAGTTCCTGTTCACCTTCTCTTGGCGGCTAGCTAATTTGGGGACTGCATGCCCGGCCACACCTGCAAACAGAAAGAATGTGGACAGGATAAAATCACAATTCCCACATATACACCGCAACACTGAGCAAGCGGGACAAAACCCACATCCTTGCATCTACCAGATGCAGGTGCCTCACCACAACACTGAGCAAGGAGGATAACACCACCATCCTTGTATCGACCAGATGCAAGTTTCTCATCAATACACAAACGAAATAGTACAACCGTCCTTTCCAATTCAATTTTCATATCACATTCAGCCATAATTGCCAACTCATTCAGTTTTATAAGTTATAATGTATAATAACCTCATTCTCTCATCAATTAGTAAATCTTGTTATCTCATAAGCGGTATTAAGTCACCGTCCTCACCGTGGGCGGGACAAACTACCATCCTTATAACATTTTCATCTGGTTAACCAAGTGTTTATCAGAAAATTAATTAATTCAATTCATTAGATTTACCCATACTCTTTTCAAAGCTTAAAAATTGGTTATTAGATGTGATATGGAAGTTACAGGGGTTTCAAGCTTGTTGGGAAGGCTAAACAGTCAAAATAGCATTTTTGCAGAAAATAGGTTGTGTGTGCATGCACAGACTAGAAGCCTTCCCAAACGGGTGCGTATGCACCACCCTGTGTGTGCGAACAAGCTTGCAAACATTCTCTGTCTCAAATCTTTCAAAAAATTTTATGATAAATTTGCTTGAGTTATAATTGGAACATGATGTTTGAGCTAAAGAACACACAACCTATGAAAGATTTGAGCCTTTATGTATGGTTACATTATTTAACCATAATTATTTTATTCTTGTGTGTTTACTTCTCTATGATTGTAATCTATATTTTGTTTTATCTTATATGTCCAATATTTATTATATTTGCATGCTTGCACATAATTGAGGCCATTATTTGTTTAAACTCATTTATCCAAATTAAGCCTACCCTTTTCAATTACCTTTATTAACCACTTTGAGCCTTTAAATCCCATCTGTTATATATTCTACCACATTAATAACCTTAAGCTAAAAAACAATTGTATATCCCAAATTGAATCTTTGGTTAGCTTAAGATAAAATTGTGTGTGCTAGCTAAGTATGGGAAATTGTGGGAACAAAGGTTGTTAAAGAAATGTGTCATTTAATAGGAATTTGGATACCTACTCATGTGAAACCACAAGAACCGAAAATCCATGTGCATTGATAAGATATATTTATTTTAATCTTTCAAAAAAAATACTAAATAAATAAATGAATAAATAAGGGGACAAAATTTTTCCAATGTTGAATTCAGAATTCAAAGATCAATGCACATATGATAGAACCAAAATATAAGTTGAAACATGAGTATGGATTGGAAAAGAGAATTCTGGGTAGCTAGGTATGAACTTTAAGATTACATTAAAATATATAGGTTGGGTTGAAGCTTGGCTTAATTAAAGATTCAATTTATCAGCTCACTTAACCAAATGTATATCCATACCCTCACCTTGGCCCCATTACAACCTTGAAAAGACCTCATGATGTTTGCATTGATATATTAACTGTTGTTGATTGGTTAGGAGAAAAACAAAAGTTAGAAAGCATGACTAGAGAAGGATAGAGCGATTATCCTATACACTAGAGATTAGAGCTACATACATTATCAGTGAGGGTTCAATGCTTGAATTTTTATGTTCCCTGCTTTCATGAACTATCTTCTTGCATTTTTATCTATGTCACTGTAAAATGATAGAATTCGTAGAATTTGATTTGTAATTATTTTGAAGAGCTTATTTACTTTTGATCAAGTGGGCAAGAATCATATAGTTGCATTTGTTTATATATATAGCATTGCATTGCATGGGGAGTTGATTGAAAGGAACTCTTGAGTTGGAAGGATTGAAAGGGAATTTGTAATTGGGTAAACTGTTGGATTGCTATCTTGTCACTAACACCAATCCCTTTGAACTAAGTGGGTTGCAACTCGTGAACAGATCTATCATTCCAACTTGTTTGACTTTCCTTTACCTAGTAAAGAATAACTAAACAGAACAACCATTAATTATAAATTAATCCTAAAATCACTCCATCAATAATAGAGATTCCAACTAATCAACTCCCAGTCAAGGCTTTTATTTATATTATTCAAATTTCCTCAATTTAATTTTCCATCTACTTAACTCAACTTTTTGGAAATATCTAATTAATAAAATAGCACACTTTCCTGCAACTCGTTGGGAGACGACCTGGGACTCAAACTCCCAGTAATTTTTAATTTAAATTCTCTGTGACATATTTCTAAATTGATAGGCAGATTTTCGGTGAGTTAAGAACTATACTGGCAACATAATTAATCTAATAATTTTTAAGTCACCACTTTCTGTGCACCATCAATTTTTGGCGCCGCTATACTTTCATCTATGACATCACACTGGAAGATAGAGCGATCTTCTGGAGGGTTGTTAATACCTTCATTTAGATAAGCCATCATCAATCCTACTTGGAAGACCATTCCTGAAGACGTCAAAATTCAAATTGGATGCTTTTTTAGGAATATACTCCTTTGAAATAGATGGCCGCATTGTGATCTTTAATCTGAATGGAGTTATTAATAACCCTCCAGAAGATCACTCTATCTTCCAGTGTGATGTCATAGATGAAAGTGTAGCTGAAGTTCACAAGGAAGAGTTAGAAGAGAGGCACACTGGACAAGATCCAAGTGTGCGGACCCTCTTAACTGACAATGTGGGCACTTCATCATTTTCACAAGCTCCAGATACTCCAGAGCCTACCCATGAACAGAAGTTAGAATTGAAACCACTCCCTCCACATCTCAAATATGCTTATCTTGGAGATGAGCAGAAGTTTCCAGTTATTATTGCAAGAGAACTTACTTTTCAACAAAAAGAGCAGTTACTTGATGTGCTGAGGAAGCATAAGAGGGCAATTGGGTGGAGTTTGGCAGACATAGTAGGAATCAAACCTCAAGTATGTGAGCACAGAATATTTTTAGAAGAGGAAGCAAGACCTGTCCGTCAACCCCAAAGAAGATTGAATCCCACCATCTTGGAAGTCGTCAAAAAGGAAGTGACCAGACTATTGGAAGCAGGTATCATATATCCCATTTCAGACAGTGAATGGGTAAGCCCAGTACAAGTGGTGCCCAAGAAGTCTGATGTCACTACAGTGAAGAATGAGCATGGATAGCTCATAGCATCTAGAGTTCAGAATGATTGGAGAGTCTACATTGATTACAGGCGTCTCAACCAAGCTACCCGTAAGAATCACTACCTACTTCCATTCATTGATCAAATGCTGGATCGCCTGTCAGGTAAATCACATTATTGCTTTTTAGATGGTTACACAGGTTATTTCCAGATTTATATAGCCCCTGAGGATCAGGAAAAGACCACTTTTACATGTCCTTTCGGAACGTATGCTTATAAGAGAATGCACTTTGGCTTGTGCAATGCACCAGCTACCTTCCAAAGGTGCATGATGAGTCTTTTCTCTGACCTTATTGAGGATTGTACTCCAATTCGGTGGTGGAACCTTAGGGCATCCTTGGGGAAATGCACCAGGTGCCGTAGCTAATCGAGTAGCTCTCGAAGCATGTGTACAGGCTCGGAATGAGGGTCGTGATCTTGCTCGTGAGGGTAATGAAATCATCCGTGAGGCGAGCAAATGGAGTCCTGAATTAGCTGCTGCTTGTGAAGTATGGAAGGCGATCAAATTTGAATTCCCAGCAATGGATACTTTGTAATCCGGTGGTTACTGTTCGTTCTAGATAATTTCAATTAAACTCTGCTCAATCTTCAAAAAAGGATTGAGCCGAAGACAAAGATACTTAATTTATTGCATAAACAGGAAGTTTTTATGGACGATTTTAGCGTTTATGGTGATTCTTTTAGCCTTTGCTTAGATGGATTATCTAGAGTATTAGATAGTTGTGTTAATACAAACCTTGTATTAAATTTTGAAAAATGTCACTTTATGGTAAAACAAGGGATTGTATTAGGACATGTGGTATCTAATAATGGCATTTCTATAGACCCAGCAAAGGTGAATGTTATTTCTAGTTTACCTTACCCCTCTTCTGTGAGGGAAGTCCGTTCGTTCCTTGGCCATGCAAGTTTTTATAGGAGATTTATTAAGGACTTTAGTAAGGTAGCACTTCCCTTATCCAGATTACTGCAGAAGGATATTGAGTTCGAGTTCAGTGACGATTGCAAACAAGCGTTTGATAAGCTGAAGACTGCTCTGACTCAAGCTCCAATTGTGAGAGGACCAGACTGGAGCCAGCCATTTGAAATCATGTGCGATGCTTCCAACCATGCAGTAGGAGAAGCACTGGCTCAACGTTAAGGTAAGGATCCTTTTGTTATTGCTTATGCATCTAAGACTTTAGACACTGCCCAGTCCAATTATACTACTACTGAGAAAGAGCTTCTTGCTATTGTTTTTGCTCTGGATAAATTCCGGCCTTATTTACTTGGTACTAGAGTAGTAGTGTATTCGGACCATGCAGCTTTAAAGTATCTATTAGCTAAAAAGGAGTCCAAATCAAGACTTATACGTTGGATACTGTTGTTACAAGAATATGATTTAGAAATAAAGGATAGGAGCGGTAATCAGAATTTAGTAGCAGACCACCTGAGTCGCCTTGAGCATATTAAGGATGATTCTACTCCTATAGATGATAATTTTCCTTTTGATAACCTACAAGCAGTATCTGAGGTAGTCCCTTGGTACGCACCTGTAGCTAATTATCAAGTTAGCGGCACATTTCCTCCACACTTTTCTAAGCATCAAAGAGACAAGCTGAAAAGCGAGTCTAAATATTATATATGGGATGACCCATATTTATGGAGATGTGGCGCTGACCAAGTAATTAGACGCTGTGTGCCTGAATTAGAATTCCAGTCCATTTTAGAGGCCTGTCACTCATTTGAGAGTGGAGGACATTTTGGTCCTCAAAGAACAGCTAGAAAGATCTTAGACTGTGGATTCTGGTGGCCTACTCTTTTTAGGGACGCTGCCAAATTTTGTAAATCCTGTCTCCCATGCCAGAAATTTGGTAATATATCCATGAGGGATGAGATGCCTCAACAAATTATGCTTTTCTGTGAAATTTTTTATGTTTGGGGCATTGACTTCATGGGTCCATTTTCAAATTCTAATGGTTATTTTTATATATTGTTAGCTGTGGATTATGTTTCCAAATGGGTAGAAGCAATTCCTACCTGTACTGATGATGCTAACACTGTTGTTTCCTTTGTGAGAAACCATATTATATGTCGCTTTGGATCACCACGAGCAATCGTGAGCGATCAAGGCACCCATTTCTGTAACAGGAGACTAACAGGATTAATGAAAAAGCATGGGATAATCCATAAAGTCGCAACAGCTTACCATCCCCAAACTAATGGGCAAGCCGAGGTGTCAAACAGAGAAATCAAGTGTATCTTACAAAAGATAGTAAAGCCTCATAGAAAAGGCTGGAGCACCAAGCTACAAGATGCACTTTGGGCATATAGAACAGCATATAAGACACCCATTGGGATGAGTCCTTTCCGCTTGGTTTATGGAAAAGCTTGTCATCTCCCAGTTGAAGTAGAACACAGAGCCTTTTGGGCAGTTAAGGAGTGCAACATGGAAATTGATAAAGCCGGAGCTGAAAGGAAGTTGCAACTGCAAGAATTGGAGAGCCTTCGCCTAGAAGCCTATGAGAACTCAAGAATATACAAGGAAAAGATGAAGGCTATACATGATCAAAACATCAAGAAGAAAGAGTTTCAACCTGGAGATTTAGTCCTCCTTTACAAATCTCGACTAAGGCTCATGCCAGGTAAGTTGAGATCAAGATGGGAAGGTCCATATAGAGTAGAGAAGGCAGAACCATACCGAGTTTATCACCTAAGCCATCCTTCAAGCTCTGAACTCATTAAAGTTAATGGACAACGCCTGAAGCTATACCATGGCGAGAAGAGGCAGAGAAACAAGGAGTTTGAGATCTTCCTCTTGGAAGATCCCCACATAGCAGAAGATTGAGCTAGTGGTGCGTCCAACTTACGGACGTTAAAGCAAAGTGCTAGGTGGGAGACAACCCACCATGGTATGATCGTTCCTTTCTTTATTTTTAGTTTTTCCTATTCAATAACTCTTCTCTTTATTAGTACTTTCGTGCATTTGTATTTACATGTTTTTATTTTTCAAATAAAAAAAAATTTCTCTTCGCGACGTGATCGCATCAGCGACGCGTCCGCGTCGCTTGGAGAGAAAGGAAAATTAAAAATGAACAGAGAGTCACGTTGGAGCATGGCTGGAGGCGTGCTAATGGCACATATCGACCCACGCGACCACGTCGCTGACGCGTCCGTGTCGAATGGGAAGTATGGCCTCCCACGCGACCGCGTGCTCTGGGTTTTCGACGTAAAAGGGTGCACAATGAAATATTGTGCGAGAGTGGTGCTAGATTGGTGCTGAAAGCACAATCCTTATCACGTGACCGCGTGCCACACACGACCGCGTCCTCCATCTTCTGCAGCACACTCACGCGATCGCGTGCCCCACGCGATCGCGTCACCCCAATTTTGGCAAATAAATTAATTTGAACAGAGAGTTATGCTGGCGCGAGGCTGCACTCACGCCAGAAGCATAACATGGGTCACGCGACCGCGTGACTGACGCGATCGCGTGCCCATACTTAACGTGCATCCACGCTAACGTGTGCCCCACGCAGCCGCGTCACATGCGCCGCACAGCTCACCCTAAACTTGCCACATATCTTATCTTTCTCTCCTCCAAATCCTAATTTTTCTTCTCCCTCCTTATTTCTTCCTTTTCCTTTCTTCTTCCTATCTCACCTTTCACTTTCTCTCTCACCTCTATTCCTAAGGTTCTATTTTCTTCTTCCCTCTTCAATTTTCTATCATTCTTATTATTTATAAGTTATTTTCTTTTTCTTTTCATTATTCTTATTTTCTTTTTTTTTTTTTGCTTTTTACATGGTGTTAGAAATTTATTTGAGTCCTTATTCCTCATTATATGCTTGTGAATTGTTACAAATTGTTTGACAATTATTATTCTTATTTTTTTAAGGGATTTCTTGCATGTTCACTTTCATACTTTTTATATCTTATCTACCATGCATGCCATGTGTTTGTGAAAAAGCCCATATAGTATTATGCACTTTTCTACATTACCTTACTCTACCATTCAATGCTTGCTTTTCACAAATTCTCTTTGCTATTGTTTTACTTGAATTTAATTGTCAATACAAATAATTTTGGCTTGTTACAACTGATGCTTGGTCCATGCTACTCATGCCCCTTTTCCGGCATGCCAATAAACACCTTGCATCCACTTATGTTTCCATGCACTTCTTACTTTTCATTGATGGCTTTTCACATGTACTCAATAGCATGTGTTAATGTCATTTACATTCTTTTGTACATCCATCACCAATCTTCCATTCTCTTCCTTGCTGTATATCTATTTGAATTTAATTTACTTTCTCCTCCCTTTTTCAGGATGGTTACCAAGAAAGGAAAAGAGAAAGCAAATCCTAAACCCCCAGCAACAAGAGGAACTAAAAGAGCATTAGTGGCACAGCTCCCTTCAACCGCAGTCAAGCCCTCCACAAAGAGAGTTAAGAGGATAATAAAGGTTGATGAAAAGGAGAAAGCCTTTCCAGCAAAGGACACTGCGCGATTTCCCAATCGTTACTGTGAGCAGATGTTCCCTATCCTAGCAGAAAGGAACTATAACAATGAATACCTTCTTATCCTCCCGTCCAATATTGCTTCCTTTGTTGAGCCGCAAATTGAACGAAGACAATGGGGTTTCCTACGGAGACAGCCAAGGCAGGTCAATCTTTCTTGGGTAGTTGAGTTCTACTCCAACTTCTACATGCCAACCCTACAGTCTGTTTATGTCCGACAGAAGCAAGTCCCCATTACGGAAGAAGCCATTCAGCAAGCTCTGAGTCTTCCCCCTATTCCAGAAGGAATGGACGCCTTCCAAGAAGCCACACTTAAGCGCCAGAGGAACCAGTTTGACTGGGACTCCGTTCTCAGAGTTATCACACTACCTGGCAGCCGTTGGATCTACGGATACCACCGTACCCGCCCTAAGGGAAGCTTAGCTTCAGCACTTACCTTGGAGGCTCGCGTATGGGCACAGATCATGTCCCATTACATCTTTCCGAGCACTAACGAGTCTTCCTTCACCGTGGACATGGCTGTTCTACTATGGTGCATCCTTACAGACCAACCTTTGAATCTCTGAAGCCATATCCGGAATGCTATGGGACACGTACAAATTGCGGGCAATTTACCTTTTCTCGCCTTGGTCTCCGATCTTGTCTCAGCAGCTGGAGTTGCCCACAGAGCTGGGGACACCAAAGCCGTGCTTCCACGAGATGATCAGCATGTCCCTAACGGGAAATACATCAGACTTCAAGCAGCCACTACAAGCCTCCCTACTGCTCCAGTTGAAGATGATCCTTCTTCAACACCACAAGCATCTACAACTGATGAATTGCTCCAGCAGATAATCAAATAGTTGGATCGGCAAGAACACAAAGCTAAATTGAGAGAGCGCCGCAACAACCGACGATTCAAACACCTCAGGGAGCTACTTAGAGGAGATTGCAAAGACTTCGACACCCCGGAATCCACTTCTTTCACTAGCACAGAGAGCCATGACGGTCCCGATTGTGGAGATACTGCTACCAGCCCATCCCTATTCCTGACAGATGGCACCGAAGACGGTGCAAAGCCTTAAGTGTGGGGAGGTCGGTCAGTACCTGACTTCCGGAGGTAATTTCTCTTCTCTAGCACTAATAATTAGGATATTTTAGTTAGATTTTTTTTCTTTTATAGAATAGAATAAATTGCATAGGTTATGATAGTTGCATGCATGTTCTACTTGATTGAAAAGACAATAAGTTTCTTCTAAGACTCTATCTTTGGAACAAAAATTTCACTAATTTTTCAAAAAAATTTTATGATAAATTTGCTTGAGTTGTAATTGGAACATGATGTTTAAGCTAAAGAACACACAACCTATGAAAGATTTGAGCCTTTATGTATGGTTACATTATTTAACCATAATTATTTTATTCTTGTGTGTTTACTTCTCTATGATTGTAATCTATATTTTGTTTTATCTTATATGTCCAATATTTATTATATTTGCATCCTTGCACATAATTGAGGCCATTATTTGTTTAAACTAACTTATCCAAATTAAGCCTACCCTTTTCAATTACCTTTGTTAACCACTTTGAGCCTTTAAATCCCATCTGTTCTATATTCTACCACATTAATAACCTTAAGCTGAAAAACAATTGTATATCCAAAATTGAATCTTTGGTTAGCTTAAGATAAAATTGTGTGTGCTAGCTAAGTATGGGAAATTGTGGGAACAAAGGTTGTTAAAGAAATGTGTCATTTAACAGGAATTTGGATACCTACTCATGTGAAACTACAAGAACTGAAAATCCATGTGCATTGATAAGATATATTTATTTTAATCTTTCAAAAAAAATACTAAATAAATAAATGAATAAATAAGGGGACAAAATTTCCCCAATGTTGAATTCAGAATTCAAAGATCAATGCACATATGATAGAACCAAAATATAAGTTGAAACATGAGTATGGATTGGAAAAGGGAATTCTGGGTAGCTAGGTATGAACTTTAAGATTACATTAAAATATATAGGTTGGGTTGAAGCTTGGCTTAATTAAAGATTCAATTTATCAGCTCACTTAACCAAATGTATATCCATACCCTCACCTTGGCCCCATTACAACCTTGAAAAGACCTCATGATGTTTGCATTGGTATATTAACTGTTGTTGATTGGTTAGGAGAAAAACAAAAGTTAGAAAGCATGACTAGAGAAGGATAGAGCGATTACCTTATACGCTAGAGATTAGAGCTACATACATTATCAGTGAGGGTTCAATGCTTGAATTTTCATGTTCCCTGCTTTCATGAACTATCTTCTTGCATTTTTATCTGTGTCACTGTAAAATGATAGAATTAGTAGAATTTAATTTGTAATTGTTTTGAAGAGCTTATTTACTTTTGATCAAGTGGGCAAGAATCATATAGTTGCATTTGTTTATATATATAGGATTGCATTGCATGGGTTTCTACATGTTCATACTTATTCATTTTATCTCCTTCAATTAAGCATGAGGACATGCTAATATTTAAGTGTGGGGAGGTTGATAAACCACTATTTTATGGTTTATATTGTGTTTAATTGTGTGGTTTTATCATGACCCTTACCCACTTGTTCATCAAAATAGCATGCATTTAGATTTCCTTCCTGAATTCATTACATGTTTGAAAATTGCTTTCTAAAGGCTTTAATTATGTACTTTTAATTTTCCTTTATCCCATTCGATGCCGTGATCTATGTGTTGAGTGTTTCAAACTTTACAGGGCATGAATGTGTTAGAGATTGGAAAGGAAGCTAGCGAAAAATGGAAGGAACACAAGAATTTGAGGAGATAACCAGCGAGAAGTGACGCGGTCGCATGGCTCATGCGACCGCGCGAAGGAGAGCAAATCGCAGTGACGCGGCCACATGGATTGCGCGGCCGCACGAATTGGAAAAGCTCAATCGATGCGGTAGCGTGGACGACGCGAACGCGTGGCATGGAAAAGCGCGAGTGACGCGTTCGCATGGGTGACACGATCGCATTACATGTGCAATCTGTATAATCTACAGAATTCATTGGGGGCAATGTTGGACCCTATTTCGACCCATTTTCGGCCCGGAACAACAGACTAGAGCCAGAGAATATGCAGAAACAAAGACAACATTCATTCTACACAGTTTTTAGTTTTAGATCTAGTTTTCACTCCTCCTCTAGGTTTTTCTCTTTAGGTTTTACAATTTAATTTCCAATTGGTCTTAGCATTGGAACATTGAGAAGAGTTATTTCCTCATCAAGACTTCGTCATTCTAGTTCGTTCTCTTAACTTGGTTTATTTCTTCCATGTTCTTTGCTTTGTTCAATTTTGTCATTTGAATACTTTTATGATTATTTAATACAAGAATTATTTCTTTCATTTTAATCCATTTTACCTTCCAATAATCATGTCTTCTTTTAATTCCCTTTCATATGTTATGGATTTATTATTTACAATGAGCGAGTAGTTCCCCTCACTTGATGGGGAGTTGATTGAAAGGAACTCTTGAGTTGGAAGGATTGAAAGGGAATTATACTTAACTCAACTTTTTGGAAACATCTAATTAATAAAATAGCACACTTTCCTGCAACTCGTTGGGAGACGACTTGGGACTCAAACTCCCAGTAATTTTTAATTTAAATTCTCTGTGACATATTTCTAAATTGATAGGCAGATTTTCGGTGAGTTAAGAACTATACTGGCAACATAATTAATCTAATAATTTTTAATTCACCACTTTCTGTGCACCATCAATTTTTGGCACCACTACACTTTTATCTATGACATCACACTGGAAGATAGAGTGATCTTCTGGAGGGTTATTAATAACTCAATCATAAAAACATGATCAAAAGATGAAAATACAATAGCAAAAGGTCCTATTTGTAGAGAACTAGTAGCCTAAGGTTTACAGAAATGAGTAAATGACATAAAAATCTACTTCCGGGCCCACTTGGTGTGTGCTTGGGCTGAGCATTGAAGCTTTCATGTGTAGAGACTTTTCTTGGAGTTAAACGCCAGCTTTTGTGCCAGTTTGGGCGTTTAACTCCCATTCTTGTGCCAGTTCCGGCGTTTAATGCCGGGCAGTCTTGAGCTGATTTGGAACGCCTATTTGGGCCATCAAATCTCGGGCAAAGTATGGACTATTATACATTGCTGAAAAGATCAGGACGTCTACTTTCGAACGCAATTGAGAGCGTGCCAATTGGGCTTTTGTAGCTCCAGTAAAGGCACTTCGAGTGTAGGGAGGTCAGAATCCAACAGCATCTACAGTCCTTTTCAGCCTCTGAATCAGATTTTTGCTCAGGTCCCTCAATTTCAGTCAGAAAATACCTGAAATCACAAAAAAACACACAAACTTATAGTAAAGTCCAGAAAGGTGAATTTTAACTAAAAACTAATAAAAATATAATAAAAACTAACTAAAACATACTAAAAACACACTAAAAACAATGCCAAAAAGCGTATAAATTATCCGCTCATCACAACACCAAACTTAAATTGTTGCTTGTCCTCAAGCAACTGAAAATCAAATAAGATAAAAAGAAGAGAATATGCAATGAATTCCAAAAACATCTATGAAGATCAGTATTAATTAGATGAGCGGGGCTTTTAGCTTTTTGCCTCT
>NC_029777.3:65674679-65676789 GCF_000817695.3 Arachis duranensis
TCTAGCCACGGGCTTGAGGTCATGCCTTCTCAGTTGAACCGGCTTCCCTCTTGAATCTCTCTTCCATTGAGCGCCCTCTTCACAAATGTCTATGAGGGCTTGGTCCAACCTTTGATCAAAGTTGACCCTTCTAGTGTAGGGGTGTTCATCTCCTTGCATCATGGGCAAGTTGAATGTCAACCTTACATTTTCTGGACTAAAATCTAAGCATTTCCCCTGAACCATTGTAAGCCAATTCTTTGGATCCGGGTTCACACTTTGATCATGGTTCTTGGTGATCCATGCATTGGCATAGAACTCTTGAACCATTAAGATTCTGACTTGTTTAATAGGTTGGTAAGAACTTCCCAACCTCTTCTTCGGATCTCATGTCGGATCTCTGGATATTCACTCTTTTTGAGTTTGAAAAGGACCTCGGGGATCACCTTCTTCATGGCCACAACTTCATAGAAGTGGTCTTGATGCACCCTTGAGATGAATCTCTCCATCTCCTATGACTCGGAGGTGGAATCTTTTGCCTTCCCTTTCCTCTTTCTAGAGGTTTCTCCGGCCTTAGATGCCATAAATGGTTATGGAAAAACAAAAAGCAATGCTTTTACCACCCCAAACATAGAAGGTTTGCTCGTCCTTGAGCAAAAGAAGAAAGAAGAGAGTAAAAGAAGAAGAAACTGAGGAGATGGAGGTGGCTTTGTGTTTCGGCTAAGGGGGAAGAAGTAGTGTTTAGGTTGTGTGAAAATGAAGGAGTGAAGAAAGTAGTGTTTAGGTTGTGTGAAAATGAGGTGGTGAAGATGGGTTTATATAGGGATGGAGAGAGGGGTAGGGTCCGGTCATGTATGGGTGGGTTTGGGAGGGAAAGTGGTTTTATGAAGGATGGATGTGAGTGGTGAAGAGAATGGTAAGATTTGATAGGTGAGGGGTTTTTGGGAAAAAGGTGTTGAGGTGATTGGTGAATGGGTGAAGAAGAGAGAGAGTGGTGGGGTAGGTGGGGATCCTGTGGCGTCCACAAATCCTGAGGTGTCAAGGATAATTCATCCATGCACCAAGTGGCGAGCAAAAATGCTCTTTTTTCCAGTCTTGGCGTTAAACACCGGGCTGGTGCCCATTTCTGGCGTTTAACGCCAGCTTGATGCCCATTCCTGGCGTTAAACGCCAGTCTGGTGCCCCTTTCTGGCATTAAACGCCCATTTTCTGCCCTTACTGGCGTTGTTTTCCTCCAGGGTGTGCTATTTTTCTTTATGTTTTTCATTCTGTTTTTGCTTTTTCAATTGATTTTGTGACTTCCCATGATCATCAACCTACAGAAAACATAAAATAACAAAGGAAAATAGATAAATATAACATTGGGTTGCCTCCCAACAAGCGCTTCTTTAATGTCAGTAGCTTAACAGTGGGTTCTCA
The DNA here is from genome assembly GCF_000817695.3 of Arachis duranensis. Lineage (NCBI taxonomy): Eukaryota > Viridiplantae > Streptophyta > Magnoliopsida > Fabales > Fabaceae > Arachis > Arachis duranensis. The sequence goes on from NC_029777.3 coordinate 65,676,078, forward strand.
TGGAGCCTCACAGATGTTCAGAGCAATGTTGGAACCTCCCAACACCAAACTTAGAGTTTGAATGTGGGGGTTCAACACCAAACTTAGAATTTGGTTGTGGCCTCCCAACACCAAACTTAGAGTTTGACTGTGGGGACTCTATTTGACTCTATTTTGAGAGAAGCTCTTCATGCTTCCTCTCCATGGTTACAGAGGGGTATCCTTGAGCCTTAAATACAAAGGATTCTTCATTCACTTGAATGATCAATTCTCCTCTGTCAACATCAATCACAACCTTTGCTGTAGCTAGGAAGGGTCTGCCAAGGATGATGGATTCATCCATGTACTTCCTAGTCTCTAAGACTATGAAATCAGCAGGGGTGTAATGGTCTTCAACCTTTACCAGAACATCCTCTACAAGTCCATAAGCTTGTTTTCTTGAATTGTCTGCCATCTCTAGTGAGATTCTTGCAGCTTGCACCTCAAAGATCCCTAGCTTCTCCATTACAGAGAGAGGCGTGAGGTTTATGCTTGACCCTAGGTCACACAAAGCCTTCTCAAAGGTCATGGTGCCTATGGTACAAGGTATTGAGAACTTTTCAGGGTCCTGTCTCTTTTTAGGTAATCTCTGCCTAGTCAAGTCATCCAGTTCTTTGGTGAGCAAAGGGGGTTCATCCTCCCAAGTCTCATTACCAAATAACTTGTCATTTAGCTTCATGATTGCTCCAAGGTA
>NC_029777.3:65676912-65679602 GCF_000817695.3 Arachis duranensis
TCTATGGTCTCAGTGTGAGTCTTAGATTCCCATGGTTCCTCATTAGGGAACTCATTGGAGGAGAGTGGACGTCCGTTGAGGTCTTTCTCAGTGGCGATCACTGCCTCTTCCTCCTCTCCAAATTCGGCCATGTTGATGGCCTTGCACTCTCCTTTTGGATTCTCTTCTGTATTGCTTGGAAGAGTACTAGGAGGGAGTTCAGTAACTTTCTTATTCAGCTGATGCACTTGTGCCTCCAAGTTTCTAATAGAGGACCTTGTTTCAGTCATGAAACTTTTAGTGGTTTTGATTAGATCAGAGACCATGGTTGCTAAGTCAGAATGGCTCTGCTTAGAATTCTCTGTCTGTTGCTGAGAAGATGATGGAAAAGGCTTGCTATTGCTAAACCTGTTTCTTCCACCATTATTATTGTTGAAACCTTGTTGAGGTCTCTGTTGATCCTTCCATGAGAGATTTGGATAATTTTTCCATGAAGGATTATAGGTGTTTCCATAGGGTTCTCCTATGTAATTCACCTCTTCCATTGAAGGGTTCTTGGGATCATAAGCTTCTTCTTCAGATGAAGCGTCTTTAGCACTGCCTGGTGCAGCTTGCATTCCAGACAGACTTTGAGAAATCATATTGACTTGCTGAGTCAATATCTTGTTTTGAGCCAGTATGGCATTCAGAGTATCAATCTCAAGAACTCCTTTCTTCTGATTCGTCCCATTGTTCACAGGATTCCTTTCAGAAGTGTACATGAATTGGTTATTTACAACCATTTCAATGAGTTCTTGAGCTTCTGCAGTCATCTTCTTCAGATGAAGAGATCCTCCAGCAGAGCTATCCAATGACATCTTGGACACTTCAGACAGACCATCATAGAAGATACCTATGATGCTCCATTCAGAAAGCATGTCAGAGGGACACTTTCTGATCAATTGTTTGTATCTTTCCCAAGCTTCATAGAGGGATTCACCTTCCTTCTGTCTGAAGGTTTGGACTTCCACTCTAAGCTTACTTAATCTCAAAGTTGTTTACTCCAATGCAGGGATAGAGATGCTTCTCCCATAGAAGTTGGGAGTAGGTGCAGTAAAGTCACCGAGCACCTTCCTTGCATTGTTGGCATTGTTGTTGTTTTCGGCTGCCATGGGTTCTTCTTCTTTGAAGATTTCTATTAGGTCCTCTACAGAGAGTTGTGCTTTAGGTTCTCTTAGCTTTCGCTTCAAGGTCCTTTTAGGTTCAGGGTCAGCCTCAACAAGAATGCTTTTGTCTTTGCTCCTGCTCATATGAAAGAGAAGAGAACAAGAAAATATGGAATCCTCTATGTCACAGTATAGAGATTCCTTGAGGTGTCAGAGGAAAAGAAAATTAGAAGGCAGAGGTAGAAAATTTGAACTTATCAAAGAAGATGGAGTTCGAATTTTGCATTAAGGAATAGTGTTACTCCATAAATAGAAGGATGTGAGAAGAGGGGAAGAAATTTTTGAAAATTAAAGTGAATTAATAAAAAAATTTTGAAAAAAGTAATTGATTTTCGAAAACTAAGATTGGGAAAGAAATTAAGTGATTTTTGAAAAAGATTTTGAAATCAGAAATCAAAAAGATATGATTGAAAACTATTTTGAAAAAGATGTGATTAAAAATATATGATTGAAAAGATATAGTTTTAAAAAGATATGATTGAGAAGATCTGATATGAAAAAAAACAATTTAAAATGATTTGATTTTGAAAAATTAATGACTTGGCTAACAAGAAATTTAAAAGATATGATTCAGACATTAAACCTTTCTCAACAGAGATCCGGGTTCATACTTTGGTCATGGTTCTTGGTGATTCATGCATTGGCATAGAACTCTTGAACCATTAAGATTCCGACTTGTTGAATGGGGTTGGTAAGAACTTCCCAACCTCTTCTTCTTATGATTGAAAAGATATGATTTGAAAAAGATTTGATTTTAAAAAATTATGAAAACTTGAAAAAAATTTGAATTAAAAACAAAATCTTCCCTCTTGTGTCATCCTGGCGTTAAACGCCCAGAATGGTATACATTCTGGCATTTAACGCCAAAAACTCACCCCTTATGGGCGTTAAACGCCCAGCCAGGGACCCTGGCTAGCGTTTAAACGCCAGTTTTCCTTCCTCACTGGGTGTTTTGAACGCCCAGCTTTTTCTGTGTAATTCCTCTGCTGTATGTTTTGAATCTTCAATTCTCTGTATTATTGACTTGAAAAGACACAAAGAATATTTTTTTTTTTGAATTTTTAATGATGAGGAATAATCAAAATGCAACTAAAATCAAATAAACAATGCATGCAAGACACCAAACTTAGAAGTTTGTATACTATTGACACTAACAAATTGAGAATGCATGTGAGAAACAACAAAACACTCAAGACAAGAGAATTTAAAGATTAGAACAAGGAAATCATCAAGAACAACTTGAAGATTAATGAAGACACATGAATGAATTCGAAAAATGCAAGAAGAACAGAAACATGCAATTGACACCAAACTTAAAATGAGACACTAGACTCAATAAGAAACATAAAACATTTTTGGTTTTTATGATTTTGTAATTTTTTTGGATTTTTTTGAAATTTGAGTGAAAAAGAAAATAAGGATATAAAAATTCTTAATGAGAATTCCAGGAATCATGCAATGTTAGTCTAAAGCTTCAGTCTAAAGAAATTAGACATGGCTAGCCAA
>NC_029777.3:65679709-65680450 GCF_000817695.3 Arachis duranensis
GAAGCAAGCTATGGTCATCTTGTAAATCTCAGTCAGGCAGATTCAAATGGTTATGGATGATTTATGAATAAAGCATAAAATAAAGATAGAGATACTTATGTAATTCATTGGTGAGAATTTCAGATAAGCGTATGGAGATGCTTTGTCCCTTCCGTCTCTCTGCTTTCCTACTGTCTTCATCCAATCCTTCTTACTCCTTTCCATGGCAAGTTGTATGTTGGGCATCACCGTTGTCAGTGGCTACAATCCCGTCCTCTCAGTGAAAATGTTCAACGCACTCTGTCACAGCACGGCTAATCATCTGTCGGTTCTCAATTAGGTTGGAATAGAATCCAATGATTCTTTTGCGTCTGTCATTAACGCCCAGCCTTCAGGAGTTTGAAGCTCGTCACAGTCATTCAATCCTTGAATCCTTCTCAGAATACCACATACAAGGTTTAGACCTTCCGGATTCTTTTGAATGCCGCCATCAATTCTAGCTTATACCACGAAGATTCTGATTAAGGAATCAAAGAGATATCCACTCAATCTTAATCTATGGTGTGTAGAAACTCCACCGTTGAAAATACATAAGAACAAGGTCTAGGCAAGGCCGAATGGCCAGCCTCCCAATGAGGGTTCAATCATAAAAACATGATCAAAAGATGAAAATACAATAGCAAAAGGTTCTATTTGTAGAGAACTAGTAGCCTAGGGTTTACAGAAATGAGTAAATGACATAAAAATCCACTTCCGGGCCCA
>NC_029777.3:65680549-65680886 GCF_000817695.3 Arachis duranensis
AAACGCCAGCTTTTGTGCCAGTTTGGGCGTTTAACTCCCATTCTTGTGCCAGTTCCGGCGTTTAACGCCGGGCAGTCTTGAGCTGATTTGGAACGCCTATTTGAGCCATCAAATCTCGAGAAAAATATGGACTATTATACGTTGCTGAAAAGCCCAGGATGTCTACTTTCCAACGCAATTAAGACCGTGCCAATTGGGTATTTGTAGCTCCAGAAAATTCACTTCGAGTGCAGGGAGGTCAGAATCCAACAGCATTTGCAGTCCTTTTCAGCCTCTGAATCAGATTTTTGCTCAGGTCCCTCAATTTCAGTCAGAAAATACCTGAAATCACAGAAAA
>NC_029777.3:65680994-65681376 GCF_000817695.3 Arachis duranensis
TGGGTGAACCTTTTCAGATTGTGACTCAGCTTTGCTAGAGTCCCCAATTAGAGGTGTCCAGGGTTCTTAAGCACACTCTTTTTGCCTTGGATCACAACTTTATTTTTTTCTCTTTTTTTTCTTTTTCTCCTTTTTTTTCTTCCTTCCTTTTTTTTCGTTTTTCTCTTTTTTTTTGTATTCACTGCTTTTTCTTGCTTCAAGAATCATTTTTATAATTTTTCAGATCCTCAGTAACATGTCTCCTTTTTCATCATTCTTTCAAGAGCCAACAATTTTAACATTCATGAACAACAAATTCAAAAGACATATGCACTGTTCAAGCATACATTCAGAAATCAAAAGTATTGCCACCACATCAAAATAATTAATCTGTTATAAAATT
>NC_029777.3:65681445-65681642 GCF_000817695.3 Arachis duranensis
CCATTTTTCATTTAAGAAAGGTGATGGATTCATAGGACATTCATAACTTTAAGGCATAGACACTAAGACACTAATGATCATAAGACACAAACTTAGATAAACATAGGCATAAAAAATCGAAAAACAGGAAAATAAAGAACAAGGAAATTAAAGAACGGGTCCACCTTAGTGATGGCGGCTTGTTCTTCCTCTTGAAG
>NC_029777.3:65681865-65685613 GCF_000817695.3 Arachis duranensis
GGAAAGTGCATCCCTTGAGGCATCTCAGGGATTTCATGATGAGTGGGATCTCTTGTTTGCTCCATCCTTTTCTTAATGATGGGCTTGTCCTCATCAATGAGGATGTCTCCCTCTATGTCATTTCCAACTGAATAACAGAGGTGACAAATGAGATGAGGAAAGGCTAACCTTGCCAAGGTAGAGGACTTGTCCGCCACCTTATAAAGTTCTTGGGCTATAGAAATTCTAAACCGTCAAAAATCCATTCATCAATAACCTCATGAATTTCTACTTCCTCTCCAATCATGATGCTATGAATCATGATAGCCCGGTCTATAGTAACTTCGGACCAGTTGCTAGTGGGAATGATTGAGCGTTGGATAAACTCCAACCATCCCCTAGCCACGGGCTTGAGGTCATGCCTTCTCAGTTGAACCAGCTTCCCTCTTGAATCTCTCTTCCATTGAGCGCCTTCTTCACAAATTTATATGAGGACTTGGTCCAACCTTTGATCAAAGTTGACCCTTCTAGTGTAGGGGTGTTCATCTCCTTGCATCATGGGCAAGTTGAATGTCAACCTTACATTTTCTGGACTAAAATCTAAGCATTTCCCCCGAACCATTGTAAGCCAATTCTTTGGATTCGGGTTCACACTTTGATCATGGTTCTTGGTGATCCATGCATTGGCATAGAACTCTTGAACCATTAAGATTCTGACTTGTTGAATAGTGTTGGTAAGAACTTCCCAACCTCTTCTTTGGGTCTCATGTCGGATCTCCGGATATTCACTCTTTTTGAGTTTGAAAAGGACCTCAGGGATCACCTTCTTCATGGCCACAACTTCATAGAAGTGGTCTCCTATGACTCGGAGGTGGAAGCTTTTGCCTTCCCTTTCCTCTTTCTAGAGGTTTCTCCAGCCTTAGATGCCATAAATGGTTATGGAAAAACAAAAAGCAATGCTTTTACCACACCAAACGTAGAAGGTTTGCTCGTCCTCGAGCAAAAGAAGAAAGAAGAGAGTAAAAGAAGAAGAAACTGAGGAGATGGAGGTGGCTTTGTGTTTCGGCTAAGGGGGAAGAAGTAGTGTTTAGGTTGTGTGAAAATGAGGTGGTGAAGATGGGTTTATATAGGGATGGAGAGAGGGGTAGGGTCCGGTCATGTATGGGTGGGTTTGGGAGGGAAAGTGGTTTGAATTTGAATGGTAAGGTTGGTGGGGTTTTATGAAGGATGGGTGTGAGTGGTGAAGAGAATGGTAAGATTTGATAGGTGAGGGGTTTTTGGGAAAGAGGTGTTGAGGTGATTGGTGAATGGGTGAAGAAGAGAGAGAGTGGTGGGGTAGGTGGGGATCCTGTGGGGTCCACAGATCCTGAGGTAGCAAGGATAATTCATCCCTGCACCAAGTGGCGAGCAAAAATGCTCTTTTTTCAGTCTTGGCGTTAAACACCGGGCTGGTGCCCATTTCTGGCATTTAACGCCAGCTTGATGCCTATTCCTGGTGTTAAACGCCAGTCTGGTGCCCCTTTCTGGCGTTAAACGCCCAGAATGGTGCTAGACTGGGCGTTAAATGCCCATTTTCTGCCCTTACTGGCGTTTAAACGCCAGCAAGGTTTTCCTCCAGGGTGTGCTGTTTTTCTTTCTGTTTTTCATTCTGTTTTTGCTTTTTCAATTGATTTTGTGACTTCCCGTGATCATCAACCTACAGAAAACATAAAATAACAAAGGAAAATAGATAAATATAACATTGGGTTGCCTCCCAACAAGCGCTTCTTTAATGTCAGTAGCTTAACAGTGGGTTATCATGGAGCCTCACAGATGTTCAGAGCAATGTTGGAACCTCCCAACACCAAACTTAGAGTTTGAATGTGGGGGTTCAACACCAAACTTAGAATTTGGTTGTGGCCTCCCAACACCAAATTTAGAGTTTGACTGTGGGGACTCTGTTTGACTCTATTTTGAGAGAAGCTCTTCATGCTTCCTCTCCATGGTTACAGAGGGGTATCCTTGAGCCTTAAATACAAAGGATTCTTCATTCACTTGAATGATCAATTCTCCTCTGTCAACATCAATCACAACCTTTGCTGTAGCTAGGAAGGGTCTACCAAGGATGATGGATTCATCCATGTACTTCCTAGTCTCTAAGACTATGAAATCAGTAGGGATGTAATGGTCTTCAACCTTTACCAGAACATCCTCTACAAGTCCATAAGCTTGTTTTCTTGAATTGTCTGCCATCTCTAGTGAGATTCTTGCAGCTTGCACCTCAAAGATCCCTAGCTTCTCTATTACAGAGAGAGGCATGAGGTTTATGCTTGACCCTAGGTCACACAAAGCCTTCTCAAAGGTCATGGTGCCTATGGTACAAGGTATTGAGAACTTTTCAGGGTCTTGTCTCTTTTGAGGTAATCTCTGCCTAGTCAAGTCATCCAGTTCTTTGGTGAGCAAAGGGGGTTCATCCTCCCAAGTCTCATTACCAAATAACTTGTCATTTAGCTTCATGATTGCTCCAAGGTACTTAGCAACTTACTCTTCAGTGACATCTTCGTCCTCTTCAGAGGAAGAATACTCATCAAAGCTCATGAATGGCAGAAGTAATTCCAATAGAATCTCTATGGTCTCAGTGTGAGCCCCAGATTCCCATGGTTCCTTATTAGGGAACTCAATGGAGGACAGTGGACGTCCATTGAGGTCTTTCTCAGTGGCGATCACTGCCTCTTCCTCCCCTCCAAATTCGGCCATGTTGATGGCCTTGCACTCTCCTTTTGGATTCTCATCTGTATTGCTTGGAAGAGTACTAGGAGGGAGTTCAGTAACTTTCTTATTCAACTGACCCACTTGTGCCTCCAAGTTTCTAATGGAGGACCTTGTTTCAGTCATGAAACTTTGAGTGGTTTTGATTAGATCAGAGACCATGGTTGCTAAGTCAGAATGGCTCTGCTTAGAATTCTCTGTCTATTGCTGAGAAGATGATGGAAAAGGCTTGCTATTGCTAAACCTGTTTCTTCCACCATTATTGTTGTTGAAACCTTGTTGAGGTCTCTGTTGATCCTTCCATGAGAGATTTTGATGATTTTTCCATGAAGGATTATAGGTTTTTCCATAGGGTTCTCCTATGTAATTCACCTCTTCCATTGAAGGGTTCTTGGGATCATAAGCTTCTTCTTCAGATGAAGCGTCTTTAGCACTGCCTGGTGTAGCTTGCATTCCAGACAGACTTTGAGAAATCATATTGACTTGCTGAGTTAATATCTTGTTCTGAGCCAGTATGGCATTCAGAGTATCAATCTCAAGAACTCCTTTCTTCTGATTCGTCCCATTGTTCACAGGATTCCTTTCAGAAGTGTACATGAATTGGTTATTTACAACCATTTCAATGAGTTCTTGAGCTTCTGCAGGCATCTTCTTCAGATGAAGAGATCCTCCAGCAGAGCTATCCAATGACATCTTGGACACTTCAGACAGACCATCATAGAAGATACCTATGATGCTCCATTCAGAAAGCATGTCAGAGGGACACTTTCTGATCAATTGTTTGTATCTTTCCCAAGCTTCATAGAGGGATTCACCTTCCTTCTGTCTGAAGGTTTGGACTTCCACTCTAAGCTTACTCAATTTTTGAGGTGGAAAGAACGTTGCCAAGAAGGCATTAACTAGCTTTTCCCAAGAGTTCAGGCTTTCTATAGGTTGTGAGTCCAACCATATCCTAGCTCTGTCTCTTACAGCAAAAGGGAATAGCATAAGTCTGTAGACCTCAGGGTCAACCCCATTAGTC
>NC_029777.3:65686125-65687303 GCF_000817695.3 Arachis duranensis
AAATTGTGCATTGAGGAGGAGTGTTAGTCCATAAATAGAAGGATGTGAGAAGAAGGGAAGAAATTTTCGAAAATTAAAGTGAATTAATAAAAAAATTTTGAAAAAAAGTAATTGATTTTCGAAAACTAAGATTGGGAAAGAAATTAAGTGATTTTTGAAAAAGATTTTGAAATCATAAATTAAAAAGATATGATTGAAAACTATTTTGAAAAAGATATGATTAAAAATATATGATTGAAAAGATATAGTTTTAAAAAGATATGATTGAGAAGATATGATGTGAAAAAAAAACAATTTAAAAAGATTTGATTTTGAAAAATTAATGACTTGGCTAACAAGAAATTTAAAAGATATGATTCAGACATTAAACCTTTCTCAACAGAAAAGGCAACATACTTGAAATGTTGAATCAAATCATTAATTGTTAGCAAGTATTTTTGAAAATGGAAAGAAATTGATTTTGAAAATATATGATTGAAAAGATATGATTTGAAAAAGATTTGATTTTGAAAAATTATGAAAAATTGAAAAAAATTTGAATTAAAAACAAAATCTTCCCTCTTGTGCCATCCTGGCGTTAAACGCCCAGAATGGTATACATTTTGGTGTTTAACCCCAAAACTCACCCCCTTTTGGGCGTTAAACGCCCAGCCAGGCACCCTGGCTAGCGTTTAAACGCCAGTTTTCCTTCCTCACTGGGCGTTTTGAATGCCCATCTTTTTCTGTGTAATTCCTCTGCTGTATGTTTTGAATCTTCAATTCTCTGTATTATTGACTTGAAAAGACACAAAGAAAAATTTTTTTTTTGAATTTTTAATGATGAGGAATAATCAAAATGCAACTAAAATCAAATAAACAATGCATGCAAGACACCAAACTTAGAAGTTTGTATACTATTGACACTAACAAATTGAGAATGCTTAAGAACTCTGAAGAAAAATACCTAATCTAAGCAACAAGATGAACCGTCAGTTGTCCAAACTCAAACAATCCCCGGCAACGGCGCCAAAAACTTGGTGCGCGGAATTGTGATCATCATAGCGCCATCAACATGGTACGCTCAATTGCAATCTCAACTCTTTATCACAACTTCGCACAACTAACCAGCAAGTGCACTGGGTCATCCAAGTAATAAACCTTACGCGAGTAAGGGTCGATCCCACGGAGATTGTTGGTAT
>NC_029777.3:65687399-65700542 GCF_000817695.3 Arachis duranensis
ATAAAATAAAGATAGAGATACTTATGTAATTCATTGGTGAAAATTTCAGATAAGCGTATGGAGATGCTTTGTCCCTTCCGTCTCTCTGCTTTCCTACTGTCTTCATCCAATCCTTCTTACTCCTTTTCATGGCAAGTTGTATGTTGGGCATCACCGTTGTCAGTGGCTACAATCCCGTCCTCTCAGTGAAAATGTTCAACGCACTCTGTCACAGCACGGCTAATCATCTGTCGGTTCTCAATCAGGTTGGAATAGAATCCAATGATTCTTTTGCGTCTGTCATTAACGCCCAGCCTTCAGGAGTTTGAAGCTCGTCACAGTCATTCAATCCTTGAATCCTTCTCAGAATACCACAGACAAGGTTTAGACCTTCCGGATTCTCTTGAATGCCGCCATCAATTCTAGCTTATACCACAAAGATTCTGATTAAGGAATCAAAGAGATATCCACTCAATCTTAATCTATGGTGTGTAGAAACTCCACCGTTGAAAATACATAAGAACAAGGTCTAGGCAAGGCCGAATGGCCAGCCTCCCAATGAGGGTTCAATCATAAAAACATGATCAAAAGATGAAAATACAATAGCAAAAGGTTCTATTTGTAGAGAACTAGTAGCTTAGGGTTTATAGAAATGAGTAAATGACATAAAAATCCACTTCCGGGCCCACTTGGTGTGTGCTTGGGCTGAGCATTGAAGCATTCATGTGTAGAGACTTTTCTTGGAGTTAAACGCCAGCTTTTGTGCCAGTTTGGGCGTTTAACTCCCAATCTTGTGCCAGTTCCGGCGTTTAACGCCGGGCAATCTTGAGCTGATTTGAAACGCCTGTTTGGGCCATCAAATCTCGAGCAAAGTATGTACTGTTATACATTGCTGGAAATCCTAGGATGTCTACTTTCCAACTCAATTGAGAGCGCGCAAATTGGGTTTCTGTAGCTCCAGAAAATCCACTTCGAGTGCAGGGAGGTCAGAATCCAACAGCATCTGCAGTCCTTTTCAGCCTCTGAATCAGATTTTTGCTCAGGTCCCTCAATTTCAGCCAGAAAATACCTGAAATCACAGAAAAATACACAAAGTCATAGTAAAGTCTAGAAAAGTGAATTTTAACTAAAAACTAATAAAAATATAATAAAAACTAACTAAAACATACTAAAAACACACTAAAAACAATGCCAAAAAGCGTATAAATTATCCGCTCATCAAGTACCAGCAAAGGACCTCAGAGTGCATAAGGCTGCTCTCCTAGGGCGTTAAATGCCCAAAATGGTGTTTAACGCCAGCAGCTGTCCGAATTTCCTTCTCTTGGAGTTTCTCAAGTGGAATTAGCATTTTTTAGTTTTTTTTTTGAAATTTTTAATTACGAACAATATCTTTTAGTTTTAGAATTTATTATTTTAATTTACTTTCTGTATCAAACTAGCTCAGTATAAAAGGAAAAAGATCACATATAGCTAGGCTCTTCTTCCTTCTACACGCTTTCAGAACTCTGTTTTCTATGTAAGTCATGAGCAACTAAACCTCCTAGTTAAGGTTAGGATCTCTGTTTATTTCTATAGATTAGAACTATTATTCTTCTATTTTAATTAATGTTTGGATTCGATTATAAGGATTGTTTTCATTCTTAATCTTATGAATTTGGGTGGAACAAGAGTGTGACCTTTATTCTACATGAGTTCTTGTAATTCTCGAGAGAGTTATCTCGCTTGATTTACAGCTTGAAAACAAATTCCTCCTAAACTGCTAATTACATGAACTAATTAAAATATGTGACACATAATCCTGTTAGCTTTGGGTAATTAGGTTTTTTGTGGCCATAAACAAGTTTTTGAACTTGACCTTTTACTCGGAATTATGTGACCACGAGAGTGGCAGTTAATTAAGGTTAGAGGAGGCTAAATTACTAAGAGATTAGGGTTTAGACATTTAAAGTTTGCCATATAATGAATCATGCATTTTTAAAATGGTTGGTAAGTACTTTTAATCCGGAAAGGTAAACATCTCCAAAGCTTTAACTGTTTTCTTATACTGCTTTACACCATACCCATTTATTGCTTTTTTTACTTGTTTGTTTACTATTTTATGCGAATTGACTCACCAAATCCATTTTGATTCGCCTAACTAAGTCCAACTTGACAACCATTGTTTTCTCACTCCGACAATCCTCGTGGGATCGACCCTCACTCACCTAACGTATTACTTGGATGACCCGGTGTACTTGCCGGATAAGCTGTGTGAATCTCTTTTCACGGTCCAAATTTTTGGCACCGTTGCTGGGGATTGTTTGTGATTGACAACTACTAGTTGTCTGGTTGTTTATATTAGGTATTCTGACTAGTTTTATTTATTTACTTTTTCTCTTAATTTCGATTTTCAAATCCTATTTACTTTTCCCTTATTTTCAAATTTTATTTTTTCTCACTTAATTTCTGATTTTAAGTTTGGTGTCCCTTTATTGTTTTTCCTTTTTTTTAATTTCAAAAAGTTCTAGTATTTTTCTCTTTTATTAGCTTTTGAAAATTTTTAGGTTAGTTTCTCATTTTTTATTTTTTTTATTTTTGAATTTTCAGTTTAATTGCTTACTTTAATTTGTTTTATTTCTTATATTTTACATAGGATACCTCATTGGGAATTATTTACACTCTGATGTAGAAATTTCCATTTTTTATGTTTTTTGTTTTGTGTGTGGAAGAACAGGGAAAGTTTGCTATGAATCCGAATGGTAATGCACAACTTAGAAGGACTTTGGGCTCTTACACAGCTCCCACTCCTGATTTTTATGGAAGGAGTTTTAGTGTGCCTCCTATCAGAGCAGATAATTTCAAGCTCAACCCACAACTGATTATCCTAGTACAACAAAATTGCTAGTTTCATAGACTTTCGCACAAAGATCCTAACATGTTCATCTCTAACTTCCTGAGAATTTGTGACACTGTAAAGATCAATGGAGTGGATCCTGATGTGTACAAGCTAATGTTCTTCCCATTTGTTGTGAGGGATCGAGCAAGGGAATGGCTTGATTCTCAACCTATGGAAAGCTTAAACACCTGGAATAAAATGGTCAATAAGTTCTTGAACAAGTTCTTTCCCCCCAAGAGATTGACTAAGCTTAGGACGCATGTACAAACCTTTAGGTAGGGAGAGAGCGAGTCCCTCTATGATGCTTGGGAGAGGTACAAGATGATGCTCAAAAAATGCCCTCCTGATATGTTCTCAGAATGGATCAGGATACATATCTTCTACGAAGGACTCTCAGACATGGCCATGATGTCTCTGGATAATTCTGCAGGTGGCTCCGTACACATGAAGAAGACACCTAAAGAGGCCAATGAACACATTGAGATGGTTTCTAATAACCAGTACTTATACTCATCTAAGAGAATTTCAATAAGGAAAAGAGTTATAGAAGTGGATACTGCATATGCAATTCTCACTCAGAACAAACTCATAGTGTAACAAATGAGTCTTCTCACTCAATAATTGAATAGCATGCAGTTCCAGAAGTCCCGATAATGTTACTTACTCTCAGAACTTTAACCAAGGATGGAGGAGCCACCGGAACCATGGACCGAAGGAGCAACCTTAAAGTACCCCTAACTTGACAACCATTGTTGCAGAACTCTCAAAGAGTTTTATGCAGGAATTCAGGACCTCCTTTAGGAACCTGGAGCTGCAAATGGACCAGATGGACCAGCAAATGTCTAAGCAAGTTGCACTAAATAATATGGTTCCTAATTGTAAAGAGGAATTCCAGGCAGTCTGGTTGAGGAGTGGCAAGATATTAGTCACTCAACATCAGAACAATGAGGAACGAGGAAAAAAATAGACACTAGAGAGCGAAACTGCAGAAACCAAGGAGTCTACCAAGGGCACTGAACGCCCTGCAGGGAGCAATATGGGCGCTAAACACCCAAAGGGGGGAGTACTGGACGCCAACAAAAAGTCAGAAAACGTTCCCTTTCCGGTCACTCTTGACACTCACCCTGCACTGACCAAGGCCCTAGAGTACAAGGCTAAATTATCACACCCTTAAAAGCTTCAGAAAGCAGAAAAGGACAAACAATTCTCCAAGTTTTTAAAAGTCTTTACGAAGCTTGAGATCAACATCCCTTTTGCAAAGGCCTTTGAAAAAAATGCTTCTATATGCCAAGTTCATGAAGAAATTATTAAGCAACAAGAGGGATTGAAAAGAAGTAGAGATAGTGGTGCTTACTAAGGAGTGGAGTACAGTCATTCAGAGGAATCTTCCTAAGAAACTGCCGGATCCTAGGAGCTTTGTGATTCCTTGTACCATTGGAAACAACTTATTCGGAAGGCCTTATGTGATCTCGGAGCAAGTATCAACCTCCTGCCACTATCATTGATGAGGAAGCTCTGAATTGAAGAAGTAAAGACTACTTGTATCTGTCTTCAGCTGGCTGACTGTTCTATCAAGTTCCCATTTGGAGTGGTGGAGGACCTACTTGTGAAATTAGGTCTTCTATCTTCCCTGATGACTTTGTGATATTGGATATGGAAGAGGACCAGAACACTTCCATCATTCTTGGAAGACCTTTTTTTACTACAGGAAGAGCTCTTATAAACGTACAGAAGGGTCAAGTAACCTTGAGGGTCAATGAAGAGAAAATTGTGCTAAATGTTTTAGAAGCTTTGCAATGTACGAATGATTCTGAAGGATGCATGAGAATTGATATCATTGAACCTCAGGTTGAAGAGGTGTTTGAAGCTGAAAAGCTTGAAGATAATCCGGACACTTCCCCTAAAGACACTCTGCTTGAAATTGATGAACCATTGCCTCAGAGGGAGAAATCCTGAATGCCTAGCACTAAGGAAGGACCTCCTAAGCTCGAGTTAAAGTTGCTACCTCCATCCTTGAAGTATGCATTCCTAGGTAACAAAGACACTTATCCAGTGATTATAACTTCTGCACTAAAATAGAAGGAAAAGGAGGTGTTGATTCAGGTGCTTAAGAGTCATAAAATAGCTCTTGGATGGACCATTAGTGACTTAAAGGGGATCAGTCCAATTAAGTGTATGCACAAGATCTTGCTTGAGGATGATGCTAAACCAGTTGTGCTACCACAGAGGCGACTAAACCTAACAATGAAAGAGGTGGTCCAGAAGGAAGTCATGAAGATCTGGGAAGCCGAAATTATTTACCCTATCTCTGATAGCCCATGGGTAAGTCCAGTATAAGTGGTTCCCAAAAAAGGGGGCATGATAGTGATTCAAAAAGAAAGGAATAAGCTTTTCCCCACAAGAACTGTTATAGGATGGCGCATGTGTATTGACTACAGGAGCCTCAACAATGCTACAAGGAAAGACCACTTTTCCCTACCTTTAATCGACCAGATGCTTCAGGAGCTAGCCGGCCATGCCTTCTATTGCTTCTTACATGGATACTCTGGTTATAATCAGATTACAATAGACTGATGATCAGATTTTTGACGGTTTAGAATTTCACTAATGAAATCTCGTTGTAAAGTATAGTTTCCAAACCAAACAATAATCCTTTCATACAAAAAGTTGTTTGTCACTAGTACAAACCCCTAAAATTTATAAACCGAAGTATTGAACCTCGGGTCGTTCTCCCTAGGAATTACAATAAAGTGTCTTGTTATTGGTTGTGAGTTATATTTGGGGTTTTTGAGATTTTATACAAGAAATATAAATGGCAAAGGAAATAAACTAATAACTAACAAAGCTGTTGGCAAGATATGAGAACTAGAAGTCCTATCCTAGTTATCCTCCTCAATTGTGATGAGAATTGTTCATTGCTCCCACTTAGTTAGCCTCTAACCACGGAGGAAAGTCAAGTGGATGGATCGATTTGATTCCTCAAGTCCTAATCAACTCCTAGAGGAATGACTAGCTTTAGAGACATTCAAATCAATTAGCAATCTCTAATTATCAATCAACAAGGAATTAGATAACTCAAGAGTCACTAATCACTCTACCAAAGCCAAGAGAACAAAATCTATACTAAAATCCAACCAAGCATTTCATCAAACACTTGGAAGGCACAAAAGAAAAGTATAGTAAATCACAACAAGAATGAATTCTAACTACAATTGAATACAAAGGATTAACAACAACAATCAAGGAAATCACAATTATCATGAATTACCTCAAATTGCATTATTGAAAGAAAACAAATGAACAACAATCTATCCGAAACAAAATGAAGAATTACAATTATTAAAGCATCTAACTAGAAAGAGGAAGAGGAGAAGATTAAGATTTGATAAAGGAGAAGTGAATTAAAGCATGAATTAAACCTAGATCTAAGAAGAGAGATTATCCTAAACCTAATCCTATTTCTAGAGAGAAGTGAGAGCTTCTCTCTCTAAAACTAACTCTAAACTAATCCTAATTATGCTATATGATAGATTGATTCTTTCCCCTCAATCCTTGATCCTTTTATTCCTTTCTATCAGTAATTGGCGCCAAAATGGGTTCAGAAAACCCTTCCAAATCGCCAGGCACGTGTTGCTTTAATGAAGTCATGTGCGGGCTTCGACGCGTGCGCGCACGGTACGCGTGCGCGTCCCTGGCCGATTCTACAATGTGCGCGGGGGCGCCTTGTGCGCGTGCGCGTGCTTGGCCGAGATCAATTCTTCGTCTTTTCTACTTCTCTCCACTTGCATGCTTCCTTCCTTGCTCCTTTGATCCATGTCTAGCCTATTTCAACCTGAGATTACTAGCAAACACATCAAGGCATCTTATAGAATCAAAGAGGAATTAGAATTCATCAAAACAAGGCTTAAAAGGCATATTTTTACACTTAAGCACAAATACGGGAGAGATTACAAAACCATGCCAATTCATAGGCTAAATGCGAGAAAAGGTTATCAAAATACTCTAAATTCAATACAAGATGAACCCTAAAAATGGGGTTTATCATAGACCCTCAAGACTAGGAAAAGATGGTGTTCACTTGCCCCTTTGGAGTATTTTCTTACCAAAGAAAGTCATTTGGACTTCTTTATTTTTGGTGATTCTTTTAATTCTTGCCTTGACCAACTAGCCTTGGTCTTGAAACAGTGTCAAGAAACAAACCTCGTTTTTAACTGAGAAAAATGTCATTTTATGGTAACTTAGGGGATTATTCTTGGTCACCAGATTTCAAACAAGGGAATAGAAGTTGATAAAACCAACGTGGAAGTAATTGAAAAATTACCACCACCAACTAATGTTAAGGCAATAAGGAGGTTTTTAGGACATGCAGGATTTTACAGGATGTTTATAAAGAATTTCTCTAAGATTGCGAAACCTCTGAGCAACCTTTTGGTTGCTAACATTCCTTTTGTTTTTGATAAAGAATGCCTACATGCCTTTGAAACTTTAAAAGCGAAGCTTGTCTCTGCACCCATTATCCCCCCTCCCAACTGAGCACTACCATTTGAACTAACGTGTGATGCCAGTGATTATGCTATAGGGCCTGTCTTTGGACAAAGGTAAGATGAGCTTCTATACGTTATTTATTATGCCAGTCGTATTTTGATTGACTCACAAAAGAATTACACCACTATAGAGAAAGAACTATTGGCTGTTATTGATAGGCAAAATTGTGATTTACTCTTTTTCATAACTTGAAAAATTCTTAGCAATGGCTCCAAAAACTTGGTGCATACTATGGTTCACTCACATTCTTCACAATTTCGCACAACTAACCAGCAAGTGCACTGGGTCATCCAAGTAATAAACCTTACGTGAGTAAGGGTCGATCCCATGGAGATTGTTGGTATAAAGCAAGCTATGGTCATCTTGTAAATCTCAGTTAGGCGGATAATAAATGGTTATGGAGTTTTCGAAAATAAAGATAAATAAAGCATAAAATAAAGATAGAGATACTTATGTAATTCATTGGTAGGAATTTCAGATAAGTGTATGGAGATGCTATGTTCCTTCTGAATCTCTGTTTTCCTACTACTTTCATCCAGTCCTTCTTACTCCTTTCCATGGCAAGCTGTATGTAGGGTATCACCATTGTCAATGGCTACTTCCCATCTTCTCAGTGAAAATGGTCTAAATGCTCTGTCACAGCACGGCTAATCATCTGTCGGTTCTCGATCATGTCGGAATAGAATCCATTTATTCTTTTGCGTCTGTCACTACGCCCAACAATCATGAGTTTGAGGCTCGTCACAGTTATTCAATCCCTGAATCCTACTCAGAATACCACAGACAAGGTTTAGACTTTTCGGATTCTCAAGAATAGCCACCAAAGGGTTCTAGCTTATACCACGAAGATTCAGATTAAGGAATCCAAGAAATATTTACTCGGTCTAAGGTAAAACGGAAGTGGTTGTCAAGAACACGTTCATAAGGATGGATGATGATGAGTGTCACGGATCATCACACCCATCATGTTGAAGTGCAGCGAATATCTTAGAATAAGAATAAGCTGAATTGAATAGAAAATAGTAGTAATCGCATTAAAACTCGAGGTACAGCAGAGCTCCACACCCTTAATCTATGGTGTGTAGAAACTCCACCGTTGAAAATACATAAGTGATGATCCAGGCATGGCCGAATGACCAGCCTCCACAAAAGACATATGAATTCAAAAACAGGTAGAAAGACCCCTTGTACAATAGTAAAAAGTTCTATTTATACTAAACTAGCTACTAGGGTTTACAGAAATAAGTCTAAGTGCAGAAATCCACTTTCGAGGCCCAGTTTGGTGTGTGCTTAGGCTGAGCTTGAGCTTTACACGTGCAGAGGCTTCTCTTGGAGTTAAACGCCACGTTGTAATGTGTTTTTGGCATTTAACTCTGGTTTGTGACGTCTTTCTGGCGTTTTACTCCAGAATGCAGCATGGAACTGGCGTTGAACGCCAGTTTGCGTCGTCTAAGCTGGAACAAAGTATAGATTATTATATATTGCTGGAAATCTCTAGATGTCTACTTTCCAACGCCACTGAGAGTGTGCCAATGAGAGTTCTATAGCTCCAGAAAATCCATTTCGAGTGCAGGGAGGTCAGAATTCAACAGCATCAGCAGTCATTTTTCAGCCTGAATCATATTTTTTCTCAGGTCCCTCAATTTCAACCAGAAAATACCTGAAATCATAGAAAAATACACAAACTCATAGTAAATTCCATAAATGAGAATTTTGCATAAAAACTAATAAAAACATCCCTAAAAGTAGCTAGATCCTACTAAAAACTACCTAAAAACAATGCCAAAAAGCGTATAAATTATCCGTTCATCACAACACCAAACTTAAATTGTTGCTTGTCCCCAGCAACTGAAAATCAAATAGGATAAAAAGAAGAGAATATATTATAAATCTCCAAATATCAATGAATATTAGTTCTAATTAGATGAGCGGGACTTGTAGCTTTTTGGTTCTGAACAGTTTTGGCATCTCACTTTATCCTTTGGAGTTTAGAATGATTGGCATCTATAAGAACTCAGAGTTCAGATAGTGTTATTGATTCTCCTAGGCTCCGTTTGGTTAATGTCTATGTCCATCAGAGTCATGGACACAGTGGTATGTGTACACCGTTTGTTTCCTGAGATATAAAATTTTAAAGACACGGTGACACACAAATGCACATAAAAGACATGTATTTAGTGTATTTCTTTCAAGCTGTGACACTAAGACACAATCCATGAGACACAAATTTTTCCAATTCTATCCCTAATTATTCTTTAAACTTCCAATCCTTTATCTTTAACACTTGAGTTGTTTTAGTTTGGGGATAAAATGGACTTTTGAATTAAATACATGTGTCTTGTGTATTATCACCAAACATATTATAAAATTTGTGTATCTTTGTGTTCATGTATATTTGTGTCTTTGTGTCTATGTCTCTATTTTTTTGAGACAACAACCAAACACTGCCCTAGTTAAGTATGTTGATTCTTGAACACAGCTACTTTTATGAGTCTTGGTCGTGGCCCTAAGCACTTTGTTTTCCAGTATTACCACTAGATACATAAATGCCACAGACACATGACTGGGTGAACCTTTTCAGATTGTGACTCAGCTTTGCTAAAGTCCCCAGTTAGAGGTATCCAGAGCTCTTAAGCACACTCTTGTTGCTTTGTATCATGACTTTAACCACTCAGTCTCAAGCTTTTTACTTGGACCTGCATGCCACAAGCACATGGTTAGGAACAGCTTGATTTAGCCACTTAGGCCTGGATTTATTTCCTTGGGCCCTCCTATCCACTGATGCTCAAAGCCTTGGATCTTTTTTACCCTTGCCTTTTGGTTTTAAGGGCTATTAGCTTTTTCTGCTTGCTTTTTCTTTTTCTTTTATATTTTTTTCCACTTTTTTTTTCAAGCTTTGTTCTTCACTGCTTTTTCTTGCTTCAAGAATCAATTTTTTTATTTTTCAGATCATCAATAACATTTCTCTTTTTCATCATTCTTTCAAGAGCCAACAATTTTAACATTCATAAACAACAAGATAAAAAATATGCACTGTTTAAGCATTCATTCAGAAAATAAAAAGTATTGTCACCACATCAATATAAATAAACTAATTTCAAGGATGAATCTGAAACTCATGTACTTCTTGTTCTTTTGTATTAAAAACATTTTTCATTTAAGAAAGGTGAAGGATTCATGGAATTATTCATAGCCTTAAGACATAGACACTAGACACTAATGATCATGAAATAAAGACACAAACATAGACAAACATGAAGCATAAAACCGAAAAACAGAGAGATAAGAACAAGGAAGTTAAGGGATGAGTCCACCTTAGTGAGGGTGGTGTCTTCTTCTTGAAGGACCAATGGTGTCTTTGAGCTCCTCTATGTCTTTTCCTTGCCTTTGTTGCTCCTCCCTCATAGCTCTTTGATCTTCTCTAATCTCATGGAGAATGATGGAGTGCTCTTGGTGCTCCACCCTCAGTTGTTCATATCATGACTCAATCCTTCTAGAGAAGTGTTGAGTTGTTCCCAATAGTTGTTTGGAGGAAAGTGCATCCCTTGAGGCATCTCAGGGATTTCTTGATGATGAGCTTCCTCATGCGTCTCTTGAGATCCATAGATAGCCTCTCTTGTTTGCTCCATCCTCTTCTTAGTGATGGGCTTGTCCTCTTCAATGAGGATGTCTCCATCTATGACAACTCCAGCTGAGTAGCATAGATGGCAAATAAGATGAGAAAAAGCTAGCCTTGCCATGGTGGAGGACTTTTCGGCTACTTTATAGAATTCAAGAGAGATGACTTCATGAACTTCTACTTCCTCTCCAATCATGATGCTATGGATCATGATAGCCCGATCCACAGTAACTTCAAAACGGTTGCTAGTGGGGATGATGGAGCATTGGATGAATTCCAACCATCCTCTAACCACAGGCTTAAGGTCCAGTCTTCTTAATTGAATCGGCTTGCCTTTTGAGTCTCTTTTCCATTGAGCTCCTTCCACACATATGTCCATGAGGACTTGGTCCAACCTTTGATCAAAGTTGACCCTTCTAGTGTAGAGGCATGCATCTTCTTGCATCATAGGCAAGTTGAATACCAACCTCACATTTTCCGGGCTGAAATCTAAGCATTTTCCCTGAACCATTGTAAGATAATTCTTTGATTCGGGTTCATACTTTGATCATGGTTCCTAGTGATCCATGCATTGGCATAAAACTCTTGAACCATTAAGATTCTGACTTGTTGAATGGGGTTGGTCAGAACTTCCCAACCTCTTCTTTGGATCTCATGTCAGATCTCCAGATACTCATTTTTCTTGAGCATGAAAGGGACCTCAAGGATCACCTTCTTCTTAGCCACAACTTTATAGAAGTGGTCTTGATGGACCTTTGAGATGAATCTCTCCATCTCCCATGACTCGGAGGTGGAAGCTTTTGTCTTCCATTTCCTCTTTCTAGAGGTTTCTCCGGCCTTAGGTGCCATAGATGGTTATGGAAAAACAAAAAACTATGCTTTTACCACACCAAACTTAGAATGTTGCTCGCCCTCGAGCAAAGAAAAGAAAGAATAGAAGAAGAATAAGAAGATATGAAAGAGAGGGAGAGGGATGTGTATTCGGCCAAGGGGGGAAGAGAGGGTTGTATTGTGTGAAAATGAAGAAGGATAGGGGGTTTATATAGTGAAGGGAGAGGGTAGTAGGTTCGGTCATTAGGGAGGGTTTGGGTGGGAAAAGGGATTTTGGATTTGAAGGTAGGTGGGGTTTATAGGGAAGAGTAGATGGATGTGAGTGGTGAAGAGGTGATGGGGAAGAGAGATCTGTAAAGATCCACCAGCTGAGTGGTTTAGAGACATCTGAGCTTTTTCTGTAAGCCCATAGTAGAAGATATCTAACTGTACCCACTCTGAAAACATTTCAGATGGGCATTTCCTTAGCATACCTCTGTACCTCTCCCAGGCATTATAAAGGGATTCATGATCCTCTTGTTTAAAGCCTTGGATGTCCAGTCTCAGCTGTGTCATCCTTTTTGGAGGGTACAATTGATTCAGGAATTTGTCTGATAACTGTCTCCATGTTTTTATACTTGCTGTGGGTTAGTTATTCAACCACCTCTTAGCTTGATCTTTTACAGCAAATGGAAACAGTAATAATCTGTAGACATCCTGATCCACCTCTTTATCATGTACTGTGTCAGCAATTTGTAAGAACTGTGCTAGAAACTTAGTAGGTTCTTCCTGTGGAAGACCAAAATACTGGCAATTTTGCTGCACCATGATAATGAGTTGAGGATTTAGCTCAAAGCTGCTTGCTTTAATGGAAGGTATACAGATGCTACTCCCATATGCAGCTGTAATGGGGTTAGCATATGACCCCAGAGTCCTTCTGGACTGCTCAATTCCATTTAGGTCTATGATAGAGAAAGGGAAATGATATGGATTCACAAGTAAAGTATAAATTTTTTTTTAATTAGGAATGACCGAAAATAATAAAATAAAATAGAAAAGAAAATAAAATAAAATTTCGAAAACTAAAAGAAAATAAAATCAAAGCAAATTGAAAACTAGATTAATTAATTAAAAAGATTTTGGAATTAGCAATTAAAAAGATATGATTAAAAATTATTTTGAAAAAGATATGATTTTGAAAATTAATGCAAAATTTTGAAGATTTAAAGGAAAATACAAAGAAGACACCAAACTTAGAAATTTTTAGAAAATCACACACAAATTTTTGAAAACCTAAAGGAAAACACAAAGAAGA
>NC_029777.3:65700632-65703572 GCF_000817695.3 Arachis duranensis
GAGTAAGGGTCGATCCCACGGAGATTGTCGGCTTGAAGCAAGCTATGGTTATCTTGTAACTCTTAGTCAGGATATCAATAATTCTCAGGTTTAATTGTGAAAAGTAGAAGAACATGAAATAAATACTTGTTTTGCAGTAATGGAGAACAGGTTGATGTTTTGGAGATGCTCTATCTTCTGAATATCTGCTTTCCTACTATCTTCTTCTTCATGCACGCAAGGCTCCTTCCATGGCAAGCTGTATGTAGGGTTTCACCGTTGTCAATGGCTACCTCCCATCCTCTCAGTGAAAATGTTCAACGCGCTCTGTCATAGCACGGCTATTCATCTGTCGGTTCTCGATCATGTCGGAATAGAATCCAGTGATTCTTTTGCGTCTGTCACTAACACCCCACAATCGCGAGTTTGAAGCTCATGACAGTCATTCAATCCCTGAATCCTACTCAGAATACCACAGACAAGGTTTAGACCTTCCGGATTCTCAAGAATGGCCGCCAATGGATTCTAGCTTATACCACAAAGATTCTGATTAAAGAATCCAAGAAATGTCCACTCAATCTAAGGTAGAATGGAGGTGGTTGTCAGGCACACGTTCATAGGTGAGAATGATGATGAGTGTCACAGATCATCACATTCATCAAGTTGAGGAACAAGTGATATCTTAGAATGGAAGCAAGCATGATTGAATGAAAAACAGTAGTAATTGCATTAATCCATCAAGACACAGCAGAGCTCCTCACCCCCAACCATGGGGTTTAGAGACTCATGCCGTAGAAGGTACAGTATGAAACGTGTAAAGTGTCATGAGGTAAAGATACAATGTCAAAAGGTCCTATTAATAGTGAACTAGTAACCTAGGATATACATAAATGAGTAAATGACGTAAAAATCCACTTCCGGGGTCCACTTGGTGTGTGCTTGGCCTGAGCATTGAAGCTTTCATGTGTAGAGACTTTTCCTGGAGTTAAACGCCAGCTTTTGTCCCAGTTTGGGCGTTTAACTCCAATTTTTGTGCCAGTTCCGACGTTAAACGCAGGGAATTCTGAAGCTGATTTACAACGCCGGTTTGGGCCATCAAATCTTGGGTTGTGAGTCCAACCATGTTCAGCTCAAAATTATTTGCTCCAATGGCAGGGATTGAGATGCTTCTTCCATCAAACTTGGAAGTGGGTGTAGTATAGTCACCAAGCATCCTCCTTGCATTATTATTTACGGCTGCCATCTCCTCTTTCTTTTCAAAAATTTCTGTAAGGTTGTCTCTGGATTGTTGTAATTTAGCTTCTCTTAGTTTCCTCTTCAGAGTCCTTTTAGGTTCAGGATCTGCTTCAACAAGAATATTCTTGTCCTTGCTCCTACTCATATGAAAAAGAAGGGAACAGAAAATAATAATAGGGATCCTCTTTACCACAGTAAAAAGATTCCTATATGTTAGTAGAAGAAAAAAAGAATAGAAGAAGGAAAAGAGGAAAATTCGAACTCATAGAGGAAGAGAGGGTTCAAATTTTAAGATGAAGAGAAAAGTGTTAGTAATTAAATAAATAAATAAATAGAAGAAGATGAGAGAGGGAGAAATTCGAAAATTGTTTTTGAAAAACAGTTAGTGATTTTTGAAAATTGAGAGAAGACATAAAATTAAAATTAAAATTTGAAACAATTAGTTAATTAAAAGAATTTTGAAAAAGAGGGAGGAAATTTTCGAAAATTAGAGAGATAAAATTAGTTAGGTGGTTTTGAAAAAGATAACAAATAAAAAAAAAGTTAATTAGTTAGTTGAAAAAGATGTGAAAATCAATTTTGAAAAGATAAGGAGTTAGAAAAGATTTTTGAAATAAATTTTGAAAAAGATATGATTTGAAAAAGATATTTTGAAAACATATGATTGAAAAAGATATTTTGGAAAAGATTTGATTTTTAAAATTAAAATTGATTACTTGACTTAACAAGAAACTAAAAGATATGACTCTTAGAATTTAAAGATTGAACCTTTCTTAACAAGAAAGTAACAAACTTCAAATTTTTTATCCAATCACATTAATTGTTAGTAAAGTTTTCGAAATTTTGAAATAAAGATAAGAAAAAGATTTTGAAAATAAATTTTAAAAATTTTCGAAAATGATAAAAAATGAAAAAGATTTGATTTTTGAAAAAGATTTTGAAAAGATAAGATATTTTTAAAATTTAAAATTTGACTTGACATATAAGAAATAGCTAATTTTAAAAATTTTTTTGACTAAGTGGTGCGCGAAATTGTGAACAATACTTTTCACAACTCTCATAATCCCCGGTCATGAACCCCAAAAACTTGGTGTTCAATACCATGGCATTACACAACTTCGCACAACTAACCAGCAAGTGCACTGGGTCGTCCAAGTAATAAACCTTACGCGAGTAAGGGTCGATCCCACGGAGATTGTTAGTATGAAGCAAGCTATGGTCATCTTGTAAATCTTAGTCAGGCAAACTCAAATGTATAATGGTGATGAACGAAAATAACATAGAGATAAAGATAGAGATACTTATGTAATTCATTGGTAGGAACTTCAGATAAGCGCATGAAGATGCCTTCCCTTCCGTCTCTCTGCTTTCCTACTGTCTTCATCCAATCCTTCTTCTTCCTTTCCATGGCAAGCTTGTGTAGGGTTTCACCGTTGTCAATGGCTACCTCCCATCCTCTCAGTGAAAACGATTGCATATGCTCTGTCACAGCACGCGGAATTCAGCTGTCGGTTCTCGGTCAGGCCGGAATAAAATCCATCGATTCTTTTGCGTCTGTCACTAACGCCCCGCCTGCTAGGAGTTTGAAGCACGTCACAGTCATTCAATCATTGAATCCTACTCAGAATACCACAGACAAGGTTAGACCTTCCGGATTCTCTTGAATGCCGCCATCAATTCTAGCCTATACCACGAAGACTCTGATCTCACGAAATGGTTGGCTCG
>NC_029777.3:65705174-65706266 GCF_000817695.3 Arachis duranensis
TCTTCCAGTATTACCACCGGATACATGCATGCCACAGACACATAATTGGGTGAACCTTTTCAGATTGTGACTCAGCTTTGCTAGAGTCCCCAATTAGAGGTGTCCAGGGTTCTTAAGCACACTCTTATTTGCCTTGGATCACAACTCTTATTTCTCTATATATTTTTTTTCGTTTTTTTTTTCGAATAGAAATGCTTTTCTTGCTTCAAGAATCATTTTTATGATTTTTCAGATCCTCAGTAACATGTCTCCTTTTTCATCATTCTTTCAAGAGCCAACATTCATGAACCACAAATTCAAGACACATATGCACTGTTTAAGCATACATTCAGAAAACAAAAATATTGCCACCACATCAAGATAATTAAACTGTTATAAAATTCAAAATTCATGCAATTCTTTCCTTTTCAATTTAAGCACGTTTTTATTTAAGAAAGGTGATGGATTCATAGGACATTCATAACTTTAAGGCATAGACACTAAGACACTAATGATCACAAGACACAAACATAGATAGACATAAGTACTAGAATTCGAAAAACAGAAGAATAAAGAACAAGGAAATCAAGAAACGGGTCCACCTTAGTGATGGCGGCTCTTTCTTCCTCTTGAAGATCCTATGGAGTCCTTGAGCTCCTCAATGTCTCTTCCTTGCCTTTGTTGCTCCTCTCTCATGATTCTTTAATCTTCTCTAATTTCATGGAGGATGATGGAGTGTCCTTGATGCTCCACCCTTAGTTGTCCCATGTTGGAACTCAACTCTCCTAGGGAGGTGTTTAATTGCTCCCAATAGTTTTGTGGAGGAAAGTGCATCCCTTGAGGAATCTCAGGGATCTCATGATGAGTGGGGTCTCTTGTGTGCTCCATCCTCTTCTTAGTGATGGGCTTGTCCTCATCAATAGGGGTGTCTCCCTCTATGTCAACTCCAACTGAATAACAGAGGTGACAAATGAGATGAGGAAAGGCTAACCTTGCCAAGGTAGAAGACTTGTCCGCCACCTTATAAAGTTCTTGAGATATAACCTCATGAACTTCTATTTCTTCTCCAATCATGATGCTATGAACCATGATAGCCCGGTCTATGGTAACTTC
>NC_029777.3:65706645-65706861 GCF_000817695.3 Arachis duranensis
ACTAACCTCACTGGCGTTTAAACGCCAGTGGGTGTGTCCTCCAGGGTGTGCTGTTTTTCTTCCTGTTTTTCATTCTGTTTTTGCTTTTTTCATTGATTTTGTGACTTCTTATGATCATCAACCTACAAAAGACAAAAAATAACAAAAGAAAATAGTTAATTATAAAACATTGGGTTGCCTCCCAACAAGCGCTTCTTTAATGTCAGTAGCTTGACA
>NC_029777.3:65708110-65709123 GCF_000817695.3 Arachis duranensis
TCAGTGACATACTCATCCTCTTCAGAGGAAGAATACTCATCAGAGCTCATGAATGGCAGAAGAAAGTCCAATGGAATCTCTATGGTCTCAGTTTGAGCCTCAGATTCCCATGGTTCCTCATTAGGGAACTCATTGGAGGCAGTGGACGCCCAGTGAGGCCTTCCTCAGTGGCGTTCACTGCCTCTTCTTCCTCCCAAAATTCGGTCATGTTGATGGCCTTGCACTCTCCTTTTGGATTTTCTTCTGTATTGCTTGGAAGAGTACTAGGTGGGAGTTCAGTAATTTTCTTGCTCAGCTGACCCACTTGTCCTTCCAAATTTCTAATGGAGGACCTTGTTTCAATCATGAAACTTTGAGTGGTTTTAATTAGATCAGAGACCATGGTTGCTAAGTCAGAGGTATTCTGCTTAGAACTCTCTGTCTGTTGCTGAGAAGATGATGGAAAAGGCTTGCTATTGCTAAACCTGTTTCTTCCACCATTACTATTATTGAAACCTTGTTGAGGTCTCTGTTAATCCTTCCATGAAAGATTTGGATGATTCCTCCATGAAGGATTATAGGTGTTTCCATAGGGTTCTCCCATGTAATTCACCTCTTCTATTGAAGGGTTCTCAGGATCATATGCTTCTTCCTCAGATGAAGCTTCCTTAGTACTGCTTGGTGCATTTTGCATTCCAGACAGACTTTGAGAAATCATATTGACTTGTTGGGTTAATATTTTATTCTGAGCCAATATGGCATTCAGAGTGTCAATCTCAAGAACTCCTTTCTTCTGACTAGTCCCATTGTTCACAGGATTTCTTTCAGAAGTATACATGAATTGGTTATTTGCAACCATTTCAATTAGTTCTTGAGCCTCAGTAGGCGTCTTCTTCAGATGAAGAGATCCTCCAGCAGAGCTATCCAAAGACATCTTGGACAGTTCAGAGAGACCATCATAGAAAATACCTATGATGCTCCATTCAGAAAACATATCAGTGGGACACTTTCTGATCAATTGTTTGTATCTTTCC
>NC_029777.3:65709453-65711377 GCF_000817695.3 Arachis duranensis
GTTAGGTCCTCTACAGAGAGTTGTGCTTTGGCTTCTCTTAGCTTTCTCTTCAAGGTCCTTTCAGGTTCAGGATCAGCCTCAACAAGAATGCTTTTGTCTTTGCTCCTGCTCATAAGAAAGAGAAGGGAACAAGAAAATGTGGAATCCTCTATGTCACAGTATAGAGATTCCTTGAGGTGTCAGAGGAAAAGAAAGGTAGAAGACAGAAGTAGAAAATTCGAACTTATCAAAGAAGATGGAGTTCAAATTTTGCATTAAGGAATAGTGTTAGTCCATAAATAGAAGGATATGAGAAGAAGGGAAGTGATTTTCGAAAATTAAGTAAAAGATTTTGAAAACATTTTTGAAAGACACTAATTGATTTTCGAAAATGAAAGTGGAAAAGAAATCAAGTGATTTTTGAAAATAGATTTTGAAATTAAAAATCAAAAAGATTTGATTGAAAACTATTTTGAAAAAGATGTGGTTAAGAAAATATGATTGGTTTTATAAGAGATGTGATTGAGAAGATATGATTTGAAAAACATTTTAAAAAGATTTGATTTTGAAAATTAAAAACTTGACTAACAAGAAAAGATATGATTCAAACATTAAACCTTTCTCAACAGAAAAGGCAACATACTTGAAATGTTGAATCAAATCATTGATTGATAGCAAGTATTTTTAAAAATGGAAAGAAATTGATTTTGAAAAAGATTTGATTGAAAAGATTGATTTGAAAAAGATTTGATTTTGAAAAATTTTGAGAACTTGAAAAAAAATTGATTTGAAAACAGAATCTTCCCTCTTGTGCCATCCTGGCGTTAAACGCACAGAATGGTGCACATTCTGGCGTTTAACGCCCAAAACTATACCCTTTTGGGCGTTAAACGCCCAACCAGGTACCCTGGCTGGCGTTTAAACGCCAGAATGTCCTTCTTCACTGGGCGTTTTGAACGCCCAGCCTTTTTTGTGCAGTTCCTCTGCTGTATGTTCTGAATCTTCAATTCTCTGTATTATTGACTTGAGAAGACACAAATTAAAAATATTTTTGGATTTTTAATAATAAGGACAAACCAAAATGCAACAAGAGTCAAATAACAATGCATGCAAGACACCAAACTTAGCAGTTTGTATACTACTGACACTAACAAAATGAAAATGCATATGAGACACACAAAACACTCAAGTCAATTGAATTCAAAGATCAGAGCACGAAAATTATCAAGAATTACTTGAAAATCCTTAAGACACATGACTGAATGCATGCAATTGACACTAAACTTAAGATGAGACACTAGACTCAAACAAGAAATTTTTGGATTTTATGATTTTTTTAATTTTTTTTTTGGATTTTCGAAAATTAAATGGAAAAAGTATCAAAATTCTTAATGAGAATTTCAGGAATCAGTGCAATGCTAGTCTAAGACTCCGGTCCAAGAATTAGACATGGCTTCACAGCCAGCCAAGCTCTCAAAGAAAGCTTCGGTCCAAAACACTAGACATGGCCAAAGGCCAGCCAAGCCTTAGCAGATCACTGCTCCAAAAGCAAGATAGATAAAGATCAACAAGCTCTTGTGATGATAAGTTGAAACCTCGGTCCAATGAGATTAGACATGGCTTCTCAGCCAGCCAGACTTCAACAAATCATCATGAAACTCTAGAATTCATCTTCAAGAATTTCGAAAAAAATAAATACCTAATCTAAGCAACAAGATGAACCGTCAGTTGTCCATACACAAGAACAATCCCCGGCAACGGCGCCAAAAACTTGATGGCGCGAAATTGTGAACAATACTTTTCACAACTCTCATAATCCCCAGACATGAACCCCAAAAACTTGGTAGCTCAATACCATGGCATTAACACAACTTCGCACAACTAACCAGCAAGTGCACTGGGTCATCCAAGTAATAAACCTTACGCGAGTAAGGGTCGATCCCAC
>NC_029777.3:65712141-65729555 GCF_000817695.3 Arachis duranensis
GTGCCAGTTTGGGCGTTTAACTCCCATTTTGGTGCCAGTTCCGGCGTTTAACGCTGGAATTCTTGAGGGTGACTTTGAACGCCAGTTTGGGCCATCAAATCTTGGGAAAAGTATGGACTATCATATATTGCTGGAAAGCCCAGGATGTCTACTTTCCAACGCCGTTGAGAGCGCACCAATTGGGCTTCTGTAGCTCCAGAAAATTCACTTCGAGTTCAGGGAGGTCAGAATCCAACAGCATCTGCAGTCCTTTTTAGTCTCTGAATCAGATTTTTGCTCAGGTCCCTCAATTTCAGCCAGAAAATACCTGAAATCACAGACAAACACACAAACTCATAGTAAAGTCCAGAAAAGTGAATTTTAACTAAAAACAAATGAAAATATACTAAAAACTAACTATATCATACTAAAAACATACTAAAAACAATGCCAAAAAGCGTACAAATTATCCGCTCATCACTAAGTCAACTCAAATTTTCGAAAATTATGAGCAAAATAAGGAAAAGATATTTTTTATTTTTGAATTTTTAATGAGGAGAGAGAAAAACACTAATATGACCCAAAACATAAAAATTTTGGATCAAACCACTTAATGCATGCAAGAACACTATGAATGTCAAGATGAACACCAAGAACACTTTGAAGATCAAGATGAACATCAAGACTTATTTTTGAAAATTTTCAAGATAAGAAAAACATGCAAGACACCAAACTTAGAAATCTTTAATGCTTAGACACTATGAATGCAAAAATGCATATGAAAAACAACAAAAGACACAAAACAAGAAAACATAAAGATCAAACAAGAAGACTTATCAAGAACAACTTGAAGATCATGAAGAACACATGCATGAATTTTCAAAAAATGCAAAAGTTTTTAAAACATGCAATTGACACCAAACTTAAAAATTGACTCTAGACTCAAACAAGAAACACAAAATATTTTTTATTTTTATAATTTTATTATTTTTTTGTATTTTTTTCGAAAATTAATTGTGGAAAAATGAAAAAGAAGCAAAATTTTTGAAAGATTTTTGAAAACTTTTTGAAAAGAAAATTACCTAATCTGAGCAACAAGATGAACCGTCAGTTGTCCAAACTCGAACAATCCCCGACAACGGCGCCAAAAACTTGATAGGCAAAATTGTGATTTACTCTTTTTCATAACTTGAACAATTCTTAGCAATGGCTCCAAAAACTTGGTGCACACTACTATGGTTCACTCACATTCTTGATCCCACGGAGATTGTTGGTATGAAGCAAGCTATGGTCATCTTGTAAATCTCAGTTAGGCTGATTCAAATGATTATAATGATTTTCTAAATAAAGATAAATAAAGCATAAAATAAAGATAGAGATACTTATGTAATTCATTGGTAGGAATTTCAAATAAGTGTACGGAGATGCTGTGTTCCTTCTGAATCTCTGCTTTCCTACTATTTTCATCCAATCCTTCTTACTCCTTTCCATGGCAAGCTGTATGTAAGGCATCACTGTTGTCAATGGCTACTTCCCATCCTCTCAGTGAAAATGGTCCAAATGCTCTGTCACAGCACAGCTAATCATCTGTCGGTTCTCGATCATGTCGGAATAGAATCCATTGATTCTTTTGCGTCTGTCACTACGCCCAACAATCGCGAGTTTGAAGCTCGTCACAATCATTCAATCCCTGAATCCTACTCGGAATACCACAGACAAGGTTTAGACTTTCCGGATTCTCAAGAATGGCCGCCAAAGGGTTCTAGCTTATACCACGAAGATTCTAATTAAGGAATCCAAGAGATATTCACTCGGTCTAAGGTAAAACGGAAGTGGTTGTCAAGCACGCGTTCATAAGGATGGATGATGATGAGTGTCACGGATCATTACATCCATCATGTTGAAGTGCAGTGAATATCTTAGAATAAGAATAAGCTGAATTGAATAGAAAATAGTAGTAATTGCATTAAAACTCAAGGTACAGCAGAGCTCCACACACTTAATCTATGGTGTGTAGAAACCCCACCGTTGAAAATACATAAGTGATGGTCTAGGCATGGCCAAATGGCCAGCCTCCACAAAAGACATATGAATTCAAAAATAGGGAGAAGGACCCCTTGTACAATAGTAAAAAGTTCTATTTATACTAAACTAGCTACTAGGGTTTACAGAAATAAGTCTAAGTGCAGAAATCCACTTCCGAGGCCCACTTTGGTGTGTTCTTGGGCTAAGCCTGAGCTTTATACATGTAGAGGCTTCTCTTGGAGTTAAACGCCAAGTTGTAACGTGTTTTTGGCGTTTAACTCTGGTTTGTGACGTGTTTCTGGCGTTTTACTCCAGAATGCATCATGGAACTGGTGTTGAACGCCAGTTTGCATCATCTAAGCTCGAACAAAGTATGGACTATTATATATTGCTGGAAAGCTCTGAATGTCTACTTTTCAACGCCGTTGAGAGCGCGCCAATTGGAGTTCTGTAGCTTCAGAAAATCTATTTCGAGTGCAGGGAGGTCAGAATCCAACAACATCAGCAGTCCTTTTTCAGCCTGAATCAGATTTTTGCTCAGGTCCCTCAATTTCAGCCAGAAAATACCTAAAATCATAGAAAAACACACAAACTCGTAGTAAAGTCCAGAAATGTGAATTTTGCATAAAAACTAATAAAAACATCTGTAAAAGTAGCTAGATCCTACTAAAAACTACCTAAAAACAATGCCAAAAAGCGTATAAATTATCCGCTCATCAGTTATCTATTTAATTAATAAGTTTAGATCCTACTCAATTAGTTCCAAGGTTATTGTTTATACTAACCAGCTGCCCTTAAGTAGCTTCTAACCAAGCAGGACTCTACACCAAGATTGATCAGATGGGTACAACTTCTTCAGGAATTTGACATTGAGGTTAGAGATAGGAAAAGATCAGAAAATCAAGTGAGTGATCATTTGTCAAGGATTGAGCCTAAAGAAAGGACGCCACCCCTCACTTTTGTGACTGAAAACTTTCCGGATGAGTACTTCTTCATGATTCAGAGAGCCCCATGGTTTGCAGACATTGCAAACTATAAGGCCATGAGGCTCATTCCCAAGGAGTACACTAAGCAACAAGCTACATGTTTGGTGTCCCCAGGACACTGATCAGTGATGGGGGCAGCCACTTCTGCAATAAACAGCTAGACTCACTTCTGCAAAGATATGAAATCCGTCATAAGGTGGCAACCCCCTATCACGCACAGATAAGTGGACAAGCTGAGGTCTCAAACAGAGAACTCAAGAGGATCCTAGAGAAGACAGTGAGCACCTCACGGAAAGACTAGACGAGGAGACTTGATGATTCTCTTTGGGCGTACAGTACAGCTTTCGAGACCCCTATTGGAATGTCTCGGTACTAGTTGGTCTATGGTAAGGCTTGTCATTTGCCAGTAGAGAGGGAGCACAGAGTATACTGGGCAACAAAGTTCCTGAACTTTGATGCCAAAGCTGCAGGAGAGAAAAGGTTGCTCTAGCTGAATGAACTTGATGAATTCAGACACTCTACCTATGAGAATGCCAAGCTCTACAAGGAAAAGACCAAAAAGTGGCATGATAGAAAGATAGCTTCAAGAGTATTTGAGCATGGCCAGAAGGTTTTACTATTCAATTCTTGACTCAAGCTCTTTCCTGGGAAGCTCAAGTCAAGATGGTCAGGAACCTTCGTGGTCACTGGAGTGTCACCCTATGGTCATGTGGAACTTCAAGATAGGAACTCAGATAACAAATTCATAGTCAATGGCCAGAGGGTGAAACACTATCTTGGAGATGAGATTGATCACCAAAGGTCCGCCCGTCTGCTAACATAACAGTTGTGAATGTCAAGCTAATGATAGTAAAGGAACGCTTGTTGGGAGGTAACCCAACCATGAGTATCCTTTAGTTTGTTTTAGTTTATTTCAGTTTTGTCATAGTTTGATTTCAATTCATTTCAATTTTCATTGATTTCCAACATTTTCCTAGGTTTTTTAATGTTTGTGGTCATGTACAGCACTCAGAATAGAGCCAGAAAGACGTAGACGGAAAGACAGAACACCCTGGAGGATCAATATTGCGAGCGCCAAATGCTAGAGAGGGCATTTAGCGCCATGAGAGGAGTAATGATTTGGGCATTTTACCCCCAATTTGGATGTCCCAACTCACATTTTTTATCCCCTTGGGGTATTTCACGTCCTAAATGGGCGTTTAATGCCACCAAGGGTTAAAAAAAAAAAGAAAAAGAGAAGAGAGAACTGTGGGCGTCTAGCACCACCAAGGGGTTAAACTCCTACAAAATCTCTTAAATTCCACTCACATCTTTTCATATCACATCCTTTTGATTTTGTTCCCTCACTCCCGTTCCACCACTCATTCTCATCCATCAAACCCTCTCTACATCCCCACTATTTTCATCCCATATCTCCACAATTTCTACTTATATCTTTTCATATCATATCTCCGTCCATCAAAATTCACTCCAATTTTTCCACCCCCTATGACTGAAGTTGAATCACCCCCACCCCTATAAATACCACTTCAATTCTTACCTTTCCTCACACCTCCATCCTACTCTCCACTCTCTCTTTTGTCTCCCTCTCCTTCTCCCTAATTTTTCTTCTCTTTGCTTGAGGACGAGAAAAACTTTTAAGTTTAGTGTTGGAGTGCTCCGCTTCTCACTCTCCTCTGACTCCTTATGCCACCAAAAGTTGGAGAACCCTCTTCAAGAAAGAGGAAGGAAAAAACTCCCTCCACAATCCCACATGAGCTCCATTGGTTCTACACTAACTAAGCTTCATAAGGAGCATTACTACAAGACTGTGAGCAAAAAGAAGGTGATACCGGAAGTGAAGTTCGAATTGAAAGCAGATGAGTATCCAAAAATTCAAGAACAAATTTGAAGCAGGAGTTGGGAAGTTCTGGCCAACCTTGTAACTGAAGTCAGAATCCTAAAGGTCAGAGAGTTCTATGCAAATCTGTGGATGACAGACAAGCACAAGAATGAACATCCTGAGTTCAAGACTTGGTGCACCATGGTCCGAGGGAAGACTCTGCAATTTGGAATGGGAAGAGTGAAGGAGATACTTCAGTTGCCTCCATCTAGAGATGACCCTCACTCCTACAATGGGAGAGTCAAATCTGATTTGAGGTTAGATCAAGTCATCAAAGACATATGCCTCCCTGGATCACAATGGAAGAAGGATGCCAAGGGCCGGCCATACCAGCTGAGAAGGAATAATCTCAAGCTAGTTGCTAGAAGATGGCTGGAGTTTATTCAACGCTCCATCTTTCCCACTAGTGACCGGTCTAAAGTCACTATGAGGTAAGCTATGATGATCCACTGCATTATGCTTCGCAAAGAGGTGAAAATTCATCAAGTGATCCCCCTGGAGATATACAACATCGTAGCAAAGACCTCAACCCTCTCTAGATTAGCCTTCCCTCACCTCATCTCTCGCTTATGTGAGGTACCAATGTCCAGATTGATAAAGATATGCTTATTGCAGTGGACAGTCCAATCACTAAGAAGAGCATGGAATACACTCGGAAACTTGGGCAAGCACCACTTTAAAAGCCGGTCCTCCCTCCGGAGAGAGCAGTAGCCACCATGGCTAAGGTGGTTGAGTTTTATTTTCTTATTCCTATTTTTTCAGTACTTCATTCTATTTTCTATTTTCTAATTTGAGTTGCATGCTCACTAATAGGATTTTCTTACTTTCTAGATTAAGTTCTTTATTTTAGTATTTTATTTTTATTCTAAAAAGATGTCTCATGTATTGCTTACTAAGCTTTAAAAAATCACGAAAGAAAAGAAATAATAAAATGCATGAGCATTTGAGTTAATTATATTAAGATTTTTGAGTTACTTTGATGTGGTGGCACTATCTCTATTTCTGACTGTATGAATTAACTGTGCATATTTGATATTGGAGTTGAGAATATTGGTTCTTGAGGAACGGGAACTTGGAAAATTATTATCGATTCTCTGAAATAAGAAGAAAATTGATTTTTGAAGCAAAGTAAACAGCAAAAAGAATTAAAAAGAAATGAAAAATCAAAGAAAAAAGTCCAAGGCTTTGAGCATCAATGGTTAGGAGGGTCAAAACTGATCAAAAGCTCAAAAGAGTGGTTTTCACTAACCATATGCTTATGGTGTGAAGGTGTCAAGTAACTCTTGAGACTGAACACTTAGAGTCGTGACCCATTGCTGTTATAGAGTATGCCTAAGGTTTTGAGCACCACTGTTTGGGAGAAACAAAAAAGAGAAATTTGACCTCAAGGAATTCTCCAGTTAAATGCTTGTGGTGTTCTTGTTTCAAGTTAAGTCAGAAGACAAAACACTTAGAGTCATGACTAGGCTCATGGTGCAAAGCACCAACGAAAGCAAAAGCTATGTTCAGGAATCAATTACAACCTAAGGAAGAGAATTTATAATATCATCCGAGTTCTAGGTCTGAAGGACACTAATATTTCTAAGCTTCAAAGGATAGTGAGATGTCGAAGCTATTTAGAATTAGAGTATCATAAGCCCCATTCAGTAACTAGACCTGAGTTTAATTGTCAACTCAAGTCTCAGGCATTTTCTTTTCTTGGTCCTATATTGTTTTTGGTTGCTTAAGGACAAGCAACTGTTTAAGTTTGGTGTTGTGATGCGTGAGCATCTTGTACCCTTTTTCTTAGCATTTTCTAGTTATTTTTAGTTAGATTTTATTTAGTTTTACTCAATTTTAGTGAAAAAATCTCCTTTGAAAGCTACTTTGAGTTATTTTAGTGTTTTTATGATTTCAGGTGAAATTCGGAGCAATTTGGCAGAGTTTGGAGTAAAAACAGAAAAAGCAAGCAGCACCCCCCAAGGCGCTAAACACCCAACTGGCATTTAGTGCCAACAAGGGACCTCAGCGTGCATAAGGCTGCTCCCCCTAGGGCGTTAAACGCCCAATGCTAGCAGCTATCTGAATTCCCTTCTCTTAGAGCTTCTCAAGTAGATTTAACATTTATTAGTTTTATTTTTTTTTTTGTAATTTTTAATTACAAACTATATCTTTTAGTTTTAGAATTTATTATTTTAATTTACTTTCTGTATCAAACTAGGTCATTATAAAAGGAAAAAGATCACTTGTAGCTGGGATCTTCTTCCTTCCGCACGTTTTCAGAATCCTATTTTTTCTGTACGTCATGAGCAACTAAACTTCTTGGTTAAGGTTAGGAGCTCTGTTTATTTCTATGGATTAGAACTATTGTTCTTCTATTTTAATTGATGTTTTAATTTGATTCTAAGGATTGTTTTCGTTCTTAATCTTATGAATTTGGGTGGAACGAGAGTATGACCCTTGTTTTACATGAGTTCTTGTGATTCTCGAGAGAGTTATCTCGCTTGAACTACAGCTTAAAAATAAATTCCTCCTAAATTGCTAATTACATGAACTAATTAGGATATGTGACATATAATCCTGTTAGCTTTGGGTAATTAGGGTTTTTGTGGTCATAAACTAGTTTTTAAACTTAACCCTCTAATAGGAATTAAGTGACCACGAGAGTGGCAGTTAATGAAGGTTAGAGGAGGCTAAACCACTAAGAGATTAGGGTTTAGACATTTATAGTTTGCCATAGAATGAATCATGCATTGTTAAAATAGTTGATAAGAAATTTTAATCCGGAAAGATAAACATCTCCGAAGCCTTAACTATTTTCTTATACTGTTTTTACACCATACCCATTTATTGATTTCTTTACTTGTTTATTTACTATTTTATGCGAATTGACACACCAAACCCCTTTTGATTCGCCTAACTAAGTCTAACTTGACAACCATTTTTTGCTCAGTCTGACAATCCTCGTGGGATCGACCCTCACTCACCTGAGGTATTACTTGGATGACCCGGTACACTTGCCGGTTAAGCTATACGAAATCTCTTTTCGTGCACCAATGCACTTGCCCGGTTGGACCAGGCCCAAGTTGGACCTAAACCCAACATATATAGGTATCAACTAATGAGCATTCAGCTCATTTTACCCTAGAAACAAAGAAAAGGGGCGCTGGAAGTGAAGAGAGAAGAAAAGAGAAGTTAGTATTCATCTTCTCCTTTATTTGGCCATATCTTGAGCCTCGTTGCTCCGATTGACAAGCCGTTTGTGGCCACGAGAAGCTCTTGTCGAGCTCTTTATTTCTATCTAAACAAAGTGGTGATATTTTCGAAATCCATGCTTCAGTTTCCATCCCTAACAGTTTTGTATTTTTTGTTCTAGTTCTTGAGTAGATTTTGTGATTTTGTTTATTTAGGGGTGATCTAGCAATGGAATATTATTGGGTTTTACTTCTAATCTCATTGGATAAGGTAAGTCTCTTCAAACTCTTGTGGTTTGATATTTTGGTTAGCCATAGTGTTGATTTTTGGTATGTTATATGTGTATAAGTTGATAGTTGGTGAGTTTTGGAAGTGATGTTGGTGCTTGAGCCTTGTTGACCTAGTTGGAATCAAGCTTTGGGTGTTTGTGCTTTTGGAGAATCGATCAGGATATGGTTTTGGTTTCCTCTATGTAATATATAATGTTTTTAGACACTTAGGCTAGTGGACCCTAAGATAGGATTGAATGATGTTGGTGTATGATTAATTATATGTGAATTTATGTTTGATAATGTAGAGGATGATATGGAGTATTGGAATGTGTGATATATGAATTATGATGATACTATGATGAGTCTTGGTATTGTTTATGATTATAATGATTGATGATGGATATTGATGATTAAGATGTGTGATGATGAATGTTGATGAGTATGATGGGTGATCATGATTGGTAATGTTGATGAGGATTAGTAGCGGTTAATGGTGTTTTTTTGAATGATGATGACTATGAGGTTTGGTAACATATTGAGAAATTTTAGATGGGGTTTGAGAATGAATTGAGTGATTAGGTGTGAAAATGCTTGTGATATGATTGAGGAGTAACGATAAAAGTGTGGTAGTATTTTTGGTAACGAATTATTGATTTTTATTGAATTATGGTGGAAAGATTAAGTGAAATAAAGGTTGAGTTGACTGAAGTGTAAATGAAATGGTAAAGTGTAGTATGTGGTAGTGTTTGTGATGAAATTAGGTATATTTTGGTTTGGTTTGGTTTGGTTTTGAAATTTGGAAACTAGAGAACTTTGATGTTTTTGTGTAAAATTTAATTTTTGGTGAACTTTGATGGATCATAACTTGAGATTCAAACATTGAAATTGAATAATTTTTATTTTAAATTAAAGATGATTTCAAGAGATTTGAAATGATATAAAGTTTGAGGAAAATGAAGTTTTGTAGAGGATGTTATGAGCATTTAAAGTTTGGTATAAAAATCTAATTTTTGTAGCTTTAAGATTTTTCTACATTTATTACAACATGCGTACGCAATCCAGTACACGCGACGCAAGTATTCCATTCGGATTGGGATACTCGCGTACGCAAGCAGGTACCGCGTATGCAGACACGCACGCACTTTTTCAATGTGTACGTATGCACGGCAAGGGTGTGCGTACACACATCCTTTGTTTTGCTGAAAATTTACTTTTCTTCATTTTTCAAGGGTTCTATAGCTTTCTAAACTTCTTTAAACTGCTGTTTGAGATTAATATATAGTAATTAGACTCTAATACTAATAGAGATGGGTTAGTGAAATAAATTGGTACATTTTTGTATAAATTTAAAAGACGGAGATTTAGGTTTCTGAAGTTGTGAGTATATGGGTGGAGTGTTATGTGGGTAATGACTATGAGAACCTGAAAATGTTGATAAATTTATGAAATTAAGAATTGATGTTGGTTATGATGAGTGTGGAATTCAGAAATGAGTGAGGTACATGTTGATTATTGAAAAAAGTGTACAGGACTAGTGTTTGTGAATTTTCCTAATAATGGAAGTCATTTTCTAAAACGAAAAAGATTCTGAAAACGTTTTGCAAAATTTTGTTTTTAATATCACAAATAAAGAGATCACTTGTGCAATTTTACTTTTTTTAACTTTAGATTTTTCCCATTCAAAACACAAGGAGTTATTTCTTAAATTAGCTTTAAATTTTATAATTTTTTAAAAAGAAAAATCCCTTGGAACGATGATACGTAGTCAAGAGGACATTTTCGTCATCTTAGAGCTAACGGATGGAATGATAATCTTGTCATATTCAAGGATCTGAATTCTAGAAGAATTGTGTCATGCCATTCTTGGGCATCAAGAAGACCAAGAGTCCGTCTCAAAAACAGTGGTGCTGAAAGGGCAACAATTCATAAGGCCCATTGGGCTACGGCAAGACAACAAGAAGCCCAATAAAGCTTTTCAAAATTCAATGGGAGACATAATTTTTATTAATTTTCAAATTTTTAGTAATTTATTTTTAATTTGTTTTGTTGTCAGAGTTTGTTGAAAGATTTGAATTACTTCTGATTTACTTAGTAGTATTGTTAGGGATTTTAAATTTAAATCAAATCTGATCTAATCTAATAAGATCAAATCTTATTTAAATTAGTTATCATATCTTTAAGATTTTAAAATTTAAATCAAATCTAATCTAATCCAATAAGATCAAATCTAATTTAAATTAGTTATCTTATCTTATCTTTTAGCTAGTTTGTTAGGGGTCTATTTAAACACCTTTAGTGAGACAATTTGGAATAAATTTTGATGAATAAATTTCAGTTTCTTTTAAGCACTTTTTATTGTGTGAGAAGTGAGGTGAGTGATTTGCTTCACTT
The DNA here is from genome assembly GCF_000817695.3 of Arachis duranensis. Taxonomy (NCBI): domain Eukaryota; kingdom Viridiplantae; phylum Streptophyta; class Magnoliopsida; order Fabales; family Fabaceae; genus Arachis; species Arachis duranensis. Next base: position 65,722,851 of record NC_029777.3, read on the forward strand.
GTTGCATGAGGAAGATTGGAGGATCCAACACTAAGGTGACCTGCGTGGTGGTTTCTTTCAGTTTTCGCCCCTCTGATCTAGGTTGTCAAGGACAAGTTCTTTGAAGGTCTAGTAGGGAATCCTTTTCGGTGACCTAGGTTGCTAAGAACAGGTATCTTAGAGGTCTAGTAGGAAAAATCCATTTATCTATTCTTTTAAATTCTTTATCATCTGGTATCAGTTACAGATCGTAGGTAAATTCTTATTTATCTACACGTTCCATGGGTCTTGTTTAGTCTCTTTTTATTTGTCTCTTTAATTTCTGTAAATTCACGTTAGAGTCAAACAAAAAAATGAAAAAAAATTCTTTTTTTAAATTTTGTTTTTGCAGTTATTCTATCTTTAAGTCAGTGTCTGGAAAAAAAATAATAATAATAAATGATTGAGTATTACGATAGTGATGATGAAGGAAACTCATATGCGAAAAAGAGTTCTCAGTTTCAAATCCCTGCATTCAAAGGGAGGAATGATCCTGAAGTGTATTTCAGATGGAAAAGGAAGGTAGAATCGATTTTTTCAAATTGCATCCTTTCAGAAGAAAAGAAGGTTCAACTGGTACAAGCCAATTTTTCCAATGCTGCCCGTATATGGTGGACTGAATTAGGAAGATCTAGAAGACGGTACGGAAAGCGCCCAATTAACAACTGGGAGAAGATGAAGAAAATCATGAGGAGGCAGTTTGTGCCATCATCATACCACAATACATTTTTTGGAAAATTTTTTACGTTACAACAAGGCTTACAATCAGTGATGGAGTACCACAAGGAGTTTCTATATTTGATGGACATGGCTAATATTAAAAGGAGTCATGAGGTTCTTAAGGATCGATTTTTGTTTGGATTATGTGAAGAACTTGCAGATGAAGTCCAACGTTACCGTTACACAACCATGGACAATTTGGTCAAATTGGCCATTGACTGGGAGCAGATGCAACAAATGATAGCTCACCATAACAAGAGGAATTCTTCTACGCCTATCTTTCATTCTTCTTCAAAGACAGAGATAGAAGAATTTGTTGAGTATGCTGTAGAGGGTGATGTGTCATTGGAAGATTCAACAGTGCAGAATTTCTCAACTGGGTCCTTGGGATGTGAACAATTTGAAGAATATGAGAGAAAAAAAATTGAGAAAGAGATTGAGTGTTTGAGTGAAAAGAATCCATATTTGATTGAAAGCGAGGGATTTGAGAGAAAAGATGAGAATAGTGAGCGAGAGGAGTCAATGAGCGAAAAAGAAACTGAGTTCAATAAACACACTTGTGAGAGAGATCTAGAAAGTTCTAGCTTAGACAAGAGTGCATTAGTCTCATTAAAATCCACAGAGTCCTTAGTTTCTCATACATCTAATCATGAAATTCCTAGTATTTTTATATCAAGTTTTCCAGGCTTTGTAGATTCGCTGGTCCATTATGGAGGCATTAATAGGGATGAAAAGGAAGAAAGACAAATTTCACACCTTGGACAAGATGGTAAAAGTATGGTTGAAAAGATTGAACTTGCACACATGAGGGACATAACCACAATTCAGTGGATAGAGAAGAGTCAACAAACCATGGTATTTGAACCCATAGATTGGATTTGGATTCCTTGGAGGGAAGAAGCGCTTCTCATTCAATATTCGAGGATGAATCTTTTTGAAGAGGGAGAGAATGATACGTGTTCAGGAGGACATTTTCGTCATCTTAGAGCTAACGGATGGAATGATAATCTTGTCATATTCAAGGATCTGAATTCTAGAAGAATTGTGTCATGCCATTCTTGGGCATCAAGAAGACCAAGAGTCCGTCTCAAAAACAGTGGTGCTGAAAGGGCAACAATTCATAAGGCCCATTGGGCTACGGCAAGACAACAAGAAGCCCAATAAAGCTTTTCAAAATTCAATGGGAGACATAATTTTTATTAATTTTCGAATTTTTAGTAATTTATTTTTAATTTGTTTTGTTGTCAGAGTTTGTTGAAAGATTTGAATTACTTCTGAATTACTTAGTAGTATTGTTAGGGATTTTAAATTTAAATCAAATCTGATCTAATCTAATACGATCAAATCTGATTTAAATTAGTTATCATATCTTTAAGATTTTAAAATTTAAATCAAATCTGATCTAATCTAATAAGATCAAATCTTATTTAAATTAGTTGTCTTATCTTATCTTTTAGCTAGTTTGTTACGGGTCTATTTAAAAACCTTTGGTGAGACAATTTGGAATAAATTTTGATGAATAAATTTCAGTTGCTTTTAAGCACTTTTTATTGTGTGAGAAGTGAGGTGAGTGATTTGCTGCACTTGTTGCATGAGGAAGATTGGAGGATCCAACACTAAGGTGACCTGCGTGGTGGTTTCTTTCAGTTTTCGAACCTCTGATCTAGGTTGTCAAGGACAAGTTCTTTGAAAGTCTAGTAGGGAATCCTTTCCGGTGACCTAGGTTGCTAAGAACGGGTATTTTAGAGGTCTAATAGAAAAAATTCATTTATCTATTCTTTTAAATTCCTTATCAAACGATTTCAAAATTTTAAAGTTTTTAATTTTTAAATATTAAAATTAGTGTAAAAGTATATAAAAGAAAGTGAAATAAGAAAAATGAAAGTTGAAGAATTGGACAAAGTTTTAGTATAGGAGTGAAAAGAGAGTTTGAACTAGTCTTTTTATTTTTATTAAATTGGTACTCACGATTTTCTTGCACCAGATTTACTGCTATCACATTTAGGCGGCGTTTATTTATAGAGACGGGACATTAAGATAAAGATATAAAGATATAAAATTGTATTTGTTAGATGAGATATGAATAGAAATATCATGTCTAAAAATATTGAATTATTATATTTTATGTCTGTCCTGATATAGAGATATTAACGAAAAATATAATTTATTTTTTATTTTTTATTTTTCTTGTATTATTCTTGTTAATTTTTATAATTATATTTTTTATTATTATATTTTTTATTCAAATTATTTTAATAAAAAAATAAAAATAAATTAAATTTTTATAATTTATTCTAATTTATCACTAAATAGAATAAAAAATACAAAATTTTATGTTTCTATTTTTTTTTTATCTTATTCTCGATATCTTATTTTAATATATTCTCAGACGTTAGAAGCAAACGCAGTTGAACTTGAATATACCAAATTGGGCTTATTGGTGTATTACACAACTTCATCCGTCGTGTAAAAATTAATTAGCTTATTTTATTAAAACTAAACCAAACTTATAAATAAAGTACAATTTTGAGCTTCTAACGAAATAACAACTACTACTGTTAACAAGTTTACAAAGCTAGATCTCTTCACGAAGCAATAGAATTATTTACAGATGCTGTGCTTTGATCACAGAGCATTTGGTATTCGGTGTTCAGATTCCCATCCTCAATACCCGGTGATGCTGGAACAGGATCCTTCTCTCTGATTAAAAATAAAAACAGTAACAATATAATAATCAGCAACACTCTATTATTTTGATTGACAAAAACTCAAAAAGAAAAAAAGTTGGAAGAAGATTGATTTCACTGCATACATTAGAGAGTAAATGATGAGACCCACAACTGTAATCGCAAAAGAAACAAAGTACAGCCAATCCACCTGCAATTAAACGTCAACATTATTATGTCACATTGTATTTTTATGTTTGAGAAATAAACAAACCGTTGCATCAAAGATATAAAACCTTCAACTGATTTAGCATGTCACTTGCAACCAACAAATGGATTGATGGCCTAATTGGCTCATACTTTTTAGTACTACTCATCGAATTAGAGAACGTGGAAGTCATACTTCAAGAAATTACACTTTATTCTATAATAATAATGACAGGATAAATATTATGTATAAAAAAAACATCCTAACGTAGTACCTCTTGGTGATATAAGAAAACTCTGAAAACCACTGCCCACATATCAGAAGTTAGAACAGAAAGATTGAACATTGTTGCCCCACTCAACTGCACGGAGAAAAATTCCACTCAAAAAGATGTTCATCTGAATAATATAAGGATAAAGTAATATTCTGTTCCCAAGTTAAGTTTTAATTCATTCTCTAATATTTCAAATATCTCATTTTAATTCAAAAGAATTTTAAATAATATCAATATTGTTCCATCACTAAATTTAAGATAAACAATTAACATGATTAAATTTTTTAAAGTAAAAAAATTGGTAAAATCATAAAATAAAAAATTAATTATTCTTAAATTAAAATAGTAAAATTTACATTGATAAGAATTACAAATTTAATAATAATTAATGTTTTTACTTTATCATTTCGCAGATTATTTTACTTTAAAAGATTTAAATTCTATAAAAATGGGTAGATTGAAAAGATTGAGAACCCATAATGCTTCTAAAATGGTGATGGAAATGAGAAAGAGATTGGAGGGGATGATTTTTATTTCCCAATTTCCATTTTTCTTTCATTGTTACCTATTTTGCTTAACTGTAATGTTAAGCGTGACTTTCAGGCAGGAGAGTTAAGGTCCGTCTCACTCTTTTCAATAATGGTGGGACAATGTTAGAAGCAAAACTATATTCTATAATATAATGAAGCAAAACATAAATGCTAGTCCAAAATCAATAAGATGATACACAGTTTTGCAATAAGTATTGAATAATCCCTAGCTCAAAATGCAAATATGTCTTGTTCATTTGGAGAAAGGAGTAGTATGGTAAGATTAGCCCATTCAACGAAACAGACCTTTAAAACAAAAGGAGCAAGTGTGTAAAAGATGAGGCCACATGCAGCAAAGCCCGCAAAAGCAAGTACCTAATATAGGATAGAATACAAATTAAACGTTTACTATAAAGTTTAGACACACAGATATACGGTATTGCTGAAAAAGAAGAAACTAGAGTAAGGTTATTTGTGATGATGGAATGACACTTTAAATAAAAGTACCGAATTTTATTATTATAAAATTAAAATTCTTGATATTTGTCGTATTATTGATGGAACACAATATAACTAAGTGCTCCATAAACGTACAATTTCTTGATTCAACACATAGATAGAGACACACATGAAGAAATCAAGTTCTTCCATAATTTATCCAGTGAATTTTTATAATATATTTTCAAGTTGGACTTACTCACACAAGAATAAACTAACATTTTTACTAGAACTCACTACAACATTTTAGGTTTTATGCCATAGTTTTCTTAGTTTTTTTAATCAAATTTAAAAGCTATGACTTAAAAGTCTCTATATATGATCACTGTTTTTGATCCTAACCTAAAAAACTTATTGTTCATGGTTTATTTTATAATCATGACCATAAATGTTTATGATTACATTTTTGAAGGGTGACTCTTTGTTAATAAAATTATTTAAGGTTTTAGGTCATGCATTTTATTGTCATATTTAAAAACCGTGACTTGAAAGTATTTATAGTCATAAATTTTTAAAAATCGTAATTTAAAAAGATTTATAGTCACTGTTTTAAACTATGACTTAAAATAATTTATAGTCAAAGTTTTGAAACATCATTTAAAATAGTCCGTGTTTATGGTTTTGAAGCGTAACCGAAAGATTCTATGATCATGATAATTTTAATGAGTAACCTAAAAGAATATATGATCACCACTTTATATAACCGTGACTTTAAAGCATTCTATAGTTGTGGTTTTATAGTCACATTTTTAACCATGACCAAAAAGTATTTATGATTATAATTTTAAAGCGTGACCTAAAATGTCTATGTCACAGTTTTATAAAACTGTTACTTAAAAGTGTCTTTACTCAAGGTTTCAAAACATGCCCTAAAAGACTCTATACTTATAGTTTTATAAAGTCGTAACCTAAAAGGATCTATTATCATAGTTTTAAACTATGACTTAAATAATTAACTATTATAATTTGTAAACAAAATTCTGAGAACCAGATCTGTTAATGAATTAGTTGAGTGATTAGTTTAGAGATTTAATAGTCTAACCAATTTAAATAAAATTAAACTATTAAATGTAAAACTTTATTAGAGAAATCTTATCTATTTAAATTTTTATCTACCTATAAAAATTAAAAAAAAAATACTAATAAAAAATAGAAAAAATTTAAAGAGAAACAAAAGTGAGCTAATGATAATATGAAAAAATAAAAAAAATCTAAAAAATGCTAGTAGTTAGTTAATAAATATAAAGTGGTAAAAATAAATAAATATAAAAGTTTAACAATATATATAACGTGTTAAATTAACAAAATAAACAAAAATTATAAATAAATATTTAAAGGTTAATTTTTATTTTCATATTTAATATTTCTAAACAACAACAAAATCAAACAAATTAATTTATTAATTAAAAGCAATCACAAATTAAAAGACTAATAATAGCATGTTTTGAAAGGTAAAAATGATTTATTATCATTATTATTATTAGTATTATTATTAAAAGAGCCATTTTGAAACTATTAGGTGTTTTTATTATGAGGTAGACCAACAGAGTAGAAAGAACATTGAGAGGCTGAGAGCAACAAAGTAACTCTAAAAAATAATAAGTAAATACACAACATCTTAGCAGAATCTTAATTGAAAAGTTCAATTGAGCCCCTCACTAGAAGGTGTTTCTGAGACAGACGATCATTAAAAAAAGTTGAAAAAAGCAAAAGTGTAGATATAATAAATAATGCTGGTGGAAGATGCATTGTTTAAGCATTTAGAAAGAGTAATTGATAGAAAAAGTGATA
>NC_029777.3:65729616-65731293 GCF_000817695.3 Arachis duranensis
CAAGTAGAAAACTGTGACAAAAACAATGATTATAGAATTATAATTATATCAGAATAGATCACGATCTGAAAACTGTGACCTAAGATAAAAAAAATTGACAAAAAATTTATGATTATGGTTTTTATTAATTATGATCGTGGTCTTAAAATATAACCATACACTAAAAATGTTGTAGTACTCTAAAAGAGGAAAAATACTTAAATGTAAAATAATAGTTAAAAATTAGAAGATTATATAACTTACTATATCTGGAGACCATTTTACTGATTCCAGCATCTTCAATTCTATAACAAACCTGTATGATTAGAAATAAAAGAAATGTTGAGGATTTTAAATTTAGAAACACAAGTTACCTTGCATTATATTTCATCTAAAATTTTAAACTAGAATATAAAAAAGGATACACTTCAAGAATACTGATTAAGAATCCAAAAAGACCAAGCATGAAAACTACTTCAACACGATCTTTATGTTTAACACAGAATTCCTGCGACACATAGAAAGGCAACCGAGTCCTATCAGGTTAGAAAATTAAAATATATTATTTGAAATAAAGTTTGAGTCGAATTCAATTTTTGTGATATTAGACTCCAAATAATAATTTAAGCAAACAATTGTCATCTTGTATTTATATGAGGAGTGATAGGGTTAGTAATTTTTGTGATTTGTAGCTATCAAATAGTCATCAATGATGATTTTAATGGTGTGAAATTGGTGTGAGATTTCATCTAATGACTTACTTTTCTTTGCTGATTACATGCTGATCAGAATTTAATAAAATTATTGGCCCTAGACTTTTTCTGTTTATATATATAGTTAGGGTTGATAAATGTTAGATATTATTTGGTTATACATATTCTCATATCTATATAAGATTTGCAACGAGTTATATGACTAATAAATCTCTTAGAATTGAATTAGTCTAATTTAATTTCATAATAAGGATACTTCATAATTAGAGAATAAAAATAGGCCAAGTTTATACCTATAATTTGTTAGAATCTATTTAATATATTAAAATTGGGTTTTTCCCAAGTTAATAAGGGTGATGTGTCAATCTCTCGTGAGTTTGTTTTCCTTTCAAAACGAATGAAATTTTTCATCTATTTTAAATTATTTTATAAAAAATACCTTTATTATAATTATATTATTATATTATAATTAATATTTAATGAATAATATATAATTATACTAATTTAGGAAATATCTTTATTATAGTTATATAAAATCAATATTTAATGTATTATTAAACTACTTATCAATTATAATGCATAATTACTGTACATAATAACAAATTGCCTTAATAGTAATTAATTTACATATTTATTTTTGTTTTACTAAGGTCTATAAATAGTATTTTCCTGTCGTACATGAATCTAAATTTGAGAGTCAGCTCATAATTTTATATTTAGTATTTTTTTTACTACTTCATAGAATAAGAATGTATTCTTCGTTTTTTATTGAAGTTGATCATTTTAAGGTACAATTTATAATTTTTTATAATATTTTTCATATACTCATCATATGATATTATTCTTTTGATAATTTTTTATTTGTTGTTATTCTAAGTTATTCTTATCGTCTAATATTTAAGTTCGATTGTCTTTTGCCACAATCGTTTACAATGCATCACATCCATGAAATACCTCATCGAGTTGTCTTCACTGATTCGGGTTC
>NC_029777.3:65731867-65743814 GCF_000817695.3 Arachis duranensis
ATATGTTAGTAAAAATGTTGTATATTTTTTTTTTTCATTACAGATGGAAAAGTTGCTGGATATAATGTTCCATCATGGTGGAACGTTTAAGAAGAATGTTGATGGAAATTTGGTTTACTCACCTAATAATAGAGCTTGCTTAGGAGATTTAGATGAGGATACACTTGACGTTTTCTTCGTCAGGAACTATTTTAAGGAGCTGGGATATGACAAGGTAGTTGAGTGCTGGTGGCTGGTCCCGGAGAGGAGCTTCGAGGTTGGATTGAGAGCTCTGACCACTGATGATGAATTAAGGGAAATGTGCTTCCATGCACAGAGGAATGATGGAGTAGTTGATGTTTATTTCGAACATGGAGTTTCGACACCTGAACTGATGGAGGGGAAAGAAGTTGTCCTGTGTCTGGATTATATTCCAGAAGAGGAGCCTGGTGGTGACTTAAATAAGAAGAACACCTCTGAGTATACCTTAAATGAAATGCCACATGACAAATGTGATCCTGACCCAGCTCCTCCTACTCCAATTCTCATTCCAAACAGTCCAATTGCAATCGCAGTTCATGCTAACACCCCCACCACAAGACCTACACATGATGACACGAAGTCCATGGCTGAACATGAGAACCCTAAACTCCATCATATACCCAACCCAAAACCCACCACAAAGCCCAATACAACCCCAACTGTCAAGCAGAATAAAAAACCCAAGCAGAACCAGAAGCCCAAGAAAAGGTAAGGAAAGAGTCAAAGAACTGGGTTCTTATATGGACTGGGGGATGAAGCCTATGAAAAGTTTGAGGTCCATGAACAACCAACAAACATGGTTATCGATCTAGGAAAAAGACTTTGCACCTGCCAGTTCTGGATGTTAACAGGTAAAGTTACACTAAAATTATATTTATTTTCATTAAATTCATTTACATTATCATCATATTCAATTTAGGCTGTTTTTACTTGAACTATTCAATGGCATGGTCTGGACTTGAACTGCCTTTTTTTTGTTGTGCTTTAGGCATTCCTTGTGTTCACGCCTGTGCTGCTCTTGCACGGGTGAACAGGAGACCAGAGGATTTCTGTCACCCCTTGGTCACAATGGAGTCATACAGGAAGACCTATGAACATTACATCAATCCTCTCCCGGGCCCATCCATGTGGAAAAAATCAGCATATAGTCAGCCCCAGGCTCCAAACATCAAACGGAAACTAGGAAAGCTCACAACCAAAAGAAGAAAGGATGCTGATAAGGGTACTAGTGTAAACAAGAAAGCTAAGCATACTGTTACCCTAAAGAGACAGCTCAAGCCATTCACATGCACTTATTATGGTGTAAAGGGCCACACCAAGAGGGGTTGCAAACAGAAGAGAGCTGATGAGCTAGCTGCTGCTCTTGCAGCTGCAGTAGCTACTGTGGCAGCTTCCAAGGCCAAAGCAAGTGCTAGTGGGAGTACACCTGCAACTGAACCAAGCAACATTGTCACTCCGGGACCACCAGCAGCTGACATTCCACCACCAGTGTTTGCATCGCAAGCTGAAGAGGTTGAATTATCCCAACCAAACTATGGTGGAACACAAGATGAGGTATAAAAGATTCCAAAATATTTGTTGTTTACTTCCTATTTACACTATTCATACAAATTATTACACTTTACGCAGACACCACCACCAACAACAACAAGGCCACCTAAATTACCAACCAAAAGGAGGACGCCACAACAACCAGTAACTACTTCTGTCGATCTCATGCAAGGAGCAAGTGCAGCTACATCTTCAAGGTTGGAAAGGTTCATGAAGTTTGTTCCAACACCACAGTTCAAGGCGCCAAGGAAGAAAAACCCTTGATTTTGGATGTTCTATCAGCTTGTTTAAGAACATATATGGGATTTGGGCATTGGTTGATTTTTTTGGGTTTTTTTTGTTATTTCTCTAAAGGAATGGCTCTTAGCTAGACTGTTTGGTTTATTTTGATTTTCTAGTAGTAAATACTATAACAGAGTTTATGCTCCAATGTAGCTGTTCCAGTTTGTTTATCTTTATGTGGTCAAATGATACTGTGTTACATTGACAATGTTTTGTTTATACTCTACAACTGCTATTATCAATTTACCTCTTCTCTTTATTTAGTTTGTATTCTATTTTTGTAAAATCAATCTATAAATAATACACCAATAAGCTAAACAATTTCCATACATTTATTAACAGATGCTTTTAAACACAGTTCTTACATTTTTACCATCACGACTAAAACAACAACTAACAGAGAAAAAAACAGCAACCCTAACATTTGCATCATATATTTCTGGGTCCTTAACTCAGCCTCCGAATTTTCAATCCTCAAAGCAAGACTGACGTTCACTTCTTCATTGTTGTATGCCACAGTGTCTTCCAAATTTTCTTTATCATCTTCATCAATGTCTACCCATCGAAAAAACCCACACCATCTTCTTTCACTACTCTGTGAACATGAAATTTAACAGTTACCATCAAAATAGTCAACAACACATCTTCAGGAAACACTCACGTTGTAATTCGGGCATCCAAAGAAGGGCTTATTTGGGTGAGTTTCCGTTCCAGACCATCAGAACACAGGACATTTCCCACACCCACACCGCTCTGGTACTCGCGTGCCTCTACTCTGACTTGGCCTCCTTGTGGTTGATCGCATTGAACTTCCCTCTCCTTCAACTGCACGTCCAACCATCGTCCAACCAGCAAAGCAATGGGTACGAGAATGACCAGGGAAGAAGAAGAAGAAGAAGAAGAAGATGAAGATGAAGAACGTAGCTGACGAAGAAGTGCTGCACTACTTGTGAGTTAGGGTTTAAAAAGGGGTCAGGGACCAAATTGGGTCTTAAAAACTTTCATTTGCCACATCAGCCAATCGTTAGACACTCCAGCGTGGCACTCATTGGTCACGTCACTCCCGCCGACAACGAACATGACCGGAAAATACGAGGGGGACCACCTTGATGCATTTTTTCCAATCTGAAGGACTTAATTAGTGCAATTGAAAATTCAGGGACTAAATCGGTGCATTTTGTGAATCTTAGGAACCACTTTGGGGTTTAACTTGTCTACTTAATATACTAAAACTGGGTTTTCCCCCAGCTAATAAGGGTGACGTGTCACTCTCTCGTGAGTCCGTTTTCCCTCCAAAACGAATAAAATTTTTCATCTATTCTAAATTATTTATTATAATTATATTATTATATTATATTTAATATTTAATGAATAATATATAATTATACCAATTTAAGAACATATCTTCATTATAATTATATCAAATCAATATTTAATACACTATTAAACTACTTATCAATTATAATGCGTAATTACTGTACATAATAAAAAATTACCTTAATAATAAGTAATTTGCATATTTATTTTGTTTTACTAAGGTCTATAAATAGTATTTTTTGTGATACATGAATCTAAATTTGAGAGTCAGCTCATAATTTTATATTTAGTATTTTTTTTACTACTTCATAGAATAAGAATGTATTCTTCGTTTTTTATTGAAGTTGATCATTTTAAGGTACAATTTATAATTTTTTATAATATTTTTCATATACTCATCATATGATATTATTCTTTTGATAATTTTTTATTTGTTGTTATTCTAAGTTATTCTTATCGTCTAATATTTAAGTTCGATTGTCTTTTGCCACAATCTTTATCGTCTAATGTTCCAGTTCGATTGTCTTTTACCACAATCGTTTACAATGCATCGCATCCATGAAATACCTCATCGAGTTGTCTTCACTTATTCAGGTTCCAACTACATGGATGTAAGCGTTCAAAGAAGGGGCAATAATCTGATCTCTACTTTACCGAAAGATGATTGGATCTACTCACCTATTATGACCAGCCAAATGGAATGTGGTTAAAATTAGCTTTCTTGGGAGGAACTCGATTTTTGATTGAGGAATTACATCCATGGAATTTTATAGGGCAAGTTCAAGTTCCATCCCCTCCATGCTTTTTACGTCTACTCAAAAATCTTCGAAGTGGAGCACATAATGAGATTGAATTCCCTTGGTTTAAGTTCAATTTTGCTAAATTCGTGACAAACTCGGATATGCAATTTCAACGATTGGTAATATATTTAAATTTTCTTATTTTAAGTTGTTCATTATTAGAATAATTTTATAACATATTGTGATTTTTTTTTAGAAATTACCGGCTTTCTTTTGCATGCATGCAATGCAATTGAGGGGAATAAGGGTTAGTTTGGTTTCTCGGTGTGGTAATTTTATACCTTGCCGCATTGCATGGATAGCGGATTTAATAAGATGATGGTTTGAATTTGCACGAGAGTGACTATATACTATACGTGACTAAGAACTATAATAGATTCAATATTGTTTAAGTAATTTGGTTTTAATATTAGTATTTGATTAAATTATAATTAAAAAATTTTAAATTATTACCTCAATTTATATATTATGAGTATTTTTTATGGATGTACTATTTTTAAATAATTTAATAATTAATAAAATGCAGTGGTGTCAAATATATTATTTAAGTTTATTTTTATCCTTTATTTCTTTATTTATATTTTCATTATATTTGACAAAAAATCTCTACCTAATCATATAGTTTTCATTGACCTAAACACAATTTAGTTCCCAATAAAAATCGATTTTATCTATAAAAAATAATGAAACATTTATCTTTTGATATTATATTAATATAGTAAGTAGACATTATGATATAATAATATCTTTAATTGTATTATAATTAGTTCATAAATAATGTATGATTATATTATTTTAGAAAATTTTTTTATTATAATTATATCAAATCAATATTTAATTATGATAAAATATGTTAATTATAATTATATCATAAAATTATAATAATTACGATAGTTATGTTATATATTTTAATCATTTATGTAAGTAAAAAACTATAAAATAATCAAATCAAATCATGACGGTAAATAAATAATATAGAATAATATTATACATTTAATTGCATTATAATTAGCTCATGAATAATGTATGATTATATTATTTTAGGAAAATATTTTTATTATAATTATATCAAATTAATATTTAATATATTATTTAAATCTATTTTTATATAACAATAATATTATATATATTTATATATCACTTTTTTAAACTCATTCTTACAAATATTGGCATATAATTAATATAGATAACATATATACTTAATAAATTAATTATAACGATTAATACAAGATAATCACATAAGTATAACCTAATTATAGCAAGAATTTTCATAAAAATAATTGACTACTAATTTGAATATAATTGATATAGTTAAATTGATACAACCGATAAGATTAAGAATATGTAGCAATTATAGCAATTATTATATTAATTATAATAATAATTCATGTGACTTCATATACAGTAATTTTTGAATTATAATTGTCACATAATTATATTTGAATATTATTTAATTTTAGATATTTTATAGGTAATATTCATTATCACATGAATTACCATCATTACTCAATAATAATAATAATAATAATAATAATAATAATAATAATAATAATAATAATAATAATTGATATAGTTCTAATTCTCATTCGTATGTAATAATTTTATTAGTATGTATTCACAGTTTTAGTCAATATATAATAATAATATTATTATTATATGGACATCAAATTAATTAGTTAACAAATTGAATTTAGCTTATGGAGTTTTATTTTCTACTCAAATTTTTAATCATTAGTGATTTTATTTTTAATATTTACAGTAAATTTTGACTATAAAAAGAAAAAAATTAGTATTGATTGTTTCCTATTTTATTTATTTACAGTCATAATTAAATTTGATATAATTATAGTAAGTCTCTATAATTATAGTAATATAAAACTGCTTCATATATAACAATAATATTATACATATTTATATATCTCCACTTTTATCTCTTTTTTCAGAATTTTGACATATAATTAATATAGATAAAATATAATATTAAACTGCTTTGTTATTCATATATATATGAAGTTATAAAATAACCCGTATAATTTATACGTATGGCATAATACGTATGTCAAAAAAAGATTCCATACTTTTTGTTAACCATTGTTTTGTCATACGAAATTGATTGAATAATTTCTATTTATATAATTTTTTTCTATTAGTAGCAATTAGTATCTGCATTAAAAATTCATACCGTTTAAAATTTGGCCCACAAAACAAAAACATTAACCACTAATTACAAGCTCGTTAATATTAATAATCAATTATGATTAATATCAATATCAATAATTAATTTTTATAATTATTTTTTGTACTACTAAAGGCTACGTATAGTATTTTTCTTTTTTGTAGAATAAAAAAGGTTGTGATTCATAATATTTTTATAAAGTTATATCGTATGGACATAAGATTAATTAGATAATAAATTGAATTTTAATTAATATATTTTATTTTCTACTCATATTTTTTCATTAATTATTTTACTTTTTATATTTACAGTAATATTGAATATAAAAGAGAAAAAATAATATTAAATGTTATCTATTTTATTTATTTAGATTCATAATTAAATTTGATATAATTATAGCAAGTATCTAGGATTAATAATAACATGATAGTATAATTTTAAGTTGTATAATATAATAAAAAAAAATGTAGCAATTTATGTATGCTTCCTATATAGCAATAATATTATATATATTTATATATATCCTCTTTTAGCTTTTTCCTAAAAATATTGGCATATAATTAATGTCGATAACATATATATTTAGTAAGTATCTCCATTGAAAATATTTGTTAACTATTACCGTGTATAATCAGTGTGTGTATATATATAAGGATTAATAGTGAATTGTTACAATTATTTATCATCTAAAAAATTCGTACCTCAGACATAGAACTTCTTCTGTTTATTATTTTTCATACTTAAGAGATACTAACTATACGATTCTATCAACAATATTACCTATGATAGATTATGTAATGAAAAAGTTTGAAAAATAAAGACAATAATTATAAGGTTATAAAAAGTCTCATCCAAATTTGACAAGAACAACACGACTTACATAGAAATGGTTCTTATGGATGATAAGGTAAGTTGATTATTTTTCATGATTCTTCAAGTGATGCTAGGTCCATTTTATAAATATTTTTTGTTTATATTTTAAGTTTATTTGATAAATAAACCCTTGCACGAATTAAAGACAATGCGATTTTATAGATTTATAAGTGAGTGCTAATAGCCTTTATATTTAATTTGTTTTAGAGTGTGATAATAGCCAATATATTTGTTGGTAGATTTAACTATTACTATATTATTTATGATCACATTCAGTATATATGTCTGATTTATTGAAGAAAGTAGATTATTAAAATCATTAATAATTATTTTAGAGTTAATCCAATTAACACTAAATTTAAAAAAAAACAAACAATGCATAACAAATTATTTTTTAATTAATCAAATTATCATAATTTAAATTAATTTTAAAAAATAATTTAAAATTATAATTTCAATATTATCACGTATATGACACGGATAATTACACTTATTATTTTTAAATACTAAGAATGATCTATTATTGAGATTAGCCTAGTTTAAAGTCTGTCAAAAGATTGGTCTAATAATTTTTTTACAAAAATAAAAAAATTATTTAAAAAACGAATTTTTAGCCAAAAAATTACTTATATATAATATAACAAATTTAATGGTTATAAGAATATTTGATTTTTAAAGTATTTAAAATATACAAAAATATTTATGATAAAATATAATAAATTTAAAATATCTCATAATTTTATTAATAATAAAAAAGTATTTATATATTTAATTATGTTTTAATATGCCCAGGCAGCCCTGACAGGCCAATAAGGCTAATTAGTGAGCTTAGGCCTGGCCTATTAACATATTAAGCTAAGGCTTTTAAAAGAGCCTGGGCCTGTGCCTCTTTTATAACATGCCAGACCAAATACATGCCAAGCTGCAGGCCCCTAGCAGGCCATGTGGCCTTTTTCCACCCCTACGTATAATAGAGACGCAACTTATAAACATCATGATGAACTCCATTAGTGTTCACAGTGTCATAAATTTATAGAAAAATTGAGATAAACAAGTTTGGGTCTTCCTGCGGGAGTCCGTGAAACTGGTAATTTTGTTGCACCACAGAAATCAACTGAGGCTTCAGCTCAAAGTTGTTAGCAGCCACAGGGGGTACAACAATGCTATTCCCATAGAAATCAGGGCTAGGAACAGTGTAAGAATCAAGTGTTCTCCTCAGTTGCTCAAGTTTCATTTTAAAATATTGTTATGTCTTTGGATTATTATTAAATTAAATATAGCTATTACTAATAACTATATTTAAAATTTGATTAATTTTTAAATTCTGATTAATTGTGAGACGTCAATTGCCTACCCGGGTTGAAGTCGGTCTATTGTTGGAGAAGGCCAACCAAAGATGGTTGTAATTGTGAGTGCGTTGTTGTAGGTAGTAATAGCATTAAAAGAATCCCTCTTTTGAGTGTATTTTGTAATTGTATTTTTTTTAATAATTATTTATTGTAGATTTTGTCTATTGGATTTCTTTCGATAATATTAAAAAGAAAAAAAAAGTTAAAATTTATCTAAAAATAAATTTTGATTAATTTTAATTAAATTTTTTTTATCAAATATTTCTTCTCTTTTATATTCTTACGTTAAAAAGGAGGTGATAACAAATAGATCTTGTGAATTTAATGTTTAAGTTATTTATTTTTACTTTTACTTTTACTTTTACTTTACTTTATGGGAAGCTCTATATTACTTAAGACATTGGTGTTTAATTTGTCTATGCCGTGAGAGAGACAATGATGAATATCACTTTTTATTTTTGTATCAAATAGTTTAAAAATTAACAATAAAAGACACCTTATTTTATAATCCTTATATTTTAGTCACATCTATCACTAGTAAATTTTAGAAGGTTAAATTTAACTATATTTGTATAATTTTTTGAAATAATTAAAAATTCTCTAAATAGTTCAATAATGTTCTAAAATGCCTTAAAAGGTCTCAAAATACTCTAGAAATTTTTAAAAGACTCTGAAATGTCACCGTAAATTTTAAAAAATTAAATTTAATAATATTTGTATAGTTTTCTGAAGTGTTTGAGAATGATCTAGATGGTTCTGGATCATTTTAAAATGCCTTAGAAGGTCTCGGAATACTCTAGAAGATTCTAGGAGACTCTAGAAGGTCATAGAGTATTCTAGAAGAGTGTGGGTGTATATAGAAGTATGAAAAGTAGTATGAAATAATCTAGAAGTATTTAAAGAAATGTGGTAGGATAGATATTTATAGTGAAAGTTCTAGATGATCAATCTGGACCGTTGATTAGATTTGGGTTAAGTATGATTTTGTTCCCTAAGGTATAGGCTGAAAATTTTTTTTGTCTCTAACCATTTTTTACACACAAAATCGTCCTTAAAGTTTAACTTAATTTAAAAATTGTCCTTTTTACTTAAATTTTAAATTTTATTACCAAATTACTCCTAACCAAATAAATTATAAAATAAAAAAATGAGAAAACAAGAGAAACAAAACGGATGAGGGGGAGAAGGGAATCATGCGAGAGGGGGAAGGAAGAAGAAGAATGGGGAAGGGAAGAAGAGGGGAAAGGGAGGGCAGCGTCGGCAAGGCTTGGAGCTGCCGTCTCCGACAAAAATCAGAATCGGAGGGAGAGAGAGCTTGCGAGGGAGAAAGGAGACGCGTGCCTTGCCGCCATGCCTTGCAGCCGCCATCGAAGAGCTCGCAAAGAGAGAGAGAGAGAAAATGCATGGCCAAGGAGAGAAAGATGGGTGCCTCGTCGCCGTCGCGCTCTGCCATTGCTGGCACTGCCGCCACTGCCGCCAGTGCTACTGACCTTGCCGCCGCTTCGCGTCTTCGCCGCTGGTCCTCCCTAGGGTTTCGATTCAATTTTTTTATTTATTTTGCTTCTAATTTGTTCTGCTTTTGCTTCTGATTGTTCTTTTGCTTTTGTTTCTTCTGCTTCTGATTCGGATTTCATTATTTTTGTGCTTCTGATTCTAATTCTGTTTCTTTGATTTTATTGCTGTTGCACTTCTGATTTCATTGTTCTTCTGATTCTGATTTGTTCTGCTTATGATTGTTCTTCTGCTTCTAATTCTGATTCTGTTTATGCTTCTATTTCTGATTCTATTTTTTCTATTTATTACATTGAGTTTGCTTCTGATTTTATTATTATTGCTGTTGATGCTGTGATGAAGAAGAAGCAAAAAGAAGAAGAGATGCTGCTGTGATAGAGAAGAACAAAAAGAATAATAGAAACTAGGTATTTTAGTGAAGAAGGAGAAGGGTATTTTGGTTCAAATGACGATTGTAAAACTAAGTTAAACTTTAGGGACAATTTTGTGTGCAAAAAAAGGTTATGAACAAAAAAATTTTTCGACCTATAACTTAAGGATCAAAATCATACTTAACCCATTAGATTTAATCCTAACCATCAATTGAGAAGGTAAATGGCTATAAATAGGGGGTAAGAGTTAGGGTTTGGGTGGATGAGTCATTTGTAACAAACACTTGAGTAATAAAGTGTTCTTTCCACCAAAACTTCCTTTCTCTTGTGTTTTTAGCTTTCTTGCTAAATACTGAGGGTTAGGCTAACTTGGTCTTAACTCCAGAGGTTGAGTAAGTCCGAGTGCCAGCACGGTAGCATTGGAGTATGTCCAAGGTCATGGCTATTTGGCATCAAAGTAAGATTCGAGAAGAGCACAAGTGGTTTGTGAGTATGACTTCTAGTGTAACCATGGAGCATGTTAAGTCTCAAAGGGGAAGGGATACTATTCATTCTCAATGGAGAAGCAAAAAGGTGTGCTCTTCAAGTGAGCTTAGAGGTAAGAACTCTAACTTCTTAGAAGAGAGAGTTTCGATATTGGAGAATGTTTTATCCTCTATGGATGAGCGCTTCCAAAGGATAGAACACGACAAGGAGACCCTCAAGACTCACGTATTGGAAGAACTAGATGCTTTCAAAGAAAGCATGCTCCAAATCGAAGAGTAGCTTGAGAATTTCTTGAAACTATTTGCGAAAGTTCGAGTTTGGTTCGAGGAGGCAAAATCTCGACCAACCATTATAAGGGAGACGACAAAGATTGAACTCTCAAAGCTAAAGGAATTCAAGGGCGTGAGGGATGCTTGACAAACCCCATTTTGATGGTTTATCTTATATTGATTTTAGGGGATTTTATCACCTTTTACCCACATTTATTCAATGAAATAGCATGGTTTTATAACTTCTCCCTTAATTGCGCTTAAGAGTGAAAACATGCTTTTTAGGACTTAAAATTGGTAAATCTAATTCTCCTTGATTCCATTAGATGCCTTGATATGTTTGTTAAGTGATTTAAGGTTTAGGAGGCAAAGATTGGATCAAGGGAATGAAGAAAGAAGCATGAAAAGTTGGAGAACTCATGAAGAAATGAAAGAACCGGAAAGCTGTCAAGCCGACCTCTTCGCACTTAAACGACCATAACTTGAGCTACAGAGGTCCAAATGATGCGGTTCCAGTTGGGTTGGAAAGCTAACATCCGGGGCTTCGAAACGATATAAGATTTGCCATAGTTGCTACAAGTATGGTGGCGCGCACGCGCATAGTACGCGCACGCGCCGTTGCTGCCACCTAGTCCACTTGAAGCAAAACGTGGCCAGCGATTTTAGAAGCCTTGTGGGCCCAATCCAACTCATTTCTAATGCTATTTAAGCCAAGGATTGAAGGGGAAATGAACATACTCTCATGCTTTAGAAGTTAGCTACCATTAGTCATAGTTTTAGTAGTTAGAGTTAGTTTCTAGAGAGAGAAGCTCTCACCTCTCTCTAGAATTAGGATTAGGATTAGGATTAGTTCTTAGATCTAGGTTTTAATCTTTGCTCTCATTTACTTCTACCTTTTAATTTCTTGTTGTTACATTCATTCTTCTTCCATTCTTTTATT
>NC_029777.3:65745355-65746378 GCF_000817695.3 Arachis duranensis
AAATGAAGAACATAGCATGAAGGAGAGATTGGAAACTCCGGTGGGAAATGAGTGAAGTTGCTTTGTATTGGAACAATTGGAGGAAGCTTTAATTGTTGAAGACAAGGAAGAAGTGGTAGAAGACTTAGGAGATGCGGAGCCTCCATGGGAACATAGAGTTGAAGAAAATCCCTCCAAGATGATTGAAATTGATGCTAGGGAGGAAAGTGCACACCTCCCAAGGCATATTCCATATGAAGACTTGGATGGGATAGAGAAAGAATTGAGTGCCCATGGCAATAAAGAGCAAGCATCAAGTCCTAGTGGTGGAGAATCCTTTAAACTTGAAGAACCTTTTCCCGGTGCATTTGAAAATGTTGTGGAGGTAAACTTCTTTCAACCTCCCAATTATAGTTTGATTAAGGAAAAAGGCTTAGATAGTATTGATGAACAAAGGATTGAATTAGAGAAATTTAGTGAAGAGGTGGAAGTCCTTAAAAATAGAAAGATGGGAGTGGAATACGCTTTGTCAAGATCTTTGGGAGCATCTTTGCCTAGGTTGTCATCTACTCCTTCACTTGAGTGGGTAAAATTCATTTCTATTAGCTTTATTGTCCCACTTGAGTATGGCTTGCTTGAAACGGATGGTCAACTTAGGATGCTTTGTGAGATGAAGCGTAAGCGAAAGATGTTTCGTGGTTGGCGTTGCAAATCAAGGCTCATTTTAGTTGATACTTCAAGAGTTGAATACAAAGGTGAGAATAGTGCTCAAATAGATGGGTCTAGGAGGATTGTTGGACACTTCATAGAGGATTCTTCTTGTTCACCACCCGGATGGACTAATAATGATAATCAACTTGGAGATGGGTGTGAAGACAAAATATGGGATCCGGGAACACATGAGGATCAACATTGGGAGCCCATGGTTTGTGAAGAACTCCATCAAAGCTTGGAGATATTAATCTTGAATGATGGAGCTTATTGGAAGTCCAAGCATTGGTGGAAGTTCCAAGATGAGTACAAGCACAAGCCACCTTGAGAGGA
>NC_029777.3:65748130-65748838 GCF_000817695.3 Arachis duranensis
TTTTCCTTCTTGTGTGCATTATTCTCTTTCTATGAATGTGATCTTTGATTTGTTTGATTCTTTATATCCATTATTTTGTGTATTCATGCATTTATATGATTGAGGCCATCATTTCATTTAGCTTACTTACCCAAAAAGCCTTACCTTTTATATTCCTTTGTTAGCCAAATTTGAGCCTACGCTTAACCCACTTGTTCTTAATTTTAGCACATTACAAGCCTAAAGCGGAAAACAATAAATGTCCTTATTTGGATCTTTGATTAGCTTAGGCTAGTGTGCGTGAGTATTATTCAAGTGTGGGAAATATTGGGACATTGGATGAATAAAAGGGTAGTTTTGTATTATTATTGGAAATATTGGGAATTGGGTACATACTCATGTATTGATCAAATGTAAAACCTTATGCATTGAGGCTCTTGTACATAGAAAGAAAAAAAAATGAGAAAAACAAAAGAAAAAAAGAAAAGAAAAATAATATGGAAAAGAAAAAAAAAAGAAAAAAATAGAAAAAGAAAGAAATAAAAAAAAAGGGGACAAAATGTCCCAAATCAAAGTATAGTCCAATAAAATCAATGCATAGGTGTTGTGAATTTAAAAAGGAATACATGAGTATGTGAAAGAGTGAAAAATGGGTAGTTAGGTTGGAATTTAATTGTATAGGATGTCATAGGTTAGGTGGGAAGTTTAAGCTTATCAAAGATTCAAATT
>NC_029777.3:65748925-65773479 GCF_000817695.3 Arachis duranensis
TTACAACCTAAAGAAAAGACCTCATGATACTTGTATGCATGCATGAAATATATGTCGATTGTTAGAAGAAAAACAAATCTTAGAAAGCATGATTAGGAGAGAATTGAGTGAATCAACCTTAAACACTTGAGTGAATAGAGTGCAAATACATCCGGTGAGGGTTTGATGCTCAATTACATGTTTCCACCAATGATCACCTCCTTTCATGCAAGTTTGTAAAAATATTTAATAGCTCAATTCAATTGTGGTTTGGCATGGTTGTTAATACCTTTTGCCCTTGTGCTTATATATGCTTCTTGGGAATTAATTTATTTTGACCAAGCAATTGCATTCATGTAGATAGTTTCATATAGGTAGATTGCATTTAGTTAGTTTTCATTGAATAAATGTTGATCCCTTTGCTTTCTCTTGGTTTAAGCATGAGGACATGCATGGTTTAATTGTGGGGAGGTTGATAAACCCCATTTGTAGGGTTTATCTTGTGTTAAATTTAAGGGATTTTATGACCTTTTACCCATATTTATTCAATGAAATAGCATGGTTTAGTAAATTTTCCCTAAATTGTGCTTAAAAGTGAAAACATGCTCTTTAAGTCCTTATTTGCTAAATTTTATTCAGTTTAATTTCATCTGATGCCTTGATGTGTTTGTTGAGTAATTTAAGGTTTTCAAGGCAAATATGAATTGAAAAAGTGAGGAAGGAAAGCATGCAAAACGAGAGAATTCAAGAAATGAAGGATTTGTAAAGCTGTCAACCTGACCTCTCGGTACTAAAGTGATCATAACTTGAGTTTAATGGACATGAGTTTAAGTGTGCATAGGCACACAATATATGCATACGCACACAATGTATGCGTATGCACGAGTTAAGATTTAGCAAGTGTGCGTACGCACACACCTGTGCATAGGCACAAGTCTTGGCATGTGACATCATTAATTGTAACTCGTTGGAAGTAATTTTTGGGCCTCCAGAACCCAATCTAACTCATTTCTGAAGCTACTTCTAACAGAATTCAAGAGGAAACAAGGGGGGAAGAAATTAAGTTTAGCTTTTATCATGTTGTAGGTCATTTTCTAGAGAGAGAAGCTCCCCTTTCTCTCTAGAAGTTAGGGTTATTACTTTAATTTCTCTTTAATTTCTCCTTTTAATTCTTGTTTTCGTCTAGTTTCTTTTACCTTTCTTTGTTCTATTACCTTAATTTTCTTAGTTTATCTTATTAATTTCTTATTTTAGTTACTTTTCATTTCTGATGCTATTTAACCCAAGGAGTGAAGAGGGAAACACATGTTAGTTACCATTAGTTTAGTTTAGTAGTTAAAATTAGTTTCTAGAGAGAGAAGCTCTCACTTCTCTCTAGAATTAGGATTAGGATTAGGATTAGTTCTTAGATCTAGGTTTTTAATCTTTGCTTTCTTCTACTTCTACATTTCAATTCTTTGTTGTTACATTCATCTTCCTCTATTCTTTTATTGTAATTTCCTTTATGTTGTTCTTATACTTTGTTGTAGATCTACTCTTGTTCCTTCCATTTTCTTTCAATTCAATTCAAGGTAATTCATAATAAATGTGTTTCTTTTAATTGTTGTTATTAATTCCTTTCAATAATTGTTGTTAGATTCTATTCTTGCTAGTAAAGGTTAACTAAATGGTAGCAATGAACAATTCTCATCACAATTGAGAAGGATAACTAGGATAGAACTTCTAGTTCTCATACCTTTCCAAGAGCCTTTTATAGTTGTTAGTTTATTTTCATTGCCATTTACTTTCATGTCTCTTATCCAAAACCCCAAAACAACTCAAACCAATAACAAGACACTTCATTACAATTCCTAGGGAGAACGACCCGAGGTTTGAATACTTCGGTTTATAAATTTAGGGGTTTGTTTTAGTGACAAATAACTTTTTGTATGAAAGGATTAGTGATTGGTTTAGAAACTATACTTGCAACGAGAATTCATTTGTGAAATTCTAAACCGTCAAAAATCCAATCGTCAATGCTCAAGAGGTAGACAACGTCCTATGGCAAATGGAGTGATATTTCGAAGGCCAAGGGATCGTCGAAGAAGCAATAAAAGTACGCACTGTAGCTCTCTACCTTTTTTATAATGCTACTTTGTGGTAGAGTGAAAAATATGTAGATATGGAGAATGGTACTTTCAACATAGCCACATGGAAAGATTTCAAAAGGGAGTTGAAATGAAAATTCTTCCCTGAGAATGTGGTCTATGAAGCAAGGAAGAAGTTGAAGGAGTTATAGCACAATAGTACGATTAGCAACTACATAAAGGAATTCACTACTCTCATGCTTCAAACCCCTAACTTAGCATCAGAGGATACGTTGTTCTTCTTCATTGTTGGACTCTAACCTTGGGTGAAACAAGAATTACAAAGAAGAAATGTTAAGGATGTCGATGAGGCCATCGTGGTGACTGAATCACTCACTGAGTATTATCGGAGAGACTCTAAACCAAGTCTTCCTCCAAGCCTAGTTCTGCTAAAGGTGGGGGAGACAAGGAGAAGAGTTTCTCAACCAAGAAGGAAGGTTAGTACTCTTCAAAAAAAGAGTACGAAGAAAAGAAGAAAGTTTTTGTGCCCAAAGGAGGATGCTTTGTGTGCAAGGGACCACACCAAATGAAGGACTATCCCAAGTAGGGACTTTGGCATCTATCGCTGAAGAATGAGAGGCTGTGAAGGGCAAAGAGTCAAGCCTTGTAGAAAAGAAAGGCTTGATGCATGTCAAATCCTTTATCAATGAAAAACCCATTATGGCTATGATCGACACTGGTACTACACACAACTTCATCACGCTTAATGAAGCAAAGAGGCTTGGGTTGAAGATCAGCAAAAATAATGGCTGGTTCAAACCCGTAAATACCAAGGGTGAAACTCTTAAGAGAGTAACAAAAGGGGTTGAGATTATTCTTGGTTCTTGGAAGGGTCTTATAGATTTCTTAGTAGCACCCATGGATTATTTCAAGATAGTTATCGGGATAGACTTACAAAGGCAAATTTAATACCCATACCTTACTACGACATATTATGCGTCATAGAGAAAGGATTTCCATGCATAGTCCCTACAGTCTCTAAAGTTGGAGGACGACCACCGATTTTCTCTGCTATGCAACTCAAGAAAGGGTTCAAGAAGGGGGAGATGATATATTTGACTTTACTATAAGAGAAGTCAACGTTTGAAGGAGAAGTTGTTCCCCTTAAAATCAAGGAAGTCTTTGAAAAGAATAAGGATGTGATGCCTTTCGAGTTGCCAAAGCAACTACCATCTAAGAGGAAGGTAGATCATAAGATTGAATTGAAGTTAGAAGCAAAGCCGCCTGTCTTAGCACCATATAAGATGATAGCCATTTCCTTGGTCAAAGAAGACATTATACGCATCATCAAAGAAGGTTTACATTATTATCCATTAGCCAAGAAGTTGGTAGAGTTGGCTAGAGAAGGTAAGACCAAAAGATTTTTGCTAGAAGCCGACCTTCTCTACACCAAAGGGAGAAGACTATACGTCCCTAAGTAGAAAAATCTAAGAAGAAATTTGGTGAGAGAATGGCACGACACCAAGTGGGCTGATTACCAAGGTCAGCAAAGGACCTTGGCACTCATTGAATCTTCCTATTATTGGCCTCAAATGAGAGATGAAGTGGATAGCTATGTGAAGACTTATCTTGTGTGCCAACAAGATAAGATTGAAAATAAAGCACCAAGTGGGTTGTTGGAACCTTTGCCTCCATCAGAGCGACTGTGAAAAAGTATCTCTCTAGATTTCATCTCTGCCTTATAAGGAGTTTGGATCTAACCTCGTGATAGTGGATTGATTTTCGAAATATGATACTTTTATACCTACTCCTATACTAATTGCACTACAGAGGAAGTAGCACAATTATTCTTCAAGAATATGGTGAAGTATTGGAGATTACCTAAGAGCATCGTCAGTGATCAAGATCCACGCTTCACAGGACGACTATGGATAAAGTTGTTCAAACTTCTTGGATCGAAACTTCAATTCTCGACACTATTCCATCCTCAAACTGATAGGCAGACGGAGAGAGTAAATGCCTTACTCAAGTATTACTTGAGGCATTTCGTAAGCGCTAATCAGAAGGACTAGACAAAACTCCTAGACATTGTCTAGTTCTCGTACAATCTACAAAGGAGTGAGTCCACAAGGAATAGTCCATTCGAGATTGTGACAGGATAACAACCGCTTATACTACACTCTCTTTCTTCCTCTTACTTAGGAAAGAGCCCTGAAACTTATCATATGATTAAGTATTAGGAAGAACAAAAAGATGTCACTCATTCTTACCTCGACAAAGCCACAAAAATGATGAAGAAATAGACAGATAAGAAGAGGAGGCATACAACCTATCAAGTGGGAGTCAAGGTAATGATTAAACTTCTTCCACAACAATTCAAAGCCTTTCGCAAGGTTCATAAGAGATTGATTCACAAATATGAAGGGCCATTTGTGATCATTGGACATGTTGGAGAGGTTGCTTAAAAGTACAACTCCCTTCCTCTATGAAGATCCATCCCATCTTCTATGTAAGTATGCCTAAATCATATCATGGAGACCAAGAGAAACTGAGTAGAGGTGACTCGAATCGTGCTCCTCTTGTGATGATTAGATCCTTTGATAAGAAAATCAAAGAGATCTTATCTAATCACATTATGAAAGGAGTACCACCAAGTATCCAATACTTGATTAAGTGGAAAGGAGTCTCGATAACTGAAGCTAGTTGGGAAGCTAGTGAAAATTTGTGGCAATTCTAAGAACACCTAGAGCGCTGTCATGAACAAAACGCGATGAGAACGTCTGCGCAATAGGTTGGGAAGGATGTCACAGTAAATTTTAGATGGTTAAATTTAACAGTGTTTGTATGATTTTCAGGAGTGTTTGAGAATGCTATAGATGGTTTCAGAACGTTTTAGAATGTCCTAGAAGGTCTTGAAATAGCCTAGAAGATTCTAGAAGATTCTGGAAGGTCATAGAGTATTCTAGAAGAGTGTAGGTGTATATATATGTATGAAGAGTAGTATGGAATAATCTAGAAGTATTTAGAGAAATATGGTAGGATATATATTTGTAGTGAAAGTTCTAGATGATCAATTTGGACCGTTGATTAGATTAATCCTAATCATCCATTTAGGAGGTGGATGGCTATAAATAGGGAGTGAAAGTTAGAGTTTGGATGGATGAGTCATTTGTAATAAATACTTGAATAATATAGTGTTCTTTCTACCAAAACTTTCTTTCTCTTGTGTTCTTTTGTGTTCTTAACTTTTTTGCTAAATACTAAAGGTTAGGCTAACTTAGTTTTAACTCAAGAGGTTAAGTAAGTTCAAGTACCGACAGAATAATGTTGGAGTGTGTCAAAGACTATAACACAGATATCTTATTGTGTTAAGATTTAAGGAAATTTTTTTACTCAAAATCTATTCTCTTTCTTGTTTGCATTTTTTCAACTCACAATCATTTTTTTTCTATTCAAAAAATATATCATTTAATATTACACACATTTGTTTTAAAAAATAATATCAAAATTTTAATAAAAATTTAAGGATGAAAATAATATAATTTATCTCTTAAAAAATGTAATTATAGTTGATGTATTGAGCAACATGTGCTCACCTGAAGTTGGTGGTTTTCGTAGATACGTGTTGTAATTGAAGGTGATCCATCTTAGTTCAGTACGTGAAGAAGAAAATGAGCTTTAGTATCGTGTAATTTTTTTAAAATTAAGTGCGCGCCTAACTCAATTTTAAAAATTATTCTAAAATAAATAGTATCTCATATTTATAAATTTTTTAGATATCGAATATTATTGTGAGACATAAAACTTGTAATTAACCTTTCTCTTTATTAGTAAAATCCACTTTTGCTTTCTTCAGTTATTTATTCTAGATGTTATCTGCTTCTCTTCGTCTATAATCATAAAGTTTAAGATAAATAGTCTTTGATTCACATACCTCACCAACATTGCTAATTGCGTAGAAAAGTGTTCCTCCAATCACAAGTACGTCACCTAAGAGAGGCTTTGAACCGCCTTTAGAAAAAATAAAAAATAAAAAATTTAGCGTTGGATTATTATTTTCTATAAGACAATCTTATCATTATTACAAAACATTCAGAAGACTTAGTTCCAATAGAATTAATCAAGAAATATTACCTCCACCACCAACTTCACTATCAGAAAACATGACTAAACAGAGGCCAAGTACACATATAGCTGCACCACTTAACTGCCATAAAGAATATCTTGTGCCAAGGAAAATCCATGTGAATAGAATGGCCCAAGGTATTGTCCAACAATCGAGTAGGGTCACACTAGTAATTGACGAATACTGATATGCTTTGTTAACTGCATACAAGGTAATAGAAGCAAAAAAATAACAGGAAAAATTGCTTAAATCCTGAATTCTAAATTAACTATTAACTGCATACAAGGCCAAATAAGTAAAATGGTGGCGCTGTGGAAATTGCTTCAGTATCTAAAATTCACACAGAATAAAAGTTTGGGACTTGGAAGCCATAATTTGCTTTTTTTTTTAAATGTATCTACTTTTTATTTTGTATTCCTTAATTATTATTAAAATAAACAAATAATTTTAGATATAAATAAATATGTAATTATAGATATTATATATAAAAAATTATTAGATATTAATTAAGTTAAATAAGATAATTTTATATTATTATTTTTTAGTATTATTTTTTATAAATTAATATAAAATATATTTAATGTATGTTTAAGGAGAATTTACAATCATTCATTTTTTACTTAATTTTTAATATTATTCTAAAAAATTATGAAAAAAAGAGCATTGCAAAAATGGGATAAATTACATGAATATCTTAATACAATTTGGTTATATTTATGTGTTTTTTATGTAAATTATTACAGGATTACATGATTTAATCATTATAGGTAATACGATTTATAATTTTAACGTAAACCGATGCACCTACAACAAATTAGTTAGTAGTGTGTCATTCACGTAAATCACTGCAACATCTCATGATTTATTAGGGATATAACTCACCATCCTAACTTTTTTTGACAGGAAAAAACAAATTTTTAATTATAAAAAAACCAAATAACACGAATATTAAAGAAATATCAATTCTACATAAATAATAAGAAGATAAATATTTCATGTCTTGAACTATAATATGATACTAAAACTAATATTTGATTATTAAAAATTTTAAAAAGTAAAAACAAAAACTGAACAAAATCTCTTTTATTTTTGTATCCACATGCATGTGATGCAAGCTAATAAGATGCATCTTCTTCTTTTTCGTATAAATCTGAATATTTTCTAATTCTAAACATTTTTTTATAATTAAAACTATTTATTTGAAAAGTTTTTCTTTTAAATCTGATAAGATCAGCAACATTAGAACACCACCAGCAACAAAAAAAAAGAACCAAAATACTACCAAAAAAAAAATCACAGATGAATTATAAAATCAAGAAGACAGAGCTAAATTCAGGTCCGAAAAAAAGTTATCTTAGATCTAGATCTAAATTACAAATTTAAATCTCTAAAAAAAAAGCAAAAAAAAAAATCACGAAACTGAAAGCAAGAAAAAAGGAGATAAAAAGAGAATGAGATAAAGTGGCGGCGGAGTGGTGTGAAAGAAAAAATGGAAAACAGAGGAAAAGAAGGAAAGGGGAAGGGGAGAGGAGGAGAAAGACGGAGAGAGAGAAGAAACGAAAAGGACGGTAAGATTAAAAGTTAAAGGAGACAGGAGCATAGGAGGGCCACCGCGACCTAGACTGAGGCGACGGCGACGGCGACTGCGAGAGAGAGAGAGAGAGAGAGCGAGAGAGAGAGAGAGAGAGGCTAACTCACCATCCTACTTGGTGTCCGCCTAAAATAATTTAGTTAAACTGAGTATAAATCGTATTATAAAAAATAAGTATAAAAAATCTTACTTATTACGATTTAGCTTGCTATAAGAGTATAAAATAATGAGCATAATAAAAAAGTTTTAATTTTATAAAAAATTTATAATAATTATAAAAAATGCTTGTAATAAATTTTTTTAAACTTTATAAAAATGCTTACCATTATTATAAAAAGTGCTACAATAAAAAATTTTAAGCTATAAAAATATTTACAATAACTATATAAAAAATTAGTTGTACTCTGTTGCAAGATGGAACGATTTACGCTGAGTAAATTTTTATAACTCTTGTTTTTTTAACTATTGCAAGCATTCTCAGTTTAAAAATTTATTGCAATTATTTTATATTCCTCTGTGCGAAGCTAAATCGTAACAAGTTGGCACAATTTATACCTGTCCAACTAAAAATCACTAGTTACAATATTTAGTAGATGGGTAAATTACTCCACGTATATCTCTTAGTAAATTGGGAGATGTACTGATTCTGAATAACACACTACTAACTAATCGTTGCAACATGCAGTAATTTACATTAAAATTGTAAAATCGTGTTATTCTCCGATAATTTATATAAAAGAAATCAGGAAAAAATTATAACTAAATTATATCTAGGATATTCATATATAATATCCAACTATGTTATTTACGAAATTTACCCGTGAAAACTAGTGCAAACCTTAAATGTGTTACAAGACCACACAAGAATTTCCAAGAAAAAAATATTCTAATGGCAATCGTATTAATATATTTTAGTATATATATAAAACTCATTTTTTCCATCCATAACAGGAGAAACAAAGAAATTCAAAATATATGCATAGACCATAGTTTATAACCCAATTACCCAACCTATATACCGATTTTGGGAGAAATTATTACATGTTGACAAAGTATTTAGGTGAGTTGTATTTTATCGATTCATAAAATGACAATTAAAAAATTGTGAAACCTTATAGTAATAAATATTAAAAAAAAGTCTTTTTACATTAAATTTTAAACAATAAATTTTAATAATTTAAAAGTAAAAATATTAACTTAAAATATTGGTTAATATTAATAAAAAATATTCACCCGATAACAATAATTCTCAATGAATAAAATATATCCACCAGCATACAATAATTTCTCCATTTTGGGTGGTCTGGCAATAAATAAATGCTTGCTTGACCAAAACACAAAGGGGAACCCATAAAAATATTCTACAATTGCTTTCTCACCAGCTCAAATGATTTTAGCTAATATCTGAATCTCACCTGCCAAAGTTTTCTTATTCTAGTTCTAGTTCTAGTGTATCTTCTAAATTTAACAGAAAAAGATTAGCGTCAGCTTTTCTAAAAATAGATAAGAACAATAGAAAGAGAGGCAGAGACTTACCCAAATAATTGCCCTGAACATCAACAATACCTAACAATAAATACCAATACCAAAAACCCTGCACAGATCAATATAAGCAACTCATGAAACCTAAATTAAATTCAAATTCAAATTCACTTCATATATATAGATACAAACCAGAGGTTTTTGATTCCTAAAGAGCAAGATAGTTCCATAAACCAAAGCCAAAGATGCGTAGACAAAGAGACTCTGAGTGAGAGGCGCATAAACGCCTGTATAATATGTCCAACATGTATGTTAAACTGCAGAAATTTTCTTTAACAAAAACAAACAAATAAATAGAATAAGAAGAAAGAGTTGGGGAAATAATAACGATACCGAATTTTTGGGAGATGACAGAGGAAGTGAGGCTTAGGAGAGCAAGAGTTAGAGAAACAAGTTGACTCAAAATAAGAATGCCAACCACTCTCAATTTTGTGTGGTGATGATGCCTTCTAAACCATGTAGTGATGCCAGAGCTAGACCAATCCATTAATATTAGTTTACTGCTAGTAGTCGAAATGAAACTTTAACGCTCTTCAATCATGGTGCCTTATTCTTGTCCTATATATATTAAGAATTAAAGGTATATGCATAACCAACCATGCTGTGCTTTTGTTGCTGTTTTTCTTCTCATTATTTAAGAAAGGTAGCGGAAAATTAAAGGCGTGTGAAGTGGTGTTAAGTTGGAGTTTTGAAGATTGAGTGAGGGTATGCGTGTTCAGCTACCATTCTTTAGTTCGTTAGAATATCGGAACGGAAAAGGGGGGTTGTGTAATAATAATGTAAACAACAGAGACCCACACTCTCTTTCGGTCTCTTGTTCATTAAAAGATGAAAACGACTTTAAAGCTGCGTTTATTTTTTATAGGAAGACAAGATAAGACACTGATAAATAGACATACAAAATTTTGTGTTATTATTTTATTTGGTGATAAATTAGAATAAATTATAAAAATTTAATTTATTTTTTTTATTCAAAAAATTTGAAAAAAATATAATAATAAAAAATTAACAAAAATAATAAAAAAATAAATATAATTTTATGTCTTTATATTTTTATTTCAATATCCTATCTCTAAAAATAAACGGAACCTAAGTTACATACAATCCATGTTCTTCGGTCACTTGTTGCACTATTGCTATATTAAACACAAACAAATAAAAATATGGTATTATTAAATGATTTTATATGTAAATTATTTTATCTTCTATCAAAATACTGTTGTGCATTACTTGGCCAAAACCAAATAATATTAAACAATGCCAAAATAAAAATATGCGTAAACTAAAGTGTTTGAGAATTACTTGGTTCGACACCATAAACCACTCTAAGTGTCTTGAGGGACTATTTTATTTTAAATTAGAGATTTAGATTTAGATTTTTAAACAAGCGACTTTATTAAATAAAGCTTTTCCAACCAATCGTAAGACGGATCTTAATGTTCTAATATTCACCAATTTTGCAATTCTCTTTCTCAAATTGAACTGCTCAATCACTACAAGAAACATCACTTTTAACGGTCATTTATTTTACTTTTAACGACAATAAAAATAACCATTAATACATTTACCGGCAATTAGACATTAACCGTCTTATACTTTGTTGCTAAAAAGTTTTAGTGGCAATTATAACATTTACCGGTAAATACCTTTTTAATGACCGCAAAAACTATATAATTTTTAGCGGCCATTTTTTTGGCAATTTATATGGCCACCAAAATTAATTCTAAGATTTCAATATTATTCACTTTTAGTAGCCATTACTATTGCCACCAAAACTCATTTTACTGACAATTTATATGACCACTAAAAATAATTTTAAAATTATAATATTATTCACTTTTAGTTGCCATTACTATTACCACTAAAATTTTAGGATTTTTTTTAATTACACTCACTCTTTTAGAAATAACCACCTATCATTTTTCTAAAATTTCAAATTTTATCATTAATTATTATTATTATACTACATAATATAAATATACTAAAATTAATTACTACAAAATGAAGAATTTCATTAAATTCAATATACTTAAATATTTATACACAAAATTCTCTTGAAATGTAATAAAGCATAATACAAATTCAAACCACACAAACACTATAAATCTATGTTACATCAATGATTAGCACAAAGATAATGATCAAAAGAAAACAAATAGAGCCCAACTCAGATGCAATACAATAATACAGCAAAGAGAATGAAGCAAAGTTCTCAATCGCTCAATTATATGAGACCATTTATGTATGGATTGCTCTGCTATAATTCGGCTCTTCAGCTTTTAACCAGCTCTCTTTGCCTAATCAATTGAAAACCAGCTTTAATAGAAAGATTATAAAAAGGATAATAAAAATCACTGACTTTCTTTTTACTCTTAGTTTCTACTTCAATTCTGTCTAAGCAAAAAATTAGTAAGGTATTCAACTAGGAACATCTAAATAACTAGTATTTAACCAGTCACCATGATAACACAAAAATACCAAAAGACAACAATTAAAACTCACAGGTGATAGGAGCTGCTCATTTAATCACCTCTATTGGTGACTGGATATGGTACAAGTCTCACTTGATACATGGTATATCACATAGTTAGCAGTAATGACTAACAACCATTCATGCCAAAATTCATGAGAAATGTTGGTTAGCAGCATCATGATCCTTCCTCGGAAATGCTGGCATGATTTGATACACCACAACCTAAAGCTCAAAGCTAAATGGTAATGGCGCACTTGAAGAGAAATCTGACACAGAAGTTCAACCTTTTTGTCAGGACTTGCTGCCAATCTGTTCAAAGACAACGAGAGATGCTATGAGCAATGTAGCAGTTATCACATATACCTTCAACAATGGATAAGATTGTATAACTATAAAAAATTGTTTATTAATATTGACCAATACTATCAGATCTTATACGGTATAGCGAAAAGGCCTAATTTTACCAAATGTATAAATTAGTGCAAGGAAATCCTTCAAATTCAATAATCAAAGCCAGCACTAAACATGATAATGATCCAAAATAAAAATAAAATTTAACAAACAGGCACACTTCTAAAGCACCAAATAGCATGATAATTGAGCCTAAAGTGAGGCCAAGTTCTAGCATTGGATTTAGGGATTATATGTTGAAATGAGGATGCCATTTCCCAACTAAATCTTCCACATTATCCTTTTATACTTCTATCATAAAGACCTCTTATGGATATAGATATTTAAACATAAATAAGCAGAAAAAAAGTACCTAAGAATCAGTTAACTATTCCTCCTCTGATGCGGATACATCTTCTGAATCAGACAATGGTAACAAAGTGCATGTCCCAAGCATGTGGCCGTTGAGGCACACATAATACTCAACACCATCTTCATAGGAACCCAACCAGGAACTAGCACTTTGAGGGATCATTCCGGCCTGCCGCATGTTCCACAACTTCGCCTTGCAATAAATGCCTTTAATAGAAGAGAAAGAGTCAACCCTATCAAAATGCATTATAATGACCTCACAAAAAAGGAAAAACTAATTGCTAGTAATTTGAGGAATATCACAACAATGAAACAAGAAATTTTACCTTTGCTGCTTTTGCAGCAACCTTCTTTTCTGTCTCTGCTACAAACCAGATTCTTTTGGGGTGGGAAAAGATCTCTTCCTTATGAGCAATCATGCTTTCAGCCTGCCCATTTCATAAGAGCACGATTATATTTGAATGGCAAATCTTAGGAATGAGAAAATGCAGAATGAATGGAAGGTTCAAAGCCACATAATACAATACTAGTATTAGGAAGTACTATTTCTTAAACCATAATGTGAAGTGAACCCACATGAAGATTTGGAGAATTTTTCATCAAAGCAGGACATGTTATTTGTTAATCATAAAACAGGACATTTTACCAGCTTTTGTTTCAAATGATCTGAGCATTCAACCTCGTATACCATGTAACTTGCAAGAATTAAATGACACCTGCAAAAGTTAAATTCAATTTAGGTTTCTTCAATAGAGGAACAAGACAGCAATTCCAAAATTTTCCACCAAACTAGTTGAAAAATTTCTAAAATGTAGTTATATTAATAAAATAATAGATCTAATTTTATTATTCAATCACCAGAGTCTTAATATTAATATTAATTTGGAAAAGAAAAGGCTGGTTAGTTGTTAAGACTTAATAAGTCAGTCAAAGAATACGATATGAAAGATTAGTTAAAGAGTTAGACTAAACAAGCAATAATAGGTACTATCTTTAATTTCTTCTATAAAATGACAAATTACACAAACAGTTGATAGCTTGATTTAGTTGCAATTTAATTTCTACCAGAAAAAATGTATACATATAACAAAATTAGATCAAGCTAGCCATATACATTTTAGGCCCTAGTTAAGCTAATGATTGGTTTCAATTAGCTTTATGGTTTCAGAAAGGTTCATCAATCATTGCACATGCAATCAATAATCCTTTTAACCACCCTACTAATTTGGATTGCTAGCAAAAACAACAACTAGTATTGGCAACATAAGTGACTTGTAGCCATGTGTTAGAATTTGAAAAGAAATAAATAAAGAGGTAATCTTGCCTTTATCTGCATCAAAATTGACTAAGTTCTTTGAAGCACGGTGGCATCCATGTATTATATAATGCACCACAAGGAATGAACTTTAGATCAGAAGCAGAGTAGTGTGAATAATGGTGCAAATGGGATTTCAATATTTGGGCACAAGAGGCATGAGAAGTGGGTATGAGAGGCTTGGAAAACAACGTTGTTGGGTGAAATCTGTGAATGGAAGATTACAAAATATTAGGTTGTCATGAGAATGTACAATGATGTTGTCAACAGAATGAACCTGCAGGAAGTGTTTGGTAATGCTGCTGTTGTTATTCCCACACAATGGGGTCTTCCTGTAATCTCTCATCATTATCATCCAAATTTATTATGTCATTTTACTATTGCTTTCATAAAATTTAGATTGTAAGAAAAAGAAAAAGAAAAAAAAAAGACACACACCTTTTCATCATGAGCAGGGCCACCAAAAGAAGAGGGCCTCTTTGCAGCTTGACTTGCAGCAGCATTTGCAGACGGCACTTCATTTCTTCGATTAGGATGATTAGAGTGAGATTTCATACTGAAGAAGCCTTGGTGGAGGCTTGTAATTGGGCTGATTTCTTGCCACATTCTCTTCCTTCCTTGCAAACCTCTCTCCTTTTAAGAGGATTATAACTGCAGCATTCAAATTCAAATTGATATATCAAACCAAAAGCCTATATACAATTGAAAACCAAACTTCACGAAATTCAAAACTAGAATATCAAGGCACTTAATATATCTGTAGCCAATTTTATTCAAAATCACTTTTTAAAATCAAAAGCAACACAACCTTTTTAATTGCAATTTATTTTGAAGCATACAGTTGAAATTTCAATTTTGCATAAAACATCTCCTAAAACAAGATAATACTGTTAAACCAAACTACAAATCAAAACAGATTGAATAACAAAACAAAAAGTAATTAAAAATTTTAGATACCATTATAACAAAAACATAAAACAATTTAGAATTTCAAATAACCTTAAAAACATATCCCCCATTATACTAATGCGCTTACCGGTATTGATAGAATCAGGCTAACTCGTTTTATGGCTATATATAACCAATAAGCAAAATGATGAGAAATATGCTGACTAAGTAATTGATTGCTTTCCAAGGTAGAGGAGGCCTCTGCTTGAACCTGAAATAAAAAAAAAAAACAAAAAAATTAAAAGTAAAGATATTAGGAACTGAGTTGATATGTGATACCAATTCTTTGGACATAAGATACTTTTAAGTGAAAGAAAAACCTGAAGTGGATTTCATGTTTTCGATATTGATTATGGATAACTCAATTCTTTTTCTGTTTCTTGATGGAGTATAAGACACTTTTAAGTGAAAGAAAAACCTGCAGTTTCAATATTGATTATGGACTACTTCTCTAGTTTTCAATAAGCTCTAAATTAGTTCAGAACCAGTCCATCTAATTTTTAACCAGCTCATAATTGTTATCCATTTTCTGAACTTGCATCCAAGTATAGGGATGATATTCTAAAAATCATACAATTGGAAAAACCACAGAATTAGAAACATTTTTATATTCTGAGCAATAATGCAAACAAAATCTTAATGAAACTCTACAGAAAGCATTTCAAACACTTAAAATTAGGATCTGAAATCCAAATATAAACGGAGCAAGAAAGCAAGAATGGCTGATCAAGCAAGCAAGAAAGGAGAAGACAGAGCAAACAAAATATTAGGATCTGAAACACTTAGACACTTCAATTTTAGGTTAATCTGCCAGATTCATTAGGATCAACCAAGCAAACAGAGTAAAAGTAGTAATACAGAGAGAGAATCACATGCTTCTAAATATTGAAACCTAAATCAAAAAATAAATGGAGAAGACCTACCGAAAGCGGCGATCTTGTGCGTCTACATGCAAGAACGGCGGCGGTACAAGCGGCGGAGGTGTGATGTTGTAACAAGAACAGTAACGGGCGGATCTGAGGTGGATCGGATGGAAATGAGATCCAAGGAGTAGGATGATGGACGGCGACTGTCGGCAATGGTAACGGTTACGGCGGTGGTGATCGGCGATGGAGGAAAGCATGCGAATTAACCCAGTGTCGATACTTCTCTTCCTTTTTCAGTTTCTCTTTCTCTCTCCAGTTTTTAATTTCATCTAGGGATAATAAAAAGAAAGTAATAATAAAGTTTAGTGGCAATAATAATAATGACCACTATAATAATTTAAATAAATTAAAATTATAAGTAATAAAAGATAATAATTTTTTGACAATAATAATAATGACTACTATAATATATAGTAATAATGATAAATATATAATTATCATAAAAACATAACTTAAATTAAAAAATTAGTAGTCATTATATTATTGTCACTAAAAGTTTGTGGCTAAAATACATTTTTTTTTATAGTGAATAGGAGTTCTTATTTTTTTTTTCTTTACATGTTATTTTTTTCACTGATTAACTATATTTTTCATAAATGTTAATTGTTTCCTAGTATTTGATAGTCAACTTAACATAGTGATAGGAATAGTGTATAACTAATAATATAAATAGGATGGGTCCCTACGGTTTTTGTTTCCTACAACTAAAGCAAAATCTTTAAAATTATATTGTATAACCATGAGAAAATTATTTGTTTAAATTTTACACTACAAGAATTAGGCTGATTAGCTACTATAAAAATAGTCGTAAAATCATCGTTAATCTGACACAAAATATAATTTATGATGAATTAGCTATTATCTAGCAACTAATGCTTGATTCACTAATTACAAGTCGCAGATCAGTGAGGCAAACACAACAGTCACTAATTTATTTAAAAATTTTTTAGCAACCGAATAGATAGTCGCAAATCTAGCACTAAAGTAAAAGCTAATTCCATATATAGAAGAAATAGATTAAACAGTAGATGCTAATTAGCGACAAACTTTACTACAGTAGACTTGTTGCTAAATATAAACTATCTTCGTAGACAAAATGGAATGCTTAGTTGACGTTAATTATCGAGAAATTTTTCCGAACCTAACTCATCGCAAGTTGTCCGCTAATAATGATTGCAAATCTATCACATTTTGTAACAAATTTATAGCTAATTTTTGAAAATCCTTAATCAAATTTCTAGAAATGTTGTCGCTAAATCAAAGCTATTCTAAATGAGAAAGCAAAATCACAAATTAGTTACAAATTTGCTAGAAAATAATATGTAGTTAATTAGTTGCAATACTATTGCAAATGTGATCATGCTTCTATAAAATTCATTATACATTATACATCTAAGTTCCTCGTTGCACATTAAAAATTAAAAAAAATACAAACAAACAACACCTAAGACTTGGCAGTTGATATAGTGAGATAAATATATTAAACCGCATACTTGCTTTTTCAAAACTGTAGGTATCTACATTAGTATCTATGTTCGCAAATACAGTTGGTTGATTTGTTGAGATACTACTGAACAAGGTAAAAATATTGTTTTCTTCATCATTCCTCCCTTTTATTATTATGCACAAGATATAAAGAAAATCATCTATTTTAGTAAACTTGCAGGCATGAGAAAGAAAATGAAAAGACGAGAAAATGAAAAGACGATAAGCCTAAGCATTAGGTGAATTATTTTTCAAGGAATAGTGCTAGTAAATATATTTCATGTTCAACACGAAGTATATCATAATGAATTTTTTGAACCTAATGTGTAATGATTTACTAACACAACAGTATCATACAAGCTTAATGTAATATAATTATTTCCATGAGTAAAAAACAAGAAATAGGAAGGAAAGAAAATGAGAATTCAACTATGAAATAGATAGTCAGGTATTCAACGAAATTTTCTTCTCTTTTCCTAACAAATTAACAAATGATAGGTTCTATTAATACTTTGATGCCAAGGGAGTTAACTACAAGTCTATAATCGTTCATTAGTTTCTAATCATCTAGACCTCACGAATAATTCAAGCACAAGAATATTATAAACTACTTAACCAATCAATATATGCTACCAAAAGTAACAATTTAAAAGGTCACAAAAATTACTTCCAATGAGCAGAAAAAGAAGCAACAAAATTGCAATTTCAAGAACAAAAATATAAAATGCTTATCCTTAAAATAGGAAGAGTTGCATTTCTATACATTTGTTGATAAGTTAAGCAAATTACGAATGTCTAGAGAACAATTTTCTTTGCGATTTTGTCCAGCTATACCTATGCTGTTAGAACAGTTATCTGACCTAAGCATATGTAGATATGTTGTCAATACTTCCTTCGTTCAAAATATTATTTTTGTT
The DNA here is from genome assembly GCF_000817695.3 of Arachis duranensis. Lineage (NCBI taxonomy): Eukaryota > Viridiplantae > Streptophyta > Magnoliopsida > Fabales > Fabaceae > Arachis > Arachis duranensis. The sequence continues at coordinate 65,767,056 of NC_029777.3, forward strand.
TGTAGAAAAGAAGGAGTTAATCGCTATTCCAGTGAATAGCCACCAATTTTTCAATAAAACTACACTCTCCCAAGACTCAACCAACCAAACTCCATCAACATAACTAACTTCAATGTTTTATTTCTTTTGTGTTAACAATTTGGCATTCTTGACTAAAAATTTCTATCAAAGCATAAGTGATAACATGCACCTAATCAAACATTTACATATCAGGAGACAAAAGAAATAGAAACAAAAAAATCAGTTTCTATATTGAAATAATAAGCAATTGAGAATGGCATGTCAAACTCAATGGAGCCATTAGAAATTCATAAAAATTATATTTATACATTAAAATTATATTTTGTAAACACAAATTACTTTAAAAAGCAGCATAAAATCTATGTTCGTTTATAATTTTTTTCATTCTATTTTCACATAGAGTACCATTCCAATAATATAATTAATGTAAAATGGATAAAAAAATAATTTATAAGGACAAATTGAAATTGAGCAGCAATGCTATGAGGCACTAAGTACAATTTCCAAGTGAACTAATGCATAAATTGATTTAGTTAGGGGAAAGAGGTGCATACATGGTGAATATTAGGAAGCAATTGTTCTTCTACTCTAAAGTGGCTTCTGATGGGAGTCCTGCAAAACCAAAGGCATAAGAAAATGGAACAAACACACACAAACACATACAAGGCAATAACACAAACACAAACACATACAAGGAAATAGAATAATAAAAATAGAAATTAAAAAATCAAACTCATAACAATAAACTTACAAACAGAACATCAAGAATTAGAATCATAGACATAGAAATCAAGGATAAATCAAATACTGTCAACAATAACTAGTAACAAATTAGAAGTTCAGACTAATAATCAACATAATAAATAGAACAATAAGAAACCTTACAATAACAAGGATAAAAAATCAATAATAGCCGCATAAATTAACATAAGAACAAATCAGAGAAAAAATCAAAACAATAAATAGTTTACTACAAGAATAAGTAATCATAACAGTAATTAGAAATTTAGAATCATAACAATAATCGGGATTTCAGAATCATAAGCTCAAGCTTAATTATTTTTTCCAGAAAAAAATTTTCCTGTTCACTGAGAAGCAGAACACCAATTTAGAATATCAATATTAATTATTTATTTTAAACCAAAAAGAAAATACTGGTTTACCTGAGAAGAAGAATAGGGAAAGGCTTAGTTGAGTAGAGAAGAAGAAGAACAGGGGTAGCAATGTCGGGGAAAAAGGGGCATAGAAGTGCCGAGAACTAATCATCACTGAGGGTCGTCGTCATCGCTAAAGCAGGGCAGCACTATCGGCGTGAAGTAGAGGGCACTGAGAAGTAGTCGAGCAGAGAAGCACTGAGAAGCTGGGCAGCACTGTTGGTGCACAAAATTGTGATCACACTTTTCACGACTCCGCACAACTAACCAGCAAGTGCACTAGGTCGTCCAAGTAATACCTTACGTGAGTAAAGGTCGATCCCATGGAGATTGTCGGCTTGAAGCAAGCTATGGTTATCTTGTAAATCTTAGTCAGGAGATTAATGATAAAAATGGTTTTGTTTATGAAAAGTAAATAACATGAAATGAATGATACTTGTGATTCAGTAATGACGAACATGTTGAGATTTCAGAGATGCTCTGTCTTCTGAATCTCTGTTTTCCTACTGTCTTCCTTTCTCAAATGCGCAAGGCTCCTTCTATGGCAGGCTGTATGTTGGTAGATCACCGTTGTCAATGGCTACCATCCGTCCTCTCAGTGAAAATGGTCCAGGTACAGTTTCTGTACGGCTAATCATCTATCGATTCTCACTAGTGTCGGAATAGGATCTCTTTATCCTTTAACACACTGTCACTGCACCCAACATTCGTGAGTTTGAAGCTCGTCATAGTCATCCCTTCCCAGACCCTACTTGGACCACAGACAAGGTTTAGACTTTTTGGATCTCAGGAATGCTGCCAATTGGTTCTAGCCTCTACCACGAAGGTTCTAATCTCACAGATTTGAATGCTCTATTGTTGGTGCACAAAATTGTGATCACACTTTTCACAACTCTGCACAACTAACCAGCAAGTGCACTGGGTCATCCAATTAATACCTTACGTGAGTAAGGGTCGATCCCACGGAGATTGACGGCTTGAAGCAAGCTATGGTCATCATGTGAATCTCAGTCGGGCAGATTCAAATGGTTATGAGGTATTGATAATCAAAAGGTAAATAAAACAGAAAATAACATTGAGATACTTATGTAATTCAGTGGTGGGAATTTCAGATAAGTGTTTGGAGATGCTTTGTTGCTTCTGAACCTCTGCTTTCCTATTGTCTTCATCCAGTCATGCGTGCTCCCTTCCATGGCAAGCTATAGGATCCTCTTAGTGAAAATGGTCCTCTACAATTTCTGTACGGCTAATCAACTGTCGGATTTCTCGTCTCGGATGAAAAACACCGGGTACAACTACCGCATGACTAATCATCTGTCGGTTCTCACTAGCGTCCGAATAAGATCTATTGATCCTTTTGCACACTATCACTGCACCCAACATTCGCAAGATTGAAGCTCTTCATAGTCATCCCTTCCCAGATCCTTCTCGGAATACCACAGACAAGGTTTAGACTTTCCGGATCTTAGGAATGTTGTCTATTGTTCTAGCCTATACCACGAAGATCCTAATCTCAGATTCAGATGCTCTGTTGTCAGGAGAGATGATGTGAATCGTTGATTAGAGATCCAAGAGAATATACTTCGGCTGTCGTCCAATGACTACATTGAACATCATGTAGACCGCTTTGTGGTTGTCAGGCACGCGGATCTTGGCTAAGCGAGTACTGAAGATAGAGGGTGATTGTCATGGGTCACCCCTTCAGTCTGACTTAACTGAATTAAGTACAAGAGTATATCTTGGAGAAGACGTAGGCGTGAATTGAATGAAAAACCATAGTACTTGCATTAATTCATGAGGAACAGTAGAGCTCCTCACCTTAATCTATGAGGTGTAGAAACTCACCCGTTGAAAATACATAAGAACAAAATGAGTAGATGGTGCTATTTATACTAAACTAGTATAAATAGTGAAAAGGGTTCGAAGAACTCCCAAAAGGTCAAAGACTCCCAATACAATAGTAAAAAGTGCTATTTATACTAAATTAGTAAACTAGGTTTACAGAAAATAAGTAGATGGTGCAGAAATCCACTTCTGGAGTCCACTTGGTGTGTGTTTGGGCTGAGCCTTGAAGCTTTCACGTGCATAGGCCATCCTTGGAGTTTAACTCCAGCTTTGGTGCCAGTTCCGGCGTTTTACGCCAGAAAAGGGTCTCTGGTGGGTGTTTGGACGCCAGTTTGGGCCATCAAATCTCAGGCAAAGTATGGACTATTATACATTGCTGGAAAGCCCAAGATATCTACTTTCCATCGCAATTGAGAACGCACCAATTGAGCTTCTATAACTCAAGAAAATTCACTTCGAGTGTAGGAAGGTCAGAATCCAACAGCATGTGCAGTCCTTTTTTAGCCTTTGAATCAGATTTTTGCTCAAGTCCCTCAATTTCAGCCAGAAAATACCTGAAATCACAGAAAAACACACAAACTCATAGTAATGTCCAAAAATGTAAATTTTGCATAAAAACTAATAAAAATATATTAAAAAGTAACTAAAACATACTAAAAACTACCTAAAAATAATGCCAAAAGGCGTATAAATTATCCGCTCATCACAACGCCAAACTTAAATTGTTGCTTGTCCTCAAGCAAATGAAAACAAAATAGGATAAAAAGAAGAGAATATACAATAAATCCCAAAATATCAATGAAGCTTAGTTCTAATTAGATGAGCGGGACTTGTAACTTTTTGCTTCTGAATAGTTTTGGCATCTCACTTTATCCTTTGAAATTCAGAATGATTGGCATCTATAGGAACTCAGAATTAAGATAGTGTTATTGATTCTCCTAGTTTAGTATGTTGATTCTTGAACACAGCTACTTATGAATCTTGGCCGTGACCCTAAGCATCTTGTTTTCCAGTATTGCCACCGGATACATAAATGCCACAGACACATAACTGGGTGAACCTTTTCAGATTGTGACTCAGCACACTCTTTTGCTTTGGATCACGACTTTAACCACTTAGTCTCAAGCTTTTCACTTGAACCTTCATGACATAAGCACATGGTTAGGGACAGCTTGATTTAGCCGCTTAGGCCAGGATTTTATTCCTTTGTGCCCTCCTATCCATTGATGCTCAAAGCCTTGGATCCTCTTTACCCGTGCCTTTTAGTTTAAATGGTTACTGGCTTTTTGCTCTTGCCTTTTGGTTTAAAGAGCTATTGGCTTTTTCTACTTGCTTTTTCTTTTTCTTTCTTTTTTTGGCAAGCTTTTTCTTTTTTCACTGCTTTTTCTTGCTTCAAGAATCAATTTTATGATTTTTCAGATTATCAATAATATTTCTCTTTTTTCATTATTCTTTCAAGGGCCAAAAATTTTAAAATTCATAAACTTCACTATAAAAAATATGCATTGTTCAAGCATTCATTTAGAAAAGAAAAAGTATTGCCACCACATCAAAATAATTAAACTAATTTCAAGATAGATTTCAAAATTCATGTACTTTTTGTTCTTTTGCAATTAGAAACATTTTTCATTTAAGAAAGGTGAAGGATTCATGGGACATTCATAGCTTCAAGGCATAGACACTAGACACTAATGATCATGTAATAAAGACACAAACATAGACAAAACATAAAGCATAAGAAATGAAAAAACAGAAAAATAAATAACAAGGAAATTAAAGAACGGGTCTACCTTAGTGATGGCGGCTAATTCTTCCTCTTGAAGATCATATGGAGTGCTTTAGCTCCTCAATATATCTTCCTTGCCTTTGTTGCTCCTCCCTCATGGCTCTTTGGTCCTCTCTAATTTCATAAAGGATAATGGAGTGCTCTTGGTGCTCCATCCTTAGTTGCTCCATGTTGGAACTCAAATTTCCTAAAGAGGTGTTGAGTTGCTCCCAATAGTTGTGTGGAGGAAAATGCATCCCTTGAGGCATCTCAGGGATTTCTTGATGAGGAAGTTCCTCATGCTCTTGTTGAGGTCCATGAGTGAGCTCTCTTGTTTGCTTCATCCTCTTTTTAGTAATGGGCTTGTGAGATGAATATCTCCATCTTCCATGACTCAGAGTTGGAAGCAACTGCCTTCCCTTTCCTCTTTCTAGAGGTATGGAAAAAAAAAGCAGAGCTTTTTTCCACACCAAACTTAAAAGGTTTGCTCGTCGTCGAGCAAAAGAAGAAAGATAGGAGTGATGAGGGGATCATATAGGAATGGAGTGGAGAGGGAATTCTTGTAATAAGGGTCAGGTTTGGGAGGGAGATGGTTTAAATTTGAATGGGTGGGGGTAAGTAGGTTGTATGATGGTTTTGGAGGAGAATTGGAGGTGATTGGTGGAGGTTATTTTGGGGGAGAGTGTTATGGAAAGGTGTGAAAAGGAGAGAAAGTGAGTTGGGGTAGGTAGGGATCCTGTGGGGTTCACAGATCCTGAGGTGTCAAGGATTTCTCACTCCTGCACCTTTCTGGCATTTAAATGCCCTCTGTGTGGCATTTCTGGTGTTAAACGCTAGGCTGATCCCCCTTTCTGGCGTTAAACACCAATCTGGCTGCCAGTTCTGGCATTTAACGCCCAGAATGCTGCCAGATTGGGTGTTAAACACCCATTCTGCTACCCTTATTGATGTTTAACGCCAGCCAGACACCAGGCACCCTTTTCTGGTGTTAAACGCCAGTCTATGTGCCATTTCTGGCGTTTAACAGCCAGAATGGTGCTAGGCTGGGCGTTAAACGCCCAATTTGCTATCCTTACTAAACGCCAGTAAGCTCGTCATCCAGGGTGTGCTATTTTTGGATGCTATTTTTTATTTTACTTTAATTCTGCAGCTGTTTTTGTGACTCTACATGATCATCAACCTAAAGAAAACATAGACTAACACTAGAAAATAAAATGAAAAAGTAATTAATATAGATAAATAAAATTGGGTTGCCTCCTAATAAGCGCTTCTTTAATGTCAATAGCTTGACAAGAAGTGATGACAAGTCATCATATACCCATTTTTCAAGCTAATTTCACTTGTTTTGCTAGCATTTATGCACTTTCTTGCATCCTAAGTAAGTGATTTGGAGTGAAAATGTATAACTTCTCTAAATCAAGCAACCACCATGAAATTAATGTTAAATCATGAGGTTTAAGCTAATTTTGATTAAATTTTAATTGATTTATAAGCCTCTTGAATTTAGTGATACTTTGAGTGGTTGTTTAGTTTATTGTAGGTGAAGAAAAGAAAAGAAAATGAAAAGCGTGGCCTAAGAAGCGTAACAAAAGAAAAGGAAAGCGTGGCCAAAGAGGAGAGAAGCGTGCCGCAACTAATG
>NC_029777.3:65777572-65785382 GCF_000817695.3 Arachis duranensis
GGGATTCACAAGGAAGCAGGGGTGATTAGCAAGAAGGAAGGCATCACAACTCAAGTAACTGTCAAGAAAAAAGGATCAACAAGCAAGAAAAGGGTGAGGAGCAAGAAAAAGGCTCACAAAGGGTGGAAGAACAAGAAAATCCCAACTGAAGGATTCTCTAAGGGTGATAAGGTGCAATTAATATACCAACAGCAGGGAGCAGAAGATTATTACACTGTCAACCAAATTCTTTCTCTTGAGCATATGGAAATTGAGCATCAAAGCACACAGAGAAAGCTAACAGTAAGAGGTGACAAATTGAGACATCACCAACATCAACCACCTTAAAGGGAGGTCAATGTCAAGCTAATGACAATAAAAGAGCGCTTCATGGGAGGCAACCCATGGTTTAAGATTTCTGTCTTCTCTTTTATCTAATAAGCTATGTTCTTCTAAATATGGTTTTGAATTTTCATGCCTGGTAAATGCATATGTCATTTTGAAGCACATGGCAAACTTCTAAGTTTGGTGTGCCTTAAGGCACACTCAAGTTCATTGCTCAAAAAAGAGGATTGTCTTTTAGAGCATATGCATAAGTCTCTTGATAAAGCATGCGACCAAACACTAAGTTTGGTGTCCACACATGCAAGCAAGGTTGGAGTACTTGACCCACAATTTGCCAACACTCAATCCTGAGATCAAGCCATTTGAGCAATGCCCTGAATTCTTAGCCAAGCAACAAGCAAAGTCTCGTCAATACACTGAGTCAACCTTTAACACATTGGAAAATTTTGGGCTCAAAGGACTCATAGATTCTGTTTGGGCTAGAAGATGTCCTGGAGAAGAGATCCAAGATTACTCCAAGACAGGGAAGAGAAAGAAGAAGAAGGGAGAATCAAGCAGCAGCCATGACCATTAGAAGGTGGCAAAGTTCTTTCGTACTTCCTCTTTCATGTCTCTAATAAGGAGATGCATGTCTGAAATATGATATGCCTCCATCATTTGTTTCTTTTACTTTATGCATTTTCTGTTATTTGCTTTTCATTTTAGTTAGTTAATAATTAGCTAGAAAAATGATAAGTCTGCATAATGCTTGTATCCATCACTTAGCTTTAAATATTGCTTTGTTTCCCATATGCTTAAATAAAAGAGTTTGGTTTGAATTGAAAAGTAAAATATCCAATGTTGCATAAGTATGAATGGAAGTTGGTGGTGGCATATGTGTTTGATTAAATGCATGACTCATGAAATAAGTGTTGCATAATATCATTCTCATTCAATTGTGAGTTAGCTTGCTGTTACAAAGACTTTTATCAAGAATGAAACAACCCTTGGTAACAAAAACAGAAAGAAAAGGAAGAAAGAAAAAGCCAAAGTGGCAAGAAAAACAAAGAATAAAGGTTGGACACCAATGGTTTGAACCTTAGGACAAATGCCTGTGGTGTTCTTGTACTGAGATCTGCTTGGATGAGTAAATTCTAAGGGGTATTTTGAAACCCGGTCACTTAGATCAACTGATTTGGGATGGCCAATTGAAAATCCACAATAAAGAGCAACTTAGATACAAAGCATTTAGTTATCCAAAGAGATGCTGGGCATCAATGATCCTAGGAAGAATTAATGAGCTAAGTGTCTGTGGTGGAAAGATGCTGAGCAAAAAGAAAAGAAAATAAAGCCAAAGGCTATGCTGCAGCATTTGACACCCAACCTCTAAAAGAATAATAAGCTTGTTAAAGCATTATAAAAAGAGTTACCAAGGGAGTAATCAAAAGAAGAGTCTTATAACAGCAAGCTTAGCAAACCTTTGATGCAAAATGTGCATTATGCAGCAGCAACAATAAATGAGTATCATTGTCTGCATAAATGCCCCATACTGATGACAAGTCATCATATACCCATTTTTCAAGCTAATTTCACTTGTTTAGCTAGCATTTATGCACTTTCTTGTATCCTAAGTAAGTGATTTGGAGTAAAAATGCATAACTTCTTTAAATTAAGCAACCACCATGAAATTAATGTTAAATCATGAGGTTTAAGCTAATTTTGATTGAATTTTAATTGATTTATAAGCCTCTTGAATTTAGTGATACTTTGAGTGGTTGTTTGGTTTATTGTAGGTGAAGAAAAGAAAAGAAAATGAAAAGCGTGGCCTAAGAAGCGTAACAAAAGAAAAGGAAAGCGTGGCCAAAGAGGAGAGAAGCGTGCCGCAACTAATGGGGAATCAACATTGCCCTCCACAAGGGCAGAATGCCCTCTAGGAGAGCAACATTAGGTGACCAAGCCAAGGAAGGCAACTCTGCCCTGCCCACTACAAGGGCAGAGCACAAAATGGTGCCTTGGAGCCAAGAGAAGCAAACTCTGCCCTGCCCTTGTGGAGGGCAGAATCAGGCTCTATAAGGAAGAAAATCAAGGGGAAAATATCAACTATGCATGCTACAAGGATCGAACAAGGAACCATGAGGGAGCCAAGCACTAAGGTCCACTACCGTGCCAAGAAGCCAAGAAAAAAATGTAGCGTGTTTGCCTCCTCCCAGTTTCGAACACGGGCCATGAAGGAAAGGACCTTGCCCTGCCCTTGGCGCGGGCAGGGCCGCATTTGGATGGCACAAGAACTTGGCGCACCAAGCAACAAATTTGGCGCACCAAGTTTTGTTCCTGGCAGCACCAACCACGCGCACCAACGTCCCATGGCAGCACCAACCGCACGCACCAACGTTCCCTGGCAGCACCACAAATTTCTGCCCTGCCCTTGGCGCGGGCAGGGCAGCATCTCGTCGCACCAAGTTTCTTCCTGGCGCACCAATTTCCTCCTCTGGCAGCACCAACGCACGCACGCCTCAAATCTGGTGCACCAACTTTCCTGCCCTGCCCTTGGCATGGGCAGGGCAGCCTCTGACGCACCATGGCCGCACCAGACTCGCACCAACTCGCACATGGCCGCACCAAATCCACGCACCAAGCTTCATTTTTCTGCCCTGCCCTCCACAAGGGCAGGGCAGCCTCCTGGGAGTGACTTTTTGGGCCAAAATTCAAATTAAAAATTCATTTGAATTCATTTCTTCACCAATTCAAAAGCCCATCCAAATCCCATTATCCAAGATTAGAAAGTGTATAAATAGGAGTTAGTTTGATGTAATTAGGACCTTTACTTTGAGCTTTGAATTTTTACTTTTATTTTGAGAGCTTTTGAATACTTTCTTGAGAGACTTGTCCGAGCACTAAGAGGATCAAGGGAGAATTGATTGATCTCCTTCCTCATTTTCCTTGGGCAATTCTACTCTTCTTTTTCTGAGTTTTGGGTGTGTGAAATTGGGGAATTCTGTCCCAATTCCCATTCAAGCTCTTTGCACTTTGTTTTCTGCATAATTCAATTCCAATTCTGTTCTTCTATTGCTTCTTCTGTAATTTTTTGTCAATTGCTTAGCTAATTCAGATCTGGGAAGAAAATTGGGTTTTAGGCTCTACTACCTAAGCCCTTGGGATCCTGAGATCATAATTCACTCTTGGTTCTTCTGTGAACCTTTGCTGCATTTTACTTTCTTTCTTTTTGAATGTTATTTGCTTCTGATTTAAATTCTGCTCAATCAATTGCTGCAATTTACTTCTTCTTTGTTTAGATCTTGCAATCCCATTCCTCAATTCCCTTTTATATTCAAGCCATTTATCTTTCTTGCCATTTAAGTTACTGCAATTTAAGTTTCTTGCACTTTAAGTTTCAGTTATTTACTTTCTTGCTCTTTAAGATTCTGCAAATTTACAATTTTGTTTTTCAATTTACTGTACTTTTCCCTTCCCCCTTTACATTTACTGTCATTTACTTCTTGTTAAACACAAATCACTCAACCAAAACTTGATTCGCTTGACTAAATCACCCACTAAACTAAAATTGCTCAATCCTTCAATCCCTGTGGGATCGACCTCACTCATGTGAGTTATTATTACTTGATGCGACCCGGTACACTTGCCGGTGAGTTTTGTGTTGGATCGTTTTCCACACATCAAGAAGCTCCTACAGAGCTTCACAGATGCTCAGAGCATGGTTGTGGCCTCCCAACACCAAACTTAGAAGTTGAGTGTGGGGGCTCTATCTGACTCTGTATTAAGAGAAGCTTTTCATACTTCTTCTCCATGTTTACAGAAGAAGATCCTTGAGTCTTGAACACAAGGTTGTCCTCATTCAATTGAAGGACTAACTCTCCTCCGTCCACATCAATCACAATCCTTGCTGTGGCTAGGAAGGGTCTTCCAAGGATGATGGATTCATCTTCATCCTTCCCAGTGTCTAGGATTATGAAGTTAGCAGGGACGTAAAGGCCTTCAACCTTTACTAAGACATCCTCTACAAGTCCATAAGCCTGTTTCATTGATTTATCTGCCATCTCTAGTGAGATTCTTGCAGTTTGTCCCTCAAAGATCCCTAGTTTCTCCATTACAGAGAGTGGCATGAGGTTGATACCTGACCCCAGGTCACACAGAGCCTTTTCAAAGGTCATGGTGCCTATGGTGCAAGGTATTAAGAACTTTCTGGGATCCAGTTTCTTTTGAGGCAATGTCTGCTGAATCCAGGTATTTAGTTCATTTATGAGCAATGGAGGTTCATCCTCCCAAGTCTCATTACCAAATAACTTGGTATTCAGCTTCATGATTGCTCCTCAACAGTCGTCCTCTTCAGAGGAAGAATATGCATCAGATCTCATGAATGGCAAAAGTAAGTTCAGTGGAATCTCTATTGTCTCTGTATGAGCCTCAAATTCCTTTGGTTCCTCAATAGGAAACTCCTTGTTGGTCAGTGGACGTCCCTTGAGGTCTTCCTCACTGGGAATCACTGCCTTTTTACTCTCTCCAGGTTCGGCCATTTTGGTTATAGTTATGGCCTTGCACTCTCTTTTGGTATTCTCTTCTGTATTGCTTGGGAGAGTACTAGGAGGAGTTTCAGTAACTCTTTTACTCAGCTGACCCACATGTGCCTCCAAATTTCTGATGGAGGACCTTGTTTCATTCATGAAATTGAGAGTGGCCTTAGATAGATCAGAGGCTATGGTTGCTAAGCCAGAGAGGCTCTGCTCAGAATTCTCTGTCTGTTACTGAGAAGATGATGGAAAAGATTTGCTATTGCCAAACCTATTTCTCCCACCATTGTTGTTGTTGAAGCCTTGTTGAGGCTTCTGTTGATTCTTCCATGAGAAATTTGGATGATTCCTCCATGAAGGATTATAGGTGTTTCCATAGGATCCTCCTATGTAATTCACCTCTTCCATTACAGGATTCTCAGGGTCATAAGCTTCTCCTTCAGAGGAGGCTTCCTTAGCACTGCCGTATGCAGCTTGCAATCCAGTCAGATTTTGAAAAATTATATTGACTTGCTAAGTCAATATGTTGTTCTGAGCCAATATGGCATTCAGAGTATCAATCTCAAGAACTCCTTTCTTCTGAGTCATCCCATTATTCACAAGACTTCTTTTAGAAGTGTACATGAACTGGTTATTTGCAACCATCTCAGTGAGTTCCTGAGCTTCTGCAGGGGTTTTCAGATGAAGGGATCCACCAGCAGAATGGTCCAATGACATCTTAGACAACTTGACCATCATAGAATATGCATATGATGCTCCATTCTGGAAGCATGTCAGAAGGACACCTTTTGGTTAATTGCTTGTATCTATCACAAGCTTCATAGAGCGATTCACCTTTCTTTTGTTTGAAGGTTTGGACTTCCACTCTAAGCTTGCTCATCTTTTGAGGTGTAAAGAATTTGGTCAAGAAAGCATTGACCAACTTGTCCCAAGAGTTCAGGCTTTCTCTAAATTGTGAGTCCAACCATATCCTAGCTTTGTCTCTTACAGCAAAGGGAAAAAGCATGAGTCTGTAGACCTCGAGATCAACCCCATTGGTCTTAACAGTATCACAGATTTGTAAGAATTCAGCTAAGAACTGATGAGGATCTTCCGATGGAAGTCCATGAAACTTGCAATTCTACTGCATTAGAGAAACTAATTGGGGCTTATGCTTAAAGTTGTTTGCTCCAATGGCAGAAATTAAGATGCTTCTTCCATAGAAGTTGGAAGTTGGTGCAGTATAGTCACCAAGCATCTTCCTTGCATCTCTAGCATTATTGTTGGGTTCGGCTACCATGTCTGCTTCTTTTTCGAAATTCTCTGTAAGGTCCTCTCTGGAGTGTTGTGCTTTAGCTTCTCTTATCTTCATCTTCAGAGTTCTTTCAGGTTCAAGATCAGCCTCAACAAGAATGTTTTTATCCCTGTTTTTACTCATATGAAAAAGAAGAGAACAAAAGGGAGTAGTGGAATCCTCTATGTCACAGTATAGAGATTTCTTGAGGTGTTAGAAGAAAAGAAGAATAGAGGGATGAGGTAGTGGTGCACGAAATCACAATCACACTTTTGTAATTCCGCACAACTAACCAGCAAGTGCACTGGGTCGTCCAAGTAATACCTTACGTGAGTAAGGGTCGATCCCACAGAGATTGTTGGCTTGGAGCAAGCTATGGTTATCTTGTAACTCTTAGTCAGGATATCAATAATTCTTAGATTTAATTGTAGAAAGTAAAAGAACATGAAATAAATACTTGTTTTGCAGTAATGAAGAACAGGTTGAGGTTTTAGAGATGCTTTATCTTCTGAATCTCTGCTTTCCTACTGTCTTCTTCTTCATGCACGCAAGGCTCCTTCCATGGCAAGCTGTATGTTGGGTTTCACCGTTGTCAATGGCTACCTCCCATCCTCTCAGTGAAAATGTTCAATGCGCTCTGTCACAGCACGACTATTCATCTATCGGTTCTCGATCATATCGGAATTGAATCCAGTGATTCTTTTGCATCTGTCACTAACGCCCAACAATCGTGAGTTTGAAGCTCGTCACAGTCATTCAATCCCTGAATCCTACTCAGAATACCACAGACAAAGTTTAGACCTTCCGGATTCTCAAGAATGGCCGCCAAATGATTCTAGCTTATACCACGAAGATTTTGATTAAGGAACCCAAGAGATATCCACTCAATCTAAGGTAGAACGGAGGTGGTTGTCAGGCACACGTTCATAGGTAAGAATGATGATGAGTGTCACGGCTCATCACATTCATCAAGTTGAGGAGCAAGTGATATCTTAGAATAGAAGCAAGCGTGATTGAATGAAAAACAATAGTAATTGCATTAATCCATCAAGACACAGCAGAGCTCCTCACCCCCAACCGTGGGGTTTAGAGACTCATGCCATAGAAGATACAGTATGAAACATGTAAAGTGTCATGAGGTCCAGATACAATAGCAAAAAGTCCTATTTATGGTGAACTAGTGACCTAGGGTTTACAAGAATGAGTAAATGACATAAAAATCCACTTCCGGGGTCCAGTTGGTGTGTGCTTGGGCTGAGCATTGAAGCTTTCATGTGTAGAGACTTTTCCTGGAGTTAATCGCCAGCTTTTGTGCCAGTTTGGGCATTTAACTCCAATTTTTGTGCCAGTTCTGGTGTTAAACGCCGGGAATTCTGAAGCTGATTTGAAATGCCGGTTTGGGCCATCAATTCTTGGGCAAAGTATGAACTATTATATATTGCTGGAAAGCCCAGGATGTCTACTTTTCAACACAATTAAGAGCGCATCAATTGGGCTTCTGTATCTCCAGAAAATTCACTTCGAGTATAGGGAAGTCAGAATCCAACAGCATCTGTAGTCCTTTTTCAGCCTCTGAATCAGATTTTTGCTCAGGTCCCTCAATTTCAGCCAGAAAATACCTGAAATCACAGAAAAATACACAAACTCATAGTAAAGTCCAGAAAAGTGAATTTTAAATAAAAACTAATAAAAATATAATAAAAACTAA
>NC_029777.3:65785424-65792571 GCF_000817695.3 Arachis duranensis
ATCACAACACCAAACTTAAATTGTTGCTTGTCTCCAAGCAACTGAAAATCAAATAGGATATAAAGAAGAGAATATACTATAGAGTCCAAAATATCAATGAAACTTAGCTCCAATTAGATGAGCGGGACTAGTAGCTTTTTGCCTCTGAACAGTTTTGGCATCTCACTTTATCCTTTGGAGTTCAGAATGATTGGCTTCTATAGGAACTCAGAATCCAGATAGTGTTATTGATTCTCCTAGTTAATTATGTTGATTCTTGAACACAACTACTTCATGAGTCTTGGCCGTGGCCCAAAGTACTCTGTTTTCCAGTATTTTCACCGGATACATATATGCCACAGACACATAAATTGGTGAACCTTTTCAGATTGTGACTTAGCTTTGCTAGAGTCCCCAATTAGAGGTGTCCAGGGTTCTTAAGCACACTCTTTTTACCTTGGATCACGACTTTAACCGCTCAGTCTCAAGTTTTCACCTGACACCTTCACGCCACAAGCACATGGTTAGAGACAGCTTGGTTTAGCCGCTTAGGCCAGGATGTTATTGCTGTAGGCCCTCCTATCCACTGATGCTCAAAGCCTTGGATCCTTTTTTTTTTTACCCTTGCCTTTTGGTTTAAAAAGGGCTATCGGCTTTTCTGCTTGCTTTTTTTTTCACTGCTTTTTCTTGCTTCAAGAATCAATTTGATGATTTTTCAGATCCTCAATAACATTTCTCGTTTTCCATCATTCTTTCAAGAGGCAACAATTTTAACATTCTTAAAACAACAAATTCAAAAGACATATGCACTGTTCAAGCATTCATTCAGAAAACAAAAAAGTATTGTCACCACATCAAACTAATTCAACTAGTTTCAAAGATGAATTCGAAATCCTGTACTTCTTGTTCTTTTGTGATTAAAGCATTTTTCATTTAAGAGAGGTGATGGATTCATAGGACATTTATAGCTTTAAAACATGAACTTTAAATTTTATTAATCAAAGAATAAGAACAAGACTCAAAGATAATTATAAGAGAAGACTAGAAAAATAGAAAATTATAAATAGAAATTTAAATGACTCTAAAATTGATTCCTAATGATAGAGGTTATCACAGAGTTAGGACTCAACAACATTGATTTTGAGAAGTGGATGCTCACTCAACTTGTGGGGTGCTTGACCCTTCAAGGGAGAGCTTCTGGCGCTTCAGCTCCTGTAGCTCACGCCCTTGCTTCTCTTGTTCCTTCAGCAGTTTGTAGAGCATGCAGTTTTGATTCTGCTGTTCTTCCTTAAGTTGTTCCATAGCTTCTTGCAGCTTGGCAACAGATGCTTCTAGGCGGGTCCAGTAGTTAATTTCAGAAAGTTCAGGGAGGAACTCCTGGGCCCTCCTTTTGATAGAGTTATCTTGCATTTGTCCTTCCATTGACTTCTTGGAGATTGGATGTTCAATTGGGATGAATTTTTCTACTCCCATCCTCACCCCAGCATCTTTACATAGCAAAGAGATTAAGCTTAGGTAAGCCAGTTTGGCTTCAGTGGAATTCTTGTTTGTAATTGTGTAAATCTCACAAGCAATCAGATGATGAACCTCCACTTCTTTTCCCAACATAATGCAATGAATCATCACTGCTCTCTTGATAGTGACCTCAGAACGGTTACTAGTGGGCAAAATGGAACGCCCAATGAAGTCTAACCAGCCTCTTGCAACTGGTTTGAGATTTCCCCTCTTGAGTTGGTTTGGGAAACCTTTTGAATTGGTCATCCACTTAGTTCCAGGGAGGCATATGTCCTCTAGAACTTGATCCAACCTCTTATCTACTCTCACCATTCTCCTATTAAAGGATTCAGGATCATCTTGTAGTTGAGGCAAATTAAAGACCTCTCTTATTTTGTCCAGATGGAAGTAAATAATTCTCCCTCTGACCATGGTTCTGTAGGTATGAAAAGCAGTTCTAGTCATTCTCTGCTTATCTGTCAGCCACATATTTTAGTAGAATTCCTGAACCATGTTTCTTCCAACCTTTGTCTCAGGATTGGTTAGAATTTCCCATCCTCTATTTTGAATTTGCTCTTGGATCTCCGGATATTCGTCTTCTTTCAGATCGAATTTAACTTCCGGGATCACTGACCTTAGACCCATTATTTTGTGGTAATGGTCTGCATGTTTTTTAGTTAAGAACTGATGGTGTTTTTGTGGAAAAACGAATTTTCCAAACACACAAATCCAACCGGCAAGTATACCAGGTTGCATCAAGTAATAATAACTCACAAGAGTGAGGTCGATCCCACAGGGATTGATGGATCAAGCAACTTTAGTGGGTGATTAGTTTAGTCAAGCTAACATTGAAGTGAAATATGTGAAATGTAGCCAACAGAAAGTAAATAGCAAGGAAAATTAAAGTGCAGAAAATAAAATTGCAGAAACTTAAAGTGCAAGAAAGTAAAATAGCTTAAACTTAAATTGCAAGAAAAGTAAATTGCATGAAAAGTAAAGGGGAGTTGGGTGCTGGAAATTAAAGAGAGCAATAGATCAAAACTCAGAAACTCTTGCAAAAAGCTTAACTTGCAGGAAAGTAAATTGGGATCATGAACAGAAATGTAAAATGAAGAATAAGTGCAGAAGGATTAAATTGCTTGAAAGTAAATTAAAAGCCAATGGAACAGTAAAAACAAAAGAGTAGCCAAGAACTCAACTCAATTGCAAAATAAAATTGAAGATCTCATGGAATCAAAGAGACTAGAGAACAAGTCTAGATCTCAAGCCCTTCCTTGATTCAACAGAAAATAGATTGAAGAAGATATAGAGATGGAAGCAGTAAAGAGAGCCTTGATTCAAATCAAAATTCCTTGAATTATGCAGAAGAACAAAGTAGAGATGTTGCGGATGGAGAATGAAAACAGAATTCCTTTCAATCTCAATCCAAAATTCAAACAGAAAGGAAAATTAAAAGAGAGAGAGCTATCTACTACTACTCCCTAATGGAGCAAGCCTTTTTCTGATTCAGCTCCCCTTTTGAAATGAGAGTGATGCCTTTATATAGGCTTTTTACAAAATAAAAATAAAATGAAATTGAAATTAAAAATAAATTCACAAAATGAAATTCCTAATCTAGCTTGTTCTTGTGCCTTTGAGTGATGATATGGGCTTTGCTTGCTTTGGATTTGAGGAGAAATGGGTTTAGTTGGCCTTGATTCAATTTGGAGAGGAATTGAATTTAAATGAGATTTTAGTTGAATTTTGGCCCATGATGCTCCCAGGAGGCTGCTCTGCTCTTGTGGAGAGCAGAGCAGTGAAGCCTTGTGTGGGGATCCTGCTCGTGTGTGTTGTACGCACCAAGCCCCTTGACCGTGCCAAATTGTGCGTGACATGCTTCCCTGGGCCGTGTCATGGTGCGTGGACCTTATGGAGAGCAGGGCAGTGTTGTCATGGTGCGCGCCTTGCCTCTGTCCGTGCTGTGATGTGCGCAACAAGTCCCTGGCCGTGTCATGCGCTCATGCTTGTGTGCGCCAAGGAGAGTTCCCAAGTTCAAACCCTTGTGAAAGCATTTGGGGGAGCAATTTTTCTTGATTTTTCATGAAGGGAGCACGACATTGCCCTGCAGCTTCGAACCTTGGTGGAAGCACATTGGTTTATTTTCGCTTATTTTTGGCCCTTAAAGATGCCTTTCGTTAAGGCTCAAGCTTCGAACCTTGGTGGAAGCACTTTGGTTTATTTTCGCTTATTTTTTGCCCTTAAAGATGCATTTCACTCATGCCTCAATTGTACGCCAAATATGGATTGCTATATATTGTTGGAAAGCTCTGAATGTCTACTTTCCAACACAACTAGAAGCACATCAATTGGACGTATGTAGCTCAAGTTATAGCCCTTTGAAGTAGGCATGGTCATGCTGTGAGCGCCCAGATTTTAACTTAGCGAAAATTTTCACTTTGCTTCATCATGATATTGCCCTGACCTTGGCAAGAGCAGGGCAGTGTGCGTGCTGGTTGCTTACTCCTTTGATTTGGTCATGGGTCACGCTTTTAAAAGCGTGGCTTAAGCCTCCAAAGTGTGCTCCAACTTCAAAGTGTGCCCCAAAGCTCTTTTTTTTCCTTTTTAGCTTATTTTGTGCTTCTTTGCTTCTTTTTCTTCTTATTTCCTACAAGATTTATAAAATTAAAAGATCAAGAAAATATATCATTTAAGCACAAAAGCATTCAATATTTAAGCACAAATCATCAATTTCTTGTATGAAAAAGCATAGAAAAATAGGTATATGATGACATGTCATCACAACACCAAACTTAAACCTTGCTTGTCCCCAAGCAAGAAAAGAATCATGCAATAAAGATTGACAATCCAAGGTAAGAAGAATAGCAACTCAATGTTCATGGTTAGCTAGTTTTCTATGCATGCTTCAATCACAAAAGAAATGTAAATGATTGATGCTTCTATCTAGCTCATTTTATGAAATCTTTTTCTTATAATTTTTCCTTGAAACAAGCATTTGATTTTTTTTCCTTTCTTTTTTTTAGCTTCTCCTTTTGGGTGCTTTGCCCCATGAGTTAATAACAAAGCTACGACTTCTAAATGCTTTGTTTTCAAGTATTACCACTTGATACATAAGCACCACAAGCATTTAATTAGAGGACTTCATTAAGCTCATCATTTTTTTTTCTTTTCTCATTCTTTCCCTTTTTCTTTTCTTGCTTTAATTGTATTTGTTTCTTCAAGGTTTTCATGATTTCAAAAGATTTCACAAAATGTTCTAGATAAAAACTTCAATTAAATAAAATCTAATGCAATTAAGCAACAATCAAACATACTAGTTTTCCAATACTTGTATGCACATGCTAAATTCTTCTTTAATTCCTTGTTTGTTTATGATCATGATGTTTTATTGCCTTTGAACTCACAAAACTCAAGTTGGTAGTCATAATGGTACAGCACCATGTTGTAAATCAAATTCAAGCTATGCTTAGTCATACCACACATGCATACAGAAAATATAAAGACAATCTTGCAATTTAAAGTGCTGGAAATAAATGAGAGGAAAAGGAACTTTACAACCTTGTAGTCCATCTTCTCTAATATTGTCATTTTCCTCCCATTCTTCTCCTTCCCATACCAACTCAGAATGCTTGCTTATCCTTAAGCAACAGTTAGGACAATGGTGGTGGGGTCTAAAATGGATAATGAATGTCTTACACAAGAGGATGTCAGTAGCATATGTGTTTAGGCAAGTAAGATTAAGAGTAACCATCAAGGCACGGAGAAACAGACACATTGTGATGCAAACATAAGATGGTGTGCATGATACTTTGCATAAAAAAAATAAGTGGCACACCAAACTTAGTGTGACACTCTCACTTGGAATTGATGCAAGTATCTAGTAAACATTGGAACAAAATTTTTGTTGCATAGCAACACCAAACTTAGAATGCAACCATATGTCAATTTATTTGAACTAAAACTAAACAAAAGAAACTGTTATTTGTTGAATACAATTACCAAACCAAGATTTGTCATGAATAAGGATCTCTTGGTGATGTATTAACAAAAACAGTTAATAAAAGAAAACAAAAAAATAAAAAATAAAAAAAAGTGACTAAAACAAAGAGAATGCAAACGAAATGTCACAACAAAAGAAAAATAACAATGCAAAGGCAATATGATTATGCAGACAAGTGATGTTGCTGGATGAGTTGCATAAAAAAATAAGTGGCACACCAAACTTAGAATCTTAATGTGACACTTTCATGTAGAATTGATGTAATCATCCTAAGGAATTGAAAATAATTTGTTGTAGGGCAACATCAAACTTAGAATGTGATCATATGCCAATTTATTGAAATTTAAACATAGCAAAGAAAGAGAATAAACCAAGTAGAGAAATGAAATGTTACCTAAGGTTGGGTTGCCTCCCAACAAGCGCTCTTTTAGTGTCATTAGCTTGACATATTGTTCTTCACTTTCTTCCTCTTCTTCCAGTTTGTTAAGAGGAATGACCTCAAGGGGGGAGAAGATTCAACTACTGTCCCTTGTCTTGGCCTTTCCTCAGCAAGCTTCCTTTTGCAAATGGCTTGATTGATCTTGCTTGCTGGATCAGGGACAGGATTGGTGCTCTTGTTAGTTGCCTTCACTTCTTTGGATTCATGAATTGGTTGCTGTGTGATTTTTTGAGTTTGATCTTCATCCAAAGCCTTTTGAATTGGTGGTTCAATGAGCTTATCCTTCATGTGCCTCTCTATTTCCCTTGAGTTTGGACGTTCTTGATTATCCTCCTCACTAGCTTGTTCTTCCACTTCCTCTTTTATACTCAACATTTGCTTTAATAGCTCTTTCATGGAGGAGGTTTGTTGATCTTCCCAAGCTTTCTTCATCTCCTCTTCATATTTTTCAATCATGGATTCAAGTGTTGAGGTATTTTGGTCCAGGGAAGTTTGTGAGAGTTGTGAGTTGTCATGTGCTCTTGTCATCTCAAGTGGCTTCTGTGAATATGCAAGTTCAGGTTCAAATGTTTCCACCACCTCTTTTTTCTTCACTAAAATCCACTTGACTCAGTAGCCTCTTTCTCTTGTTTTTCCTCCTTCTTCGTTGCACTCACCAATTGAGCTTGATAATTGGCCTAACTGTACTTCCATATTTTTGAGGGAGTTCTCTTGTTCTTTCTGGTACTTCTCTTTCTCCTTCGCAAATCTTTTGAGCATGGATTCAAGCTTTGAGATTCTTTGGCTATTGGAAGTTTGTGAGAGTGGTAAGTTTTGAAAGGAGCTTTTTGTTGAAGCATGGTCAAGTGATGATATCTTTGGATGAATATCATATGGAGCATTAGAATTCCTTTCCCAGCTACCATTGGAATTATGACTTGCATCATTTTGTGGTGGAGGGAAATATCCCATATGGTTTTCTTGCTCATCTTGTGTCTGTGAAGCAAATTTCCATGGATTGGAGTGCTTAGAATTTGTATTTTCTTGGTGATATTCCCAAACACCATTAGAGATCGGTGATGGTGGGTGATATCCCATAAAATTTTGTTTGACCATAAGATGAGTTGAACTCCATTTGTATTTTGTAAACATCAATGAAATTTGAAATTCATGTCACAGAGAAAAAATTTCTTAGTGAGGCAATAGCTCAAACACCTTGCTATCAATTTAAAACAGAGAACAAAAACAAAAAAATGCTT
>NC_029777.3:65792606-65793343 GCF_000817695.3 Arachis duranensis
TGCTTGATCTATACTTCTCACCCACTTAATCATTGTTGATCTAATCAATCCCCGGCAATGGCGCCAAAAACTTGATGGTGTTTTTGTGGAAAAACAAATTTTCCAAACACACAAATCCAACCGGCAAGTATACCGGGTCACATCAAGTAATAATAACTCACAAGAGTGAGGTCGATCCCACAGGGATTGATGGATCAAGTAACTTTAGTGGGTAATTAGTTTAGTCAAGCTAACATTGAAGTAAATTGTGTGAAGTTGATCAACAGAAAGTAAATTGCAAAAACAAAAGAGCAGCCAAGAACTCAACTCAATTGCAAAATAAAATTGAAGATCTCAGGGAATCAAAGAGACTAGAGAACAAGTCCAGATCTCGAGCCCTTCCTTGATTCAACAGCAAATAAATTGAAGAAGAATTAGAGATGGAAGCAGTAAAGAGAGCCTTGATTCAAATCAAAATTCCTTGAATTATGCAGAAGAATAAAGCAGAGATGTTGCAGATGGAGAATGAAAACAGAATTTCTTTCAATCTCAATCCAAAATTCAAACAGAAAGGAAAATTAAAAGAGTGAGAGCTATGTACTACTCCTCCCTAATGGAGCAAGCCTTTTTCTGATTCAGCTCCCCTTTTGAAATGAGAGTGATGCCTTTATATAGGCTTTTTACAAAATAAAAATAAAATGAAATTGAAATTAAAAACAAATTCACAAAAATGAAATTCCTAATCTAGCTTCTCTGTG
>NC_029777.3:65793528-65799034 GCF_000817695.3 Arachis duranensis
AGCAGTGAAGCTTTGTGTGGGGATGCATGTTGTGTGCCAAGTGTGGGAGGGGCATCAGGATGCTGCCCTATCCTTATGGAGAGCAGGGCAGTGTTGTCATGGTGCGTGCCTTGCCTCTGTCCGTGCTGTGATGTGCGCAACAAGTCCCTGGCCGTGTCATGCGCTCATGCTTGTGTGTGCCAAGGAGAGTTCCCAAGTTCAAACCCTTGTGAAAGCATTTGGGGGAGCAATTTTCCTTGATTTTTCATGAAGAGAGCACGACATTGCCCTGCTCTCCAAGAGGGCAGAGAAGAATAATGAGCGCTACTTTGCTTTGGAGTGAGGCTCCAGCTTCAAACCTTGGTGGAAGCACTTTGGTTTATTTTCGCTTATTTTTTGCCCTTAAAGATGCCTTTCACTCATGCGTCAATTGTTTGCCAAATATGGATGGCTATATATTGTTGGAAAGCTCTGAATGTCAGCTTTCCAACACAACTGAAAGCACATCAATCAGACGTCTGTAGCTCAAGTTATAGGCCTTTGAAGTAGGCATGGTCATGCTGTGAGCGCCCATATTTTAACTTAGCGAAAATTTTAACTTTGCTTCATCATGATATTGCCCTGCCCTTGGCAAGAGCAGGGCAGTGTGCATGCTGGTTGCTTCCTCCTTTGATTTGGTCATGGGCCACGCTTTTAAAAGCGTGGCCTAAGCCTCCAAAGTGTGCTCCAACTTCAAAGTGTGCCCCAAAGCTCTTTTTTTTCCTTTTTAGCTTACTTTTGTGCTTCTTTGCTTCTTTTTCTTCTTATTTCCTACAGGATTTATAAAATTAAAAGATCAAAAAAATATATCATTTAAGCACAAAAGCATTCAATATTTAAGCACAAATCATCAATTTCTTGTATGAAAAAGCATAGAAAAATAGGTATATGATGACATGTCATCAAGAACCTCTCTTGACTCCAAGGATTCTTTGGAGTATTCTCTTTCTTGCCTCTTGAATTGGTTTGTTTTCCTTTGGGAGCCACGGTCTTGATGAGCCTTAGCTTAGTGATCACGGAAAAGCACACCAAAATTAGAGGTTTGCTTGTCCTCAAGCAAAAGAAAGGAAAGAGGAGAGAGAAGAGGAGAAGCAAATTCAAATGGTGAAGGGAAGGGAATGACCGAATGTGTATTTATAAGGGAGGGGGAGGGATTTCGAAAGTTTTGAAAGAGATTTGAGAAGATATGGAAAGAATTTGAGAAAATACTTGAGTTTTTTTTTTTTGAAGAAGGTTTGGAAAAGATTTGAAAGAGATTTGAGAAATAATTTAGAAAATTGTTGGATTTTTGAAATTTGAGGGTGAGTGATGAAAGTTTGTAATATGTTTATGTAGAAAATTATGGGTCAAAACATGAAAGTGTGAAAAAATTTGAAGTGGAAAGCAAAATCTCCTTCCCATGCCTTTCTGGCGTTAAACGTCCAGAATGATATCCATTCTGGCGTTTAACACCCAATTGGTGGCCATTATGGGCGTTTAATGCCCAGCCAGGCACCCTGGCTGGCGTTAAAAGCCAGAAACCCCTTTATCACTGGGCGTTTTGCTGAACGCCCAGGATGCTGCACTTCTGGCATTAAACGCCCAGAATGGTGCCTTTACTGGCGTTAAACGCCCGGAATGGTATCCATTCTGGCGTTTAACGCCTAGGATGCCCCTTACTGGCATTTTCTTGCTAGCAAGCTCCTTTTCTCTGCTTATTTCACTAAATCCTTCTGTAACTCTGTGAATTCCTTCAATTTCAATGATCAACCTTGAAGAATATATATCAAACTTTTATAAAACAAATTACCTGCTAATGACTGGGTTGCCTCCCAGCAAGCGCTTCTTTATTGTCTTTAGCTGGACTTTTACTGAAACTCATTCAAGCCTCAGTTTTGAGCATTCATGCTCAAAATTACTTTCAAGATAATGTTTAATCCTTTGTCCATTAACGATGAACTTTTTGTCAGAATCAATATCCTGAAGCTCAACATATCCATATGGTGACACTCCTGTAATCACATAAGGACCCCTCCACCAGGATTTCAGTTTTCCTGGAAATAGTCGGAGCCTAGAGTTGAAGAGCAGAACTTTTTGTCCTGGCTCAAAGATTCTGGATGACAACTTCTTGTCATGCCACCTTTTTGCCTTTTCCTTATAAATTTTTGCATTTTCAAAGGCACTGAGTCTGAATTCCTCTAGCTCATTTAGCTGGAGCAATCTTTTTTCACCAGCTAACTTAGCATCCAGGTTTAGGAATCTGGTTGCCTAGTAGGCTTTATATTCCAGTTCCACGGGCAGATGACAGCCTTGCCATACACAAGTTGATATGGAGAAGTTCCTATAGGAGTCTTGAATGCTGTTCTGTATGCCCACAGAGCATCATCCAAGCCCTTTGCCCAATCCTTTCTACGGGCAATTACAGTTCATTCCAGGATTCTTTTTAGCTCTCTATTAGAGACTTCAGCTTGCCCATTTGTCTGTGGATGATATGGAGTTGCTACTTTGTGGCTAATTTCATATCGGACCATAGCAGAGTACAGCTGTTTGTTGCAGAAATGAGTGCCCCCATCACTGATTAGTACTCTAGGAACACCAAACCTGCTGAAGATGTGTTTCTGGAGGAATTTCAGCACGGTTTTGGTATCATTATTGGGTGTGGCAATTGCTTCTACCCATTTAGATACATAGTCTACTGCCACCAGAATATAAGTGTTTGAGTATGATGGTGGGAAGGGACCCATGAAGTCAATACCCCATACATCAAACAATTCAATCTCTAAGATCCCTTGTTGAGGCGTGGCGTAACCATGAGGCAAGTTACCAGCTCGTTCGCAACTGTCATAGTTACGCACAAACTCTCGGGCATCCCTATAAAGAGTAGGCCAGTAGAAGCCGCATTGGAGGACTATAGTGGCTGTTCGCTCACTTCCGAAATGTCCCCCATACTGTGATCCATGGCAATGCCATAGGATCCTTTGTGCTTCCTCTCTAGGTACACATCTGCGGATCATTCCGTCTGCACATCTCTTAAAGAGATATGGCTCATCCTATAGGTAGTACTTGGCATCTAAAATTAATTTTTTTCTTTGCACCCTGCTGTATTCCTGGGGTATGAACCTCACAGCTTTATAGTTTGCAATATCTGCAAACCATGGTTCTTCCTGAATTGCAAAGAGTTGCTCATCTAAAAAGGTCTTAGAGATCTCAGTAGAGGGGATGGACGCCCCAGCTACTGGTTCTATCAGGGACAAGTGATCAGCTACCTGGTTCTCTGTCCCTTTTCTGTCTCTTATTTTTATATCAAACACTTGCAGAAGCAACACCCATCTTATGAGCCTGGGTTTTGAATCCTGCTTTGTGAGTAAGTATTTAAGAGCAGCATGGTCAGTATACACAATCACTTTTGACCCTACTAAATAGGATCTAAACTTGTAAATGGCATAAACCACTACAAATAACTCTTTTTCTGTGGTTGTGTAATTCTTCTGTGTGTCATTTAGAACACGGCTAGCATAATAAATGACGTGCAGAAGCTTGTTGTGTCTCTGTCCCAACACTACACCAATGGCATGGTGATGAGCGGATAATTTATACGCTTTTTGACATTGTTTTTAGGTAGTTTTTAGTAAGTTTGAGCTACTTTTAGGGATGTTTTCATTAGTTTTTATGTTAAATTCACATTTCTGGACTTTACTATGAGTTTGTGTATTTTTCTGTGATTTCAGGTAATTTCTGGCTGAAATTGAGGGACTTGAGCAAAAATCTAAAAAAGGCTGAGAAAAGGACTGCTGATGTTGTTGGAATCTGACCTCTCTGCACTCAAAATAGATTTTCTGGGGCTACAGTACTCCAAATGGAGCGCTCTCAATGGCGTTGGAAAGTAGACATCCAGAGCTTTACAGCAATATATAATAGTCTATACTTTATTCGGGAATTGACGACGTAAAGTGGCGCTCAACGCCAAGTACATGCTGCTGTCTGGAGTTAAACGCCAGAAACACGTCACAACCCGGAGTTGAACGCCCAAAACGCGTTATAACTTGGCGTCAAAACATGTTATAACCTGGCGTTCAACTCCAATAAAAGCCTCAGCTCGTGGATAGATCAAGCTCAGCCCAAACACACACCAAGTGGGCCCCGGAAGTGGATTTATGCATCAATTACTTACTCATGTAAACCCTAGTAGCTTGTCTAGTATAAATAGGATAATTTACTATTGTATTAGACATCTTTTGATCACTTTAGATCTGAGGATCATCTCTGGACGCCTAGTCCTTAGACCATGGGGGCTGGCCATTCGGCCATGCCTGAACCTTTCACTTATGTATTTTCAACGGTGGAGTTTCTACACACTATAGATTAAGGTGTGGAGCTCTGCTGTACCTTGAGTATTAATGCAATTACTAGTGTTCTTCTATTCAATTCCGCTTGTTCTTGTTCTAAGATATCACTTGTTCTTCAACTTGATGATTGTGATGATCCATGACACTCATCATCATTCTCACCTATGAACACACGTGACTGACAACCACTTCCGTTCTACCTTCGGCCGGGCGCATATCTCTTAGATTCCCCAACAGAATCTTCGTGGTATAAGCTAGATAGATGGCGGCATTCATGGGAATCCGGAAAGTCTAACCTTGTCTGTGGTATTCCGAGTAGGATTCCGGGAATCTGGAAAGTCTAACCTTATCTGTGGTATTCCGAGTAAGATTCCGGTATTGAATGACTATGACGAGCTTCAAACTCCTGAAGGCTGGGCGTTAGTGACAGCACACGCCTATCTGAAATCCCCACCATTAATTTACATAAGTATTTCTATCCTATTTTATTTTCTGTTTATTGTTAATTTTCGAACTCATCATAAACTATTTAATCTGCCTAACTGAGATTTACAAGGTGACCATAGCTTGCTTCATACCAACAATCTCTGTGGGATCGACCCTTACTCACGTAAGGTATTACTTGGATGACCCAGTACACTTGCTGGTTAAGTTGAACGTAGTTGTGTCCACATATAGTTAATAGCCATTAAATAAATCTCATGCAAATACAAAGAGGATCACAATTTCGTCCACCAAGTTTTTGGCGCCGTTGCCGGGGATTGTTCGAGTATAGATAACTGAAGGTTCATCTTGTTGCTCAGATTAGATAATTTTCTTTTCAAAAAAAGTTTTCAAAAATCTTTCAAAAATATTTTTTTATTATTTTCGTTTTTCTATAGAACATTTTCGAAAAAAAATAAAAGAAAATACAAAAAATTTTTAAGTTTGGTGTCAATTGCATGCTTTAAAAATTTTTTCTTGCATTTTTCGAAAATTCATGTATTCATGGTGTTCTTCATGATCTTCAAGTTGTTCTTGACAAGTCTTCTTGTTTGATCTTGATGTTTTCTTGTTTTGTGTTTTATGTTGATTTTCATATGCATTTTTGCATTCATAGTGTCCATGCATTAAAGATTTCTAAGTTTGGTGTCTTGCATGTTTTCTTTGCATCAAAAATTTTT